>NC_077229.1:30714677-31014677 GCF_027887165.1 Monodelphis domestica
ATGACCTCTGCCATGGTTGGCACTCTTCCTCCCTCTCTTGGCCCCAATTACTTTGTATATATTTTTGCATTTATCTCTGGACATGTTTTTGCATCCCAGTAGAATGTAATATACTCTATGAACTGGTCCATTCACTGCAATTGGAACTCTGCCCCCAAAGTCACCAAACTGTGCATGTACCCATTGATCCAGCAATACCTTCACAGGGCTTATCCTCCAAGGGGATTAAGGAAAGTGGAAAGGGGCCCAGATTGCCCAATTATTTGTGGCAGCTCTTTTTGTAGTAGCAGAAAAAGAGCAGGAAACTAAAGGAGTGCCCATCAATTGAGGAATGGCTCAAGAAATCAGTGTGTAGGGTTATAATGAAATATTATTGCGCTACTAAGAAATGAAGAAATGGATGGTTTCAGAGAAACCTGCGAAGAGCTCTATATAAACTGATGCAGAGTTAAGTGAATGAGTGGAATCAGGAAAACAATTACAAGTATAAGACTGATACTACACCTCTTGACAGAGAGATGATGGATTTAGGATGCCCAATAAGACAGGCAATGCAAGAATTTATTTTTCTTGACTGTGTGCATATGTGTTACAAGGGCTTTACTGATTTTCCTTTCTTTTTTATTTTTTCTAATAAGATAGTAGGAATCTAGGGATAGAGGAGAAAAAAGAATGAAAGAGAAAGGAATGAAGAAAGGAGGGAGGGATGAAGAAAGGAAGAAAAGAAAGAAGAAAAACAGAGAGAGAAAGAAAAAACAAAGAAAAAGAAAGAAGGAAGGAAGAGGAAGAAGAGAAGGGCATCAAGACACCTTTCTTAAATTACTACCCATAGAAGGCCAGTTCCCTAGAGGATAGAATCAGAAGCAATGGGTAGAATCGTGGAGAGGCCACTTTAGGCTTATCAGAGAAATCTTCTCATGAATCAGAGATATTGGGGGCAACTGGGTGGCTCAAAGGATTGAGAGTCAAGCCCAGAGATGGGAGGTCCTGGGTTCAAATCTAGCCTTAGATGCTTCCCAGCTGTGTTACCCTGGGCAAGTCACTTAACCTCCATTGCCCATCCCTTGCCACTCTTCTGCCTTGGAACCAATACACAGTATTAATTCCAAAGCAGAAGGTAAGGGTTTAAAAGAATCAGAGATGTCCCACATTGCAATGAGCTGCTTGCATAGACCCAGACCCACTCTCACCCCGCAAATTCCTTGTCATGGTGTGGAGGGGAACTTGGTCCTTCTCATAGAATTATGGAATTTGTGAAATTCTGATTCTATCATTCTGTGATCTAATTTCACCCCTTCATTTTATAGTGGAAGAATATAAGACCCAATAGAAGTCAATCACTTGCCCAGAGTCACAAGGGGCTTTTTCAGCTAGTATAGTGGAAAGAGCTCTGGACAATCAGAACCCCTAGATTTTAATCCCAGCTCCATCCCACACTTCCTGGGTGAACGTAGGGTAAAAGAATTTTACAGAATCATAAAGCTAGAGCTGGAAGGGGATTTAGAGGTCAATTGATTCAACTTTCTTATTTCATAGATAAGG
The DNA here is from genome assembly GCF_027887165.1 of Monodelphis domestica. Taxonomy (NCBI): domain Eukaryota; kingdom Metazoa; phylum Chordata; class Mammalia; order Didelphimorphia; family Didelphidae; genus Monodelphis; species Monodelphis domestica. The sequence goes on from NC_077229.1 coordinate 30,716,220, forward strand.
AATTTGAGACCCAGGGAGATTATGTGACTTGCCTAAAGTCATACAAACAGTAATAGTTTGAAGCAATCTTGATCTCAATTGCCTCATTTGTAAAATGAAAGGGGTGGACTAGATGAGCCATTTTACAGAAAGGGAGACTGAGGTCCAGGAAGAGAGAAGCCAGGTATGACTGCTATAGCCAAAACTTATCCCTATTTTTCTCCATCCCAGTTATTCTTTTTTTTTTACCCTTATCTTCTCTCTTGGAATCAATACTGGGTATTGGTTCCCAAGGCAGAAGAGTGGTAAGGGCTAGGCCATGGGGGTTAGGTGACTTGCCCAGGGTCACACAGCTGGGAAGTGTCTGAGGTCAGATTTGAACCTAGGACCTCCCGTCTCTAGGCCTGACTCTCAATCCACTGAGCTACCCAGCTGCCCCCCCCCATCCCAGTTATTCTTAAAGAACCTTCCTCTTGGATCTCTACTGTGAGAGATGTCACAGTTCCATTTTATGGGTGGAGAAAATGAGACACTGAAAATGCCCAGATTCATATAGCAGAAGGCTCCTGGCTCAGGGGCAATCCACAGTGATTTTGTCAATGTGCTGATGTTCTTTGGCTTCCACCTGTCTCTTTCAGAAGAGATCCCACTGATATCCTATATCTGTTTGCTCAAGGTTTGGATGAGGTAACCCTTTTCTACCCCTCCCCCATTTTTTGCCTATTTCTAAATCCTGTGCTGCAGACCAAGGTAGGCTGGGATGTGGAAGGGGTGGGTGTGGATGAGTCAGGGATGAAAGAGCCAGAAAGGGCAAGTTATTTTCCAAGCGCCCAGGGTGGCAGGATAACCCTGCTGAGAGCTCCCAGAAGGTTTGCAAGTCCAATGCAATCCCCCAAAGCATTTTATTAAGTGCCTGCCATATGCTAGGCAATGGGGGACACAGCGATAGAACAAAAAAAAAAATCCCAACTCATGGAAGTTACCATTTTGGGGGGAAGGAGAGTATTACAACATATAAACAGATTCTATTTATCTCTTTGTGGGTGTAAGAATAAAAAATAGCCCCGGCAGGGTAGCATGGTTCAATGGAAAGACCACAAGATTTGCAAAGGAATCTTGGCTTACTCACTAGTCATCTGACCTTAGGCAAGTCATTTCCCTTGGCCAATCAATCAATGAAGATTCATTAAGTGCTTACTATATGTGAGAGACTATGTTAAGTGCTGGGGATATAAAGACCCACCCAAAAAAGCCTTCAATGATGGGGGAGATGGTATGTACACATATACATCAGGTTATATACAGAATGAATAAAAGGTCATTTTAGAAGACAGTGGGGCTGGGATGGGCAGGGGAATGACCAGGAAAGGGTTGGTTGAGGGAATATCTTCCAGGAATGGGAGCACAGGGATGGCAAAGGGAAGGAGGCAGGAGATAGAATAAAGTTGTGCATTCGAAGCAGTGCAGATGGAAAGACAGAGTGAGAGAAAGGGCAGCCAGTGTAAATAGATTGACAAGGCAGGAAAAAGCCAATAACTGCCTGATCTATAGGAGCAGGATTTCACAAATTGATTTCCAAGCTTCTTTCCAAAAATAGCTCTCAAGGAGTTTGTGCCTGGCAGAGATGCTGTGCTTGGAATCTGGAAGACCTGAGTTTGGATCCTGCCTGTAATATTAGCAGAGGGAAGGGGAAAAAAAACCGGAGGGAAAAAACAAACCCTTAAGCTTTCTAAAAGGCCAGGCATAATAATGTCTGTAGTTTCTACCTCAAAGGCTCTTTGGGAGCCTTCAATAAGATGGCCCTTATAAATTGCTTTGAAACCTGGGTCAGGGGACTTGTGGTCAGAGCAAAGGTTTGGCTCCCGAAGGGAATGGTAACCATTGGCAGCAATCCAATTGGGCTGGAATGTGCCAATGGGAATAATGTGAGATGAGGCTGGAGATTCCCAGGTTCGATTCCACCCAAGATGCATTTGTTAAGCAGCATCTTTGTGCCAACCATCGATTTAGATGCTCAAATAAAAATACAGTTAATGAATGAATCTGTGTGTTAGGCACTGGGAATACAAATAGAAAACTAAATACAGTCTGCCCTCAAGGAGTTTATATTCTATTGGGGAAAACCAAGGTATAATCAGGATAATCAGAGTTTGGAATCTATACAAAGCAGTTGGGGGGTGGCAAAGGCCTCACAGAGAGGTACCCAGCCCTGGAGATGAGCCTTAAATGGACTAGGGATTCTCCGTGGTGAAGGGGAGAGGGGGAGCAGTCCAGGTTGCCAGCAAGGAAAGGGTTAACAAAGTAGCCTAGCGCCAAGGGACTGTCCCTGAGTCCCAGCTGGTGAGGATGTTTTTCAGGATGGTTAATAATGAGACGGGTAGGAGAGAAAGAGAAAGGAATGAAACTTGGGCATGCAATGAGTCCCCTTCTTGTTCCTCTGGGTAGAGAGGAGGGTCGGGAGGGGTTTGCTAGCTCAGGGGCTAGAAGAGTGGAAGCTTCTTGAAGACAGAGACTTTTGGGGCTAGAAGAGTGGAAGCTTCTTGAAGACAGAGACTTTTGCTTTTGTCTTTGAACCTCCAGCTTAGCCCAAACCTCTGGTAATTCCAGCCTGCTTGTGAAATGGAACTGACAGGAATCTTGGGACCGTCTAGCTAGCGGAAGCACTTCATTTGAGAGACTGAGGCTCAGGCGTGGTCGTGGACTTGTCCAAGGTAGTGGCTGAGTTGAGGCTGGGCTCCAGGCTCCTTGCTTCTTTCTTTCTTCCGGGCAGGAGTTCCTTGGTTTCTACTAAGCCCCAGGAGAGGAAGGAACCTAATGTCGGCCCCCAGTGAATTGGGCACGAAGGACTTCTAGGGCTGGGCAGCTTTCTCCTCTCAGGTGGTGGCAGCTCCAGGGCTAGGCAATGAGGACCCTTCCCACCCACCTAACCTGCGTGCTCCTTAACCCCTTCCCTGCTGGCCTCAGCCTCAGAAATGGGGTGGGATGAGGCCGGGCATTGTTAGGGGTGGAGATAGATGACTCCCGGAATGGAGCAAGCCTGCCTTAGGACTCTCATTTCCCAAACAGGAGGGAACTCCTAGAAAGACCCCAGAGCGGGGTCTCAATAAAGGGGTTGCTAGACCCCCGAGCTCCCTTGGTGTTGCTACTCTCCTCTTGGAGGGGGCCCCCGCCCTAGCCCGGATAGGGGATGCACATGTGTCCGAGTTTGTTAGGATGGGGGAAAGCGAAGAACTTTCCAAAAGAACTGGGTGCCCCTACCACCGAGCACGGCATGAGGGGGGGGTCTGGGGGGGGTTCCTCCCAAGGGGCCACCGTGGCACGGTAGGGAACCTCGGACACCTGGCACCGGCTGAGGGTAGAGAGGGAGCCACTCCAAGGGAGGGGGGAGGCTGGCGCGGGCCCCCTCTCCATCCTGGCCCCCGGTTGCACCCCAGCACCCCCTCAGCCGCTGCTGCTGCAGCCTCCTCTGCCAGCCCGGGAGGGAGGCCGGCGCGGGGCTTTATGCGCGCGGGGAGCCGGGGGGAGGAGCCCGCAGGTTGGCCCCGGCCGGGCCCTCCCCTCCCGTCCCCGCCCGCCCGCCCGAGCGGGGTCGGGGGAGGGGGCAGCATGGCCTGTCCGTCCGGCCCCCTCCGCCGCCGCCGCTCTCCTCCTCTGCCCCGCGCCGAACGCCGCCGCTGCCGCCGCCGCCGCTCCAGTCGCCCTGCTGCCGCCCGCCGCGGGTCCCGATGGAGACAGACGCGCCCCAGCCCGGCCTCGCCTCCCCGGACTCGCCGCACGACCCCTGGTACGGCCCGGCCCGGCCCGGCCCGCCCGGGGCCCCGAGCCTCCCCCGGCGGCTGCTCCCGCCGCCCGGAGCCACCAACATGGCCGAGGCCGGGGCCGGCCGGGCCTCCCAGCCGGCCCGGAGCCGGAGCCGGCGCCGCTCCGCCGCCCGCGCCCCGCGCCCCGCGCTCCCCGGGCCCCGCGGCCGGCCCCGGCTCACTCGGGCTCTTTGTGTCTCTCCCCCTCCTCCCGCAGCAAGATGTTCATCGGGGGACTTAGCTGGCAGACCACGCAGGGTGAGCGGGGCCGGGGCCCGGCCCGGGGGGCGGGAGGGACCCCTGCCTGGACGGGGCGGCCCCGGGACCCGACACCCCACTGCCCCCGGCCCCGCTCGCTCCCGGCGCGCTCCTGGCCAGCCTGGCACCGGCCCCGGGACCTCCCCTCCCGGGCGCCTGGGGCTCCAGTCCGGCCGAGGGGGGCTCTCCGCCCCCCGGCTCCCCATCCCGGGTGATCGAGGACCCCCCCCCCCCCGCCCCCAGCTCCGCGTCCCTTCCCCAACCCGCGGGGTCCGGATCTGGCCTCAGCCGCCCCCTCCCCCAACTTCGGCCCCCGCCCCCCGCGCCGCCCTGAGACCACAAGGGAGCGACCGGGAGAGCCCGGACCGGCCAGGTCGGAGGAGAGAGGGCCCAGGGCCAGGGCCGGGCTGGGCAGCCTGGGCCCCCGGGAGCGGCCGGGAGGGCGCTCAGCCTCCGGCGCGCGGGCGGGCGGGCGGGCGCGCGGGCTGGCGGGCGCCGCGCAAACTCCGCCCGGGCGCCGGCTCTCGCACCTGCGGCTCAAACTTTTGTAACCCGGCGGTGGCGGGAGCCAGGTTGGAACCCCGGGAGGAACTGGGAGCCCGACGGACCTGCAGCCCCGGGGCCCTGCCGCCAGATTTCCGGAGCCACACTGGGCTGCCTGCCTGCCTGCCTGCCTGCCTGCCGGCTCTCCCCCGTGGCCCATGGCAGGGCTCCCGGCCGGTGGGAGGGAAGGGGGCCATGACTAGACCTTGGCCAAGGCGGGCTCCGAAGGGCTTCCGAGAGCCTCGAGGACTCTGGGCTGTCAGCCGGGGACCCATGGAGGGCAGGGAGGGGGGCCCGGGCCCTGGGCTGGTCCGAAGCCGGCTGTGTGGTTGCAGAGGGCCTACGGGAGTACTTCGGCCAATTCGGGGAAGTGAAGGAGTGTCTGGTGATGCGGGACCCGCTGACCAAGAGATCCAGGTGAGCCCCCTCCCCCTCGGGCCCTGCCCCCACTGCCCCTGCGCAGGGCCCTAACCCGCTCCTTTCTCTCCTCCCTTCTCTCTGCCCCACTCGGACCAGGGGGTTTGGCTTCGTCACGTTCGTGGACCAGGCAGGGGTGGATAAGGTCCTGGCCCAATCCAGGCACGAGCTGGACTCCAAAACGGTGAGTCAGGATGCGGGGGTGAGGGAGGGCTCGGCAGGCTCCCGTGACAGCAGGGCGGGTAGGTGCCCCCGCCTGCCCCTTCCTGGGGCCTTTCTGTGGCCTCTTAAGTGAACGGGGCCCAGGAGGGGCTCCAGAGGCTTTCCAGGCGGCTTAATCCCGGAGAGCAGCTGGGGGAGGCGGCTGGGGTGGGGTTAGGGGCCGCATCCACCTGGGTGAGTCAGGGTGGCAATGACCTGCCCTGGGACTCCCCACCCAAGCCTGCCTCCCTCCTATCCTCAGTGGGGTGCCTCCCTCACTTCCCCGCCCGGCCAGCGAGCCTCCTCTCTTTGTCTGGAGATCTCCCAGTGTGGAGAGCGGCCTCCCCGCCTTGTGGCCCCTGGTGCCAGGGTGGCGTGGGCCGGGCACTGCGCTCTCTTCTGGAGCCTCCCCTCGGCTCCCCCTCGCTCGGGCCTCCCTGCTCCTGTTTACCTACAACAATGGCTAGTTGTGCAGAAGAATTTGTTAAATTACCGTCTGTCCCCTCCAGCCCAGCCCTCGTGTTATCTCTGCCCAGTGGCTCCCTCGCGCAGTAATGAGAAAATGAGGCCAGGCCACAAGTTTGCGGGCTCCGAAGGCATCTTCTTGGCAGCGGCTGAATGACACGGGCTGGGAGTGGACAGACAGTGGGGCATTGTTTGGGCTGATGATCTGCCAGGGGCCTCCTGCTCTCCTCCGGCCGCCTGTCCTCAGAGTGCACCGAGGCTTGGGGCGCCCTCCAGGAAGCCAGAGATGGGCTGGGCGTGGGCACAAAGGGGGAGGCAGGAAGGCAGGGCCCGAGGCTCGCTCTCGCTCGGTCTGGGGCTGCCGGGCCCCGTTTTGTTTCTGGGTCCCAGGCAGGGCCGGGAGGGGCTGCTCGGGCCTCGTGCCGTGGGGGACCCTCCTGCGGACGGTTTATTGGTGTGCGTGTCGGGGTGCCAGCGGGGAAGCCAGGCAGGAAACCTTTGGTTCTTTCTGACAAGTAAATAGATGAGAGAGAGCTGGAGGGGGCGGGAGGGGGAGCGGGGCGCACCGAAGAGCGGGGCTGCAAATCACAATGCTAGCGAGGGCAAGCGGGCAGCTGTCATTTTTCCTAGGGACCAGTTGGGCCGGGGGGCTAGTGGGAACGGTGCCAGATGGGTCGTCCGAGCATCTGCTTTTCAGGGGGTTGGGGGCGAGAAGAGAACGGAGGGCTCCCACTTTGAGAGGCAGATCCAGTGGCGGCTCTCTTCATTTCGGTGGGCCTCAGTTTCCTCACCTGTAAACCGAGGTTTCCGAGGCAGGCCCCGGCGCTGGCGGCCGAGGGGGTTTCTGGGACTGGGCTCTGTTTGAGCAAGGAGGCTTTTCGGGGCCGGGATCATGCGGGTGGACGAGTGACGAAATTGGAACACGACAAAGGTCTGTCCGCCTCCCCCGCCTCCTCCTGCGTGGCAGGGAGCCGGGGGTGAGGCCTCTGCAGAGGGCCCGAGCCATGGTGCCAGGGAGGGAGAGAGCGCTCAGAGGCCCACTGCCCAAAGCCCCTCCTTCCCCTCCGATGGTTCCCTGCCCAGCTCACACAGCTTACTGGCTCATCTGTCCAGGAGCAAGCCTGGGAGGCCACTCCGGTTTGGTTCACGTCGTGGTCCCTGGATAAATGTGGCTGGGACGGGGGTATCGGGGAAATGAACCCCGTTTTAGCTGCCGGAAATCTGGGCTCCCTGCTAGCTCCTGGCCATGCGCGGGTCTCCACAACCTCCCGCAGGCTTTCTTCCGGGGCACCCCAACCAAGTTCGAGGCCGCGCCTTTGGGGTATTTGCCCAAGCCCATTTCCAGTGGCTGGTAAGGGGGTGCGTCTTCCCCAGCTCTCTGCATTGCCCCTCCACCAAAGTTGGTGGGTGATGTCGGTCAGGCCTAGGGACGAGCCCCGAAGGCCCGGCCAAAGGAGCGCGTGGTGGCCTCTGCCTCCGTCCGGTGAAATGGACGTTGGTTTGGTCCGAGGGCCTGACCGGTGGCATGACCTTGGGCACGTCAAGGAAGCTTTCTTGGTCTTGGACGTCCTGGTGGGCCTCTGAGGGCCTTCCAGTTCTGGAGTCTTACCTCCTGGAAAGAGCCGAGAGCCGGGGAGGGATGTGCCCAGGGGAGGGAATACTCATCTACTCCCCCAGGCGCTTTACACAGATTCCGTTTGTTCTTTGCAACAGCCCTGGGAGGCCCAGCCATTCATTATCCCCATTTTACAGTGGAGGAAACTGAGGCAAATAGCAGTTAAAGTGACTTGCCCCAAGGTCATGCAGGGAGTGTTTGAAACTGGATTTGAACGTCCTGACACAAGCCGGGTGCTCTAACCATCGTGCCCAGCGTATTCACCGACAAACATTTTACGATGCCTTCCTGTGTAAAGCACTGTGCGGAGTCCGGGGGGACACAAGAAATAGTCAGTCCTTGCCCCCCCAGCTTAGCTTCTACACCCCCTCTTATTTGGGGGCCCCCAGCCCCATGGACGGTGCCTTGCTTAGAGGATCGTGGGGTTGGGGACCCGGGACGTGTGTCCTGCACGCTTCATATTCCCCTTCTGTTTCAGATCGATCCCAAGGTTGCATTCCCTCGTCGAGCACAGCCCAAGGTAAGACGTGAGCGCCCGGCCCTTTGACCACTTCCCGTCTCCTTCCCTCCCCGACCCTCTGTGGGAGAACCTTTCCCGGCTGGGCATGGGGGCACCGCCCTTTAGTGTATGGGTGAACCCCTCCCGCTCCCCCAAGTCTCCCCAGGGACCCTTCGGACCAGAGCAGGCCAGGCGGCCTCGGGGAGGGAAGCGGTGGGGACCGGGTGGGACGCTGCCGCCCATTTGGGCCATGCAGTGCTCATAGCGGACTCCCTTGTCTTTGTGTCTGGGAAGCCTAGCCCGGGGCTGCAGGTGGAAGAGGTCCAGACTTGTGGGGTCTCCAAGTAGAGCATCAAACAGGGAGCACCTACTGGGTGCCAGGCACTGGGCTAGGCCCGAGGGATCCAGAGGAAAAATCAAAACGCTCCCTGACTTCCAGAGTTTCCATAGCCCAAAGGGAGGGGAGCAGAGAAAACAGAGCCAAGGTTCGGGGCTTGGAGGGGTTTAGGTTCGTGTTACTAGTGGACACATCGAACCCCAAATCTGAGCTTTCTTAGCCGGAGGGGCCCCGATCGCTGCCACTGATCCTTCTGGCTATGACTTAGAGAGAAGAGAGAAAGGAATGGAGCAGACGTGCGGCCCACCCCGCCGTGTCCCAGACACCTTGTCACCTGTTGTCTTTCAACTCAGGTGGATCTGGCCTGCTTCCCAGGTGTCCTCATTCCACTGGGCCTCTGGGGAAGTGCTCCGAAGCAGGGCATGGGTTCAGGGGAAAACCTGATTTCTGAGTCAGGGAGGCTAAAGCCTTCTGCCTTGAATGAGAAGGTGGAACTCAGAGATGAGCGGATCCCGAAATCTCCTCCACCCGTGTAAGAGGAAAATTAGGGTGACACGAATGCACGAGGCATCTCTGATGGGCAATTTAGAGGGGAGGGATTCGAAAGCTGTGGAGACATTTCAGGGGTTTGGTTTTTTCCTTGATGGTTAATGTTTTTGTGGAAAGTTATTTTGAAAACTTTTTTTTGAAATAAGATAGACCACACACACACATCCATGTCCTGCTGTCATTCCTCTCTTTCCCAGGACTTCCGAGCCTGATTGGGGCTTCTGGAGTCTTAGCACCACTTGTGGATTTAGGAACCAGAGGCCTCATTACAGTTATGGTGCCAGGATCCTTGAATTTGAGGTTCTCTCTTCCTTTTCTCTCTCTTTCCTCTTCTCTATCTCTCTTTCCTCTCCTCTATCTCTTTCCCTCTCTCTCTCTCTCCCTCTCCTTCTCTCTCTCTCTCTTCTCTCTCTCCCTCTCCTTCTCTCTCCTCTCTCTCTCTTCCTCTCTCCTCTCTCTCCCTCTCCTCTCTCTCTTCCTCTCTCCCTCTCCTCTCTCTCTCCCTCTCCTTCTCTCTCTCCCTCTCTCCTTCTCTCTCCTCTCTCTCTCTTCCTCTCTCTTCTCTCTCCCTCTCCTCTCTCCTCTCTCTCCCTCTCCTCTCTCCTCTCTCTCCCTCTCCTCTCTCCTCTCCCTCTCCTCTCTCCCTCTCCTCTCTCTCCTTTCTCTCTCTCTCTCCTTCTCTCTCCTCTCTCTCTCTTCCTCTCTCTTCTCTCTCCCTCTCCTCTCTCCTCTCTCTCCCTCTCCTCTCTCCTCTCTCTCCCTCTCCTCTCTCTCCTTTCTCTCTCTCTCTCCTCTCTCTCTCTTCCTCTCTCTTCTCTCTCCCTCTCCTCTCTCCTCTCTCTCCCTCTCCTCTCTCCTCTCTCTCCCTCTCCTCTCTCCTCTCTCTCCCTCTCCTCTCCTCTTCTCTCTCTCTCTCTCTCTCTCTCTCTCTCCTTCTCTCTCCTCTCTCTCTCTTCCTCTCTCTTCTCTCTCCCTCTCCTCTCTCCTCTCTCTCTCTCTCTTCCTCTCTCCCTCTCCTCTCTCTCTCCCTCTCCTTCTCTCTCTGTCTCTCTCTCTCCTTCTCTCTGTCTCTTTCTCTCTCTCCCTCCCTCCCTCTCTCTCTCCCTCTCTTCCTTCTTCTCTCTCTCCCCCTCCCTCCCTCTCTGTCTCTCACTCTCTCTCTCCCTCCCTTTCTGTCTCTCACTCACTCTCCCTCCCTCTCTCTCTCCCTCTCTTCCTTCTTCTCTCTCTCCCCCTCCCTCCCTGTCTCTCACTCTCTCTCCCTCTCTCTCTCTCTCTCCCTCCCTCTCTCTCTCTCCCTCCTCCTCTCTCTCCCCCTCCCTCCCTCTGTCTCTCACTCTCTCTCTGTCTCTGTCTCTCTCCCTTTCTCTCTTCCTCACCCATCTCCCCTCTCTCTCTATATATATATATATACATATGTGTGTGTATTTTTTATTTTTATTTTTTAATTAAAAACCCTCATCTTCTGTTTTAGAATCACTACTATGTACTGGTTCCAAGGCAGAAGAGCAGTCAGGGCTAGGCCATGGGGGTCAACTGACTTGTCCAGGGTCATACAACTAGGAAGTGGCTGAGGTCAGATTTGAACCCAGGACCTCCCATCTCTAGGCCTGGCTCCTCTCAATCTGCTGCTCCCTTCATTTTTTTTTTTTACTAGCAACTCTTTATGTGAGCTAGGAGTGAGTTCTACCCTCTCTGGAAACATCACTTTCTCCCTTTTGGTAGTGGGGATTTCTAGAGGAGGCCTTGAGTCCTCCTTGAGATCCTGGATGGAAGGCTCCACCCTGAAAATGGGGAAAAGGGAGAAAAAGGACTTGGAGGCAGGCAGGGGACTGGTGTGGGAGGGGAACAGGCCAAGGAACTGAAAACAATTACTGAGCAGGTATCTGCAGTTAGCCACACCAGGAAGCAAGCACATGGTCAGAATTGGGTTAATTCCATTAAGCAGTTCAGTGACAGAAGGTGCTTTAGAGTTAGGACTGACTGGGAACCGTCTTGGATTAGCTATGCGCTCCTGGAGTAATTAGGACCATGTGTTCTTCCCAGAGCAGGGCCGGGGCTGAAGGGCTGCCAGAGGTTGGTGGCGGAGAAATGTGGGAGAGTTTGGTTGAGAGGAGGCACTGGGGGTCTCGGCCTCCCCTGAAACGGCATTGGGGTGGGGTACAGGGATGTTCCCCTTCCAGAATTGCCCAGCAGGCCTGGGCATGGACCCCATTCCCTGGGCCAGGCCTCTGTGGGACCCACCTTCGGGGCACAGCCTCCAGGGCTGGGCTTCTGTGGGAGCCCAGAGATGGGGAGAAGAGGGGATGTCGGGCTGGTGCTGGGAACCAAGAGGGAAGCCAGGGAGAGCCCAGCATTGGAGGAAGTTCCTTAGGCAGGTAGGCAGGAAAGGAAGAAAGAATTGAGTTCCGTTGGCCTACTGGGATGTGCAGCTGCCTTGGGGTGTTTTTCGGGGGGGGGGGGCACCTCAAAGGTGCATGCTGTGGCCTGGGACTGTGTATTGAATGTCAGCTGCTGTCCCTGCGGGGGAGCAGACCCCTGCTGCTGCTTCTGGGCTGAAGTACTCAGATGCCCACTTCCCTGTCCCCTCCCCCTAACAGATGGTGACTCGGACCAAGAAGATCTTTGTAGGGGGGCTGTCGGTGAACACCACAGTGGAAGATGTGAAACAGTATTTTGAGCAGTTTGGGAAGGTGGGTCTGACCGCTCTCGGGGTGAGGGACTTTGAAGGGTTTGGCCTTGGGGGTAGAGGAGGGGGCTCAGAGCTAAAGGATACAGACACTGAAGAAATGCTTACTGTTATGCTGATTGGTGAGTGAGACCCCTACCAAGGTAGGACTGTTTCTGCTAGAAAGAGAATCACAATAACAACACATGCAAAAGTCTCCAGCCGGGATCCAGGTAGTCATCCCTGTCAGGTCCCCCCTTCCCCAGGGGCAGGGGCCCCTTTGGAATCTAGGCCACTTGCTTTGTGCCTCCAAACTTGACGTCTCCCCAGGGAGAGGATGCCACACAATGCTGCCCCCATTCCTGGATCTTCCGCCATGTTTTTCTGTTGTTTACTTTCTCCAATGCCTTCTTCAGCTTTTGCCTTGTGGCTGGTTCCATGTGGTCAGTCCTTTCCCTCCTGGGAGTTTACACCTGTCCAGAGCTGCAGGCAGTTAGTTATACCTTTCACCACCCCTCATCTCTCTCTCCCTCTCCCCCCTTCCCTTCCTCCCTCCTCTCTCCTTTCTCTCTCCCTGTCTCTCCTTCCCTTCCTCCCTCCTTCTCTCTCTCTCTCCATCTCTCTGATTCTGTCTCTCTCTGTGTCTCTGTCTCTGTCTCTCCCCCTCTCTCTGATTCTCCCTGCCTCTCTCCTCCTTTCTCTCCTGCTCCTGATAACTGCACTCAGTACTCTGCCCTTTTCCACCCACACAGTCAGAAAAGGTAGGGAACTGTCCCTCTGGCTTGGCTCTCTAAAAGGCCGAAGAGCACCTTTAATTCCTAATCTGAGCCCAAACAGATCTCCCCAAACCCCTGCAGGATTCTTAGTTATTTCAAAGAATGCTGAGAAATTCTTCCCTGTTGAAATGGAATTTAAATGTGCCGATAAATGACTGAGTGCATGTGTGTGTGTGTTTACAGGAGGGCAGGAGGAGGCATAGGCTAGGGGAGGTCACTCTTAAGGCTTCGTAGGGCTTACAGCTTTGGGTCTCGGGCTTATCCCAGCCCTGTCCCATGGGTGTAAGAAAGGAGACCCATCACCTGGCCTCTTGCAGAAGTGAGAAGGTTGGGAGGAAGGGATTTGGGGTCTAGAGCTCCTGCATGCCCAGGATGGGAGTGGAGGGGGCTGATGTTTCAGGCTTGAACCCCGGCATTTTTTATAGATTTATTTTTTTTTTTATGTGTATCTAAATGGGGCAAAAAAAAAGTGATTAGGGCTTGGCTTCAGGACGGGGCAGTTTCTCTGCCTCCTGAATTCCCCCAAAGGAGACTTCTCTGGGGGAAGCGCTGTCAGGGCACCAGTTGGGCCTCAGTTTCCTCAGATGTCCACCCAGGTGTGTGTGGGGGGGGGGGGCTTCTTCTCTCTGCCACTCCATAGCCGCAGGGCCCTTCCTGCTCTGATCCGTGTCCTCCATTCCCGCCAACTCCAGGATCCCTGCTTGGGGCTGACATCCGGGGCTGGGGTAGTAGTTCTCGGCCAGCTCTTTTCAGCCGGGGCATTCTGGGCCCTTCGTCTGCGCCCTGCCGGTCTGTAGGCGAAGGCCCCGGCCGAAGGGCCCTTCCCGGCGCTGCCATTGTGTGCCTGAGCATTCTAACGCCCTTGGCGGGCGCTCCCGGGACAGGTCTCGGCGGTCTAAATCCGAACATCCTTTCTGCCAGCGTTCCATGGCGGGAGCTTCTCAGCAGCCCTAAGGTTCTGGGCGCCCCTAAGAGAGCCGGGCCCTGGGGGGCGGGCGGGCAGGCAGGTAGGGCAGGCGGGCGGGCGGACAGCTTGCCAGGCTTCACGTGGGTAACCTTAGGTGGCGCTGGCTCGGTCTCCCGGGGGAGCCCAGCCCCCAAGGGTGGCCCCACCTCCTGGGTCTGGAGTGGGGGTGGGCGGGGGGGGTGCTGGGGGGGCGGGGCCGCTCGGGGCTCCTCCTCGGGCCGCCTGCAGCGGGGTGTCTTTGTGTCTGTGCGCTGAGCATTAGAGCTCACGCTAATCTGATCCAGCAGCTGTGATTGGAGGCCGCCTGCCCCCGGGGCCGGGGTTACCATGACAACCGGGCCCCAGGAGAAGCCGTCAGCGGCAGGCTCTTTTGTTCGGACCTAAATCGGCGTTGGCATGTGAAACCGGCCCGGGGAGGCCGGGGGAGCCAGGGAGAATAGGCTGCCGGGGAGCAGGGGGACAGCCCGGAATGCCAAGGGCCCCGCGGCAGGGGGGGGGGCGCGGCGGCCGGGAGCGAGGGGCCCGCGGCCACTGCTGGGGGAACAATGGTCAGCGGGCGACGCCTGCCAATCTTGCTTAGTGGCCCCGGGGCCCGCCGAACTTGGCGGCTCTCACTGGTCAGCCGGCGCACACCAGCCTCCCCTCCCCTCCCCCTCCTGCCCCCTGGTTCCCATGGAGACCAAAGCCTATTAAGGACACTGCCTTGGAAGCCCATTGGAAGCCCCCGCTGGCCTCCCCTCGCCTGGCCTGCTGGGAGGGAGGGAGGGGACTGGGGGGGAAGGAGGGGGAGCCAGGGCCTGGGAGGCTTTGGAATTCGACCTGGGCCCCAGGCCACTCCACTGACCGGGCTACTTCCCCTGAACCCCTCCCCCGAAGGCCTGAGGCTGGGTGGGATCCTGGCCTGCCCCTGCCCCGCTTGGGAGAAGCAATGGAGGGTCATCCTTTGGGTGCTAGAAGGGAGCTCTGCCTCCCATCTGACAGAGGAAGAAACTGAGGCCCGGGAGGGATCACAGATGTAGATCACCCCTTCCAACCCTCTCTGCTTACTGCCGTTTGGCGGGAGGGGACTGCAGAACTCCTCTAGGCAGACCGCTCTGAGCACGTGGAGAGAAGTCAGATTTCCAGATTCCCCCTCAAGCCCCTCATTTCCGGAGGAGGCCCAGAGCGATAGCCTGGGTAAGCGTGCTGGAGCCGGCCCTTGGACTTGCCAAGGCAGCCGGGGAAGCCACTGGGCCCGGGGGTAGCAGAATACAGGAACTGGGAAACCCGGACACTGGACACGTTGTTTGCAGTCCGCAGGTCTCATCCCTCATCAACAAAATGGAAGCTCCTGGCGGCTAGGCCTGCTTTATTGGCTGTCCCATCCCCAGCTCCGAGCCTTCTTCAGAGTTCACTGAATTAAACCGAGAGCTTTTCCTCCCGTCTTCTATTTCTGTCCCTGCCTTTCCCCAAATTAGAGGCGACCTCCTGGAGATCAGAGCCCAGGTGGGAGCTGGGGTGATCTCCCCAACCTTGAGCCTGGGAGGCTTCAAAATGTTTTTGTTTTAAATCTTCCCTCTCAGAATTGATACTGAGTATAGGTTCCAAGACAAGAGTGGTAAGGGCTAGACAATGGGGGTTAAATGACTTGTCCACAGTCACACAGCTAGGACGTGTCCAAGACCTTATTTGAATCCAGAGCCCTCCTGTCTCCAGGCCTGGCTCTCTATCCACTGAGCCACCCATCAGCTCCTGTAATGAATATTTGCTGAGTTGTTTGTTAAGAGAGAAAAAACAGCAGCAGTATTGATTACTGGAGAAATAAAATCGGCTAACTTCAGAAGCCGTCTAATCCAACCCAGGCCTAATCAGAAGCCCTCTTGGGTCCAAGGGAGCCAGTTTGGGATTGGAGGCCTGGTTCTATGGTCTACCAGCTCTGTGCCCCACTTTCCTCACCTGTAAAAATGGGCACGGTTGGACTAGATGATCTAGGTCTTTTCCAGTTAGGAAATTCTGCAATTTCTATTCTGTTAGGCAAAGACTAGTGAGCACCAAACACTTGAGAGCACATAGTTGTTCTGGGTGGCCTTTGTGGGGTGATGCTGAGGGGAGGCGTTGGAGAAAGGCTAGAAACCTGTCTTTGCCACAAACTGAACAGATAATCTTAGGTGAGTCTCTGGGCCTCAGTTCTTCTATAGAACAGAGGGGATCCGATGAGCTTACCCTAAAGACCTGCTCAGCTCTTCAGATTAATTCTTGTTCTGATCTTAGGCCAGGGCTGGTTTGGGATCAGGCCGCAAGATGGTACCCTGGTGGAGGACAGAGCCCACCATTGGATCTGGATCTGCAGCTTGGGCTGTTGCTGCATTTCTCTAGGGACTAGGTCCCCTGTGTATCATGATGTCTGGTGAATTTGGGGGTAGTACTTGGAAGTTCCTTTGGAGGGAAGGGAAGTCTTGGGGGCCAGATGGGAAGCTTCATCATGTCTTTGTATTTGTAGCCACAGGGCCAAGCTTCATAAATGTGGATGGAAAGAAGGAAGGAAGGAAAGGAGAAAGAGTGAGAGGGAGGAAGGAAAGACAGATGGACGAATTGATGGAAGGATGAATGGACAGATGGAAGGAAGGAAAGGAGAACAAAACTGAGGAAGAAGGAAGGAAAGATGGATGGATGGTCAGGTGGATAGATGGAAGGATGGATGGAAGGAAAGGAGAAAGAGATTGAAAAGGAGGGAAGAAGGATAGACGGACAGACAGAAGGATGGATGGATGGACAGATGGAAAGGAGAAAGAGCTTGAGAGGAAAGAAGGAGAGATGGATAGATGGACAGACAGACAAAAGGAAGGATGGATGGAAGAAAGGGAGAAAGCTTGAGAAGAAAGGGAAGGAAGCAGATGGATGGATATTTAGGTGGATGGATGGAAGGGAGAAAGATTGAGAGGGAGGAAGGAAGGAAAGACAGTTGTATAGATGGTCAGGTGAAAGGAAGGAAGGATGGATGGATGGAGATGGAAGGAAGGAGAAAGAGCTTGGGAGGATGGATGGATGGATGACAGATGGAAGGATGGATGGATGGAAGGGAAAAAGCTTGAAAGGGAGGGAGGGAAGGAAAGCAGATGGATGGATGGTCAGGTAGATGGATGGAAGGATGTATGGATGGAAGGAAGAAGTGATTGACTAACTGTTAACTAAGGCTGGGTAGTCTTTATGGAATCTCCCCTTAGTTCAGAACTTGGGTGTGTGAACATATATATATGAGGGGAGGGGAAATACTTGTGTGGAAAAGCCACAGGATCGATGAGAAAAAGAGCGGGGCATGTGGGAGGGTTCTGGACAGACCCCCTTGTGAAGGGAGAGGAGATGGGGAAGGGTCAGTGTTTCTCAGGCTTTCCTGGGGTGACTCAAAACTTAGCGTCATCTCTGGATGGGGTTTGACATCAAGGAAACAAGAGACCCTAACTAAGGTGGTGGGGAGGGGAGCGGCTGCGGCTTGAGAAAGGAGGCGAGTGAAGGACCCCTGCTATAGAAGGTGCTGTCTCAGGGCAGACTTAACATTTGATGAATGTCATGGTGAAACCTGGGGATCCCTCCTCAGATTTTTAAAAGCATAAAGTAAAATCCCTCCGATTACAGAGGAAACCAACTCCTCCGAAGTAGTTCTCAACATAGTTTTCTCCACAGATCTGGGTTCCGAACTTTGGCTTTGGGGTGACTTAGGGAGGCCGGGGAAGTGGGTGCTGTTGATGGAAGCTTGGGCTGGGCTGGATAGCAGGGACACTTCCCCTCCCCCCATTCAGTGGGAGGCAGAAGCCTCATCCCTGCACTAGAGTTGCCCTAATTACTGCCTCTAGCAAAGAGGAAACTTCAATTAGAGGAAAGATCCTGCTATGAGAGAGTCTAGCTGGAGTGGGCCGCCAGCCTTCGGCTACCAAAGCTGAGGCCCTGTCTCCCCCCTCCTCTGCTCCCGGGGGCCCCTCTCTCAGCATCTCTGACTAGTGGGGTCCAATGGGTCCCTGGTGGTGAAGTAGAGAAATGAGCTTGATGAGAGACAGAGACCGGGGGTGGGGGGGTGGGGAGGGAGAGAGACAGAGAGACAGAGAGAGAGAGAGACAGAGAGAGAGGGAGGGAGGGAGGGAGGGAGGGGGAGAGAGAGATGGAGAGAAAGAGGGAGAGAGAGAGAGAGGGAGGGAGAGGGAGAGAGAGAGAGAGAGAGAGAGAGAGAGAGAGAGGGGGGGGGGGGGGAGAGAGAGAGAGAGGGAGAGAGAGAGACAGAGACAATCAGAGACAGAGAGAGGGAGAGAGAGAAGGAGAGAGAAGAGGGACAGGGAGAGAGACAGAGGGAGAGAGAGAGAAGGAGAAGAGGGAGGGAGAGAGAAACAGACACAAAGAATGAGATAGACAAACAGAAAGACAGAGGAAGAACGAGAGAGAATCAGACAGAGGGAGAAAGGGACGGAGAGAAAGAGAGGGAGAAGAGAGACAGAAACAGAGAAAGAGACCAAAAATGAGAGAGAGAACGGGAGGGAGAGGAGAGAGCCATAGATAGGAAGAATGAGATAGTGAGAGAACAAGAGGGAGGGAGGGAGGGAGACAGCAACAGAGAGTGCGTGTCTGTGAGTCTGTCTGTCTGTCTGTCGCCCACTCTAGCCTGTCCTGGCCCAGGTAGCAGGGCTCCTGGGCGGTGGGGTGGGAGCAGCAGTGTCGGGGAACAGGCAGGGGCTGGATTCAAGGGCTCATGTGTCTTCCAGGTGGATGATGCCATGCTAATGTTTGACAAAACCACCAATCGCCATCGAGGTAAGCCGTGCCCCTTCCCCCTCCCGGCCTGGGTCGTGGCGGGGCCTCCAGGTCACAGCTGCCTTTTCATGGCTCCTGCTGACATCCTAGCCCTCAGGATCCAGCTCTCCCTGGTGCCTGGCAGCACAGAGGGCTTTTGTCCGGCCGGTTTCCTGTGCTGGAACTTCGGGGCAGTGGCAGATAGCAGAGAGGGGCAGGCAGGCCCCACCTCGCGCCCCAGCGTGGCTCCAGCCTGCGGAGGCCGAGAGGGCCTTACCTTGTCCCTGGTAATCTGAGCCCAGGGACAGACTGACTCCACAGCCTGGGAGGCGACTCCTTCCTCCCATCCAATGACTTCCCAGCTGGGTTTGCTCCTACTGCCTTTGGGCCCTCTTGGCCGCTCTTTACTCAGGGTCGGCTTCTCAGGAATGCCATCAGCCCTTTTGGGAAGGAGCTTCAGGAAAGCGCCCAGGCCGGCTCCAGGCAGCCAGACCGGTGGGAGGTGGGAATGTGGGGGAGCAAACAGAGCAGAAGCATTTTCTGAGCTCCACCTAAAATAGAAATGGACTGCTTTGAGAAGTAATGAGTTCCCCATCCCTGGGGGTCTTCAGTCAATCAACAAACATTTATTAATCCCTTCATATGTGCTGGCCACAAGGGGCAGCTCCTCAGTGGATAGAGAGCCAGGCCTGGAGACAGGAGACTTTGGGTTCAAATCTGGCTTCAGACACTTCCTAGCTGTGGGACCTTGGGAGAGTCACTTAACCTCAGTTGTCTAGCCCTTATGGCTCTTCTGTCTTGGAATGATACAAAAAATAAGGTTTATCTTTTTTTCAATTGGTATCTCTTTGGGATAAAAAGCAAAGGGGGGAAGGCCCAGCCCTGGAGGGGAGATGCGGTGGCAGTGGGGAAAGCTTCTTGCAGAGGGTGGAGATTTTTAGCCAGAGGCTGGGGGTCCCCACGCTGCGATCCTTATGAGGGGGTCCCTCCCAACACTGTGGAGTCTAGATGACCTGAGGCCCATTTCTAACTCTGATAACCCAGCGAGGGAAAACAGAGGATGGGGGCAGCTAAGGGCTCAGTAGAGAGAGAATCAGGCCTAAAGATGGGATGAGGTCCCGGATTCAAATCCAGCTCAGACACGGGTTGGCTCAGTGACCTTGGGCAAGTCCCTTCACCCCAGTTGCCTAACCTTTACTGCACTTGTGTTAGAGTGGCTACTAAGACAGAAGGGAAGGCTTGAAAAAAACTTTAGAAAGAAAAGAAGGGCTTGCTTTCCCTTTTAGATTTCTATCCCTAGCGTTGGGGAGCTCAGTGTCCGCCTTCCCTGAGGTCGGGGCTCACCTGTGCCTCGCCCCGTGCCGGGGTCTCTTCTTCCCCCTCCCAGGGTTCGGGTTCGTCACGTTTGAGAGTGAGGACATCGTGGAGAAAGTCTGCGAGATTCACTTCCACGAGATCAATAATAAGATGGTACGTCGGGCCAGCCGGGGTGGGCTCCCGGGTCACGGGACCCGGAAGTGGGGGCCGCCATTTTGAAGTGGGCGGTGGGGCGGAGGCTGCCTGGATTGCTGGGGAAGAGAGGCCCGAGCCGGAGCTTCTCCTTGCAGGTAGAATGTAAGAAAGCCCAGCCAAAGGAGGTGATGTCGCCCACGGGCTCTGCCCGGGGGAGGTCCCGAGTCATGCCCTACGGGATGGACGCGTTCATGCTGGGCATCGGCATGCTGGGTAAGTGGAGGCGCCGCCCCCCCCCCCCCAGAGGCTTCGGGGCCTTTCATGCCCGCCGGGATGTCGGGAGAGCCCGCGGAGACCCTCTGGCCAGCCGTCCTCGGGAGGCCCAGAGAGGGCAGGTGACTTGCCTAAGGTCACCCAGGGAAGTGACAGCCGGAATTAAAAGCCCAGTTTCCTGGTTAACAAGGCCAGGGCCACTTCCTGGGGGGGGGAGGTGGGGGGCTGGCCTGGCCTGTGTGCTGCCTCTCCTGCCGTGGGGAAAGGAAAAGAGCTGGCAGGAGCCGCTGCTCCGGAGGGCAGGGGCGGCGCTGCCCTCTGCTGGTCGTCCAGGGCGCTGCAGCCTGGGCCACCTGCTCCCTCTGCACCTTGAGGCTCCTCTGCTGGTGGCTCTCCTCTCCTAGGGGACAGTGTGGCCCGGTGGCTTGGCCCAGGGGCCCGGGACTCCCCGGAGCAGCACTCTCCTGGGTCCCTACATGCCCACTATGCGCCGGGCACCGCCCCACTCCATGCCAAGGCCTGGCCGCTCCTCGGGGTGGCGAGGAGAGGCACAGACTGCAGCGAGCAGAACGCTGGATGTGGACCTGGGCCTTGGTTTTCTCATCTTTAAAATGGAGCTAATCATTCTTGTGCTGCCTCCCTCACCGAGGCGGTTTCAGGAAAAGGCCCGAAGGCTTAAAGCACCAGAAAATGTGAGAGCTCGTCCTCCCGGGGATGTTGTCCGACCGAATCTTGGAGTCCAGGCCTTGGTTAGAGATGAGGTGGGGGTGGTTCAGGCTGTCTGGTTGGGGCTGATTCTTTGTGACCCATTTTGGGGTCTTCTTGGCAGAGCCACTGGAGTGGTTGGTCATTTATTTCTCGAGCTCATTTGACATATAAGGAAACTGAGGCAGTCAGGGTAAAGTGACTGCCCAGTAACACAGCTAGTTAGCCATTTCCTTTTCCAGCTCATTTGACAGATGAGGACACTGAGGCAAAGAAGGTGATGTGGCTTGCCCAGGGCCGCCCAGCTAATAAGTGTCTGAGGAGGGATTTGAATGTGGGTCTTCCCGACTGTAGGCTTTGCACTCTAGCTATCCAGCTGCCCATAGAAAGCTCACTGATCTGCATCTGGTAGGGACTTCCCAGGCCATCTAGTGCGATATTCCCATTTTAAAGATGAGGAAAATGAAGGAGGCTCCAGGATGGATTGACCGAAGAAATCGAGGATCTTCATGAAGGGCCTCCGATTCCCAGTGCAATGCTCCTTCCGATGTACCATGTTGCCTCTCCTAAAAGATTTGCCCAAAGTTACCCAAACATTTAAAAAAGGAAAAAACCTTTGTGGCAGAGCACCATTTCTACCCCACGACGTGACTTATTCAAGTCTCAGGATCGCCTTTCTTAGGTCAGGCAATACTTATCGCCCTCAGGATGGGTGAAGACGGTGGTCATTCTCCAAAGGATCTATCCTAGAAGTTCTTGGAGTTTGGGGAAAGGTTCTGTGTTGAGTAGACGTTCCCAGGGCTCTCCCATGGCCTCCCCATGCTCTCCCCACCCCCTCACTTTGGGGGCAGAGTTAAGTGACTTGCCCAAGATCACACAGAAAGTATCTGAGGTCAGATTTGAACCCAGGACCTCCCCATCTGTAGGCCTGGCTCTCCATTGAGTCCTGAGCTGCCCCTCCATGAGGTTGGCTGGATAAAGATCCTGGAGTGATTTGCCATTTCCTTCTCCAGGATTAGGCAGAGTTTAAATGACTTGTCCAACGTCACCTAGACACAGGTCTGATAGTTGGATCCATTTCTCAGTCACTGTGTTGAACTAGATGACATCTCAGGACCTTTCCAGTCAGAGAATGTCCAGAAAGCATTTACAACATTTAAGCACCATCAACTTGTATCTTTGATGATGATGATGGTGATGATGATGATGATGATGATGGTGATGGTGGTGATGATGATGGTGATGGTGGTGATGATGATGGTGGTGGTAGTGGTGGTGGTAATGATGATGGTGATGATGATGATGGTGATGGTGGTGATGATGATGGTGGTGGTGGTGGTGGTAATGATGATGGTGGTGGTGATGATGATGGTAATGATGATGGTGGTGGTGATGATGGTGGTGATGGTGGTGATGATGATGATGATGGTGGTGATGGTGGTGGTGATGGTGATGATGATGGTGGTGGTGGTGATGATGGTGATGATGATGGTGGTGGTGGTGATGGTGGTGATGATGGTGGTGGTGGTGATGGTGGTGATGATGATGGTGATGATGATGGTGGTGGTGGTGATGGTGGTGATGATGATGGTGGTGGTGGTGATGGTGGTGATGATGATGGTGATGGTGGTGATGATGGTGATGATGATGGTGGTGATGGTGATGATGATGATGATGGTGATGATGATGGTGGTGGTGGTGATGGTGGTGATGATGGTGATGATGATGGTGGTGATGATGATGGTGGTGGTGGTGGTGGTGGTGATGGTGATGATGGCCACCGCTGGATGAGCCGGAATCAGTCCTTTGACCTCTCTTCAAGCTTCCTCATTCATAAAACCGAGATAGAAATCCCAGAAGCCACCGTGTCCTTCCTTAAAGGCCTCCTTGGGGTGGCGGGGAGAATGCCCTAGAAGAAAGAATGGGAGACGCCAAGTCAATGGCGGCCGTCATCACAGTGATTGTCGTGGGAGCTCTGCTTCCCTTTAGCAGTTTGTTTTAAGAGGGGATTTGTGGGATGGAAGCCCAGAAGCTGGCAGACTCCTGACTCAGAGG
This sequence comes from Monodelphis domestica, assembly GCF_027887165.1. Classification (NCBI taxonomy): domain Eukaryota; kingdom Metazoa; phylum Chordata; class Mammalia; order Didelphimorphia; family Didelphidae; genus Monodelphis; species Monodelphis domestica. Next base: position 30,738,534 of record NC_077229.1, read on the forward strand.
GCCGAGAAGCTTCCTTCTCCAGGCCAGGCCCCCTGCAGACCCTCAGCTCTCAGGGAAGATGCTGGGCCCCAGGCTGGCTGCTCTACGGGACGAGGGGCTGAAGGAACGGAGGAAGTCTGGTCCGGGGACCAGGAGATCTGGGGTTGGGGCAACATCCAAGTCAGTGAGTATCAGGAGGGCTTCAGGTAGAAGAAGGAGGCTTTTCAGGCTTGACTGAGACAGCAGAACCAAGAGCGACGGGAAGAAGCAGCGAGAAGAAAACTTGCAGATAGCGCAGTGGGTAGAGAGCACGAAGCCTGGAGTCCGGAGGCCCTCAGACACTTCCTAGCTGGGTGGCCCTGGGCAAGTCATTTAGCCCCCATTGCCTAACCCTGGCCCTTCTGTCTCAGAGTTGTTACGAAGCAGAAAGTGAGGGTTTAAAAGAAAGAAAGAAAGAACGAACACTCCTTATGGCTAATGTTAGCTGGAGTGAGGATGTGGCCCGTCTTCTTTCCCCAAGATCAGACGGCGCTAGCCATCGAGATTCTGTGGCCCGGCCGGGCAGCCTCGGCCCCCTGTGCCACCTGCACCTCCTGGGCCAGGCTCAGACGGCTCGGCTCCATCGATGGGCCCCAGACTCTGCCAGGCTCTGCAGGGTGTGATCCGACCTCATTTACCCACAGGTTATCCAGGCTTCCAAGCGGCAACCTATGCCAGCCGGAGTTACACAGGCCTCGCGCCCGGCTATACCTACCAGTTCCCTGGTAAGTGCCACGGGCCTCGCTGCCCTGTGCCAGCATGCTCCCGTGCCCCTGCTCAGGCGGCCGCCTCCCCCTCCCCGAGGGCAGGATGATTGGGGTGCATGGCTCGGGGATGCAAAGGAAGGGCACCTCACCTTCCGCCTGAGGAAGAGGGTCCCCGGGGTGGGGATGCCCCCGCATGGTGCCCTGGCCTCCCGTCCGAGCTTCTCAGGATTGCCCCCTCCCCCAGAGGGGAAAACATTTCTCAGGACCAGCTTGTACACATGGGAGCTTCCCACCTAGTCTCTGGCCCCAAGATGGGGGGCCATCCGTGAACTCCCTCCTGTGTCCTGGGGGCAGGCGGCAGCTCTCTCAGTCTCTTTCCTTCGGGGCATCCCCCCTCCCCTGCCTAGGCTTCTGGATGGACACTGTGCATGGACTGGCCTTGCTGCTGTGAGTGTGTGTCTGCCGGGCCCTGCCCCCCGGGCCACCCCACCTTCCTAAGCTGTTTTGTACATTTCCTTTTAGAATTCCGTGTAGAGCGGACCCCTCTCCCGAGCGCCCCCGTCCTCCCTGAGCTCACAGGTCAGTCCCTTGGATTTCCTACACCTCACAGGCTGGATGGGGAGAAAGAAAGGACCCAGGGACCATCCGAGGGGCAGGGAGACCGGACATGGTCACTCTGCCCATCCGTTTGACCACAGTCCCCTCCCCCATCCCCCTGCCCCACCACCACCACCAGGCAATGCCCAGGAGCGGAACAGCCTGTGGCAATGACCCAACTTCCCCAAGGAAAAACTCTGTCCTTGTTTTAAACCAACCCTGACGCCGTAGGGCTAGGTCAGGCCCTCCTGGGGACAGCTGGACATGGGAGCTCGCCTGGGCCTTTGTCCCTAGTCTAGAGATCTGGGAGGAAAGGAGAGCCAGGAGGGGGTGAGTGTGGTGTGTGTGTGTGAGTGTATGTAGTGTGTGAGTGTGTGTGTAGTGAGTGTGGTGTGTGTGTGTGTAGTGAGTGAAGGTGTTGTGTGTGTGTGTGTAGTGAGTGTGGTGTGTGTGTGTAGTGAGTGAGGGTGTGGTGTGTGTATGAATGTGTGTGTGAGTGTGTGTGTAGTGAGTGAGGGTGTCGTGTGTGTGTGTGTAGTGAGTGTGGTGTGTGTGTGTAGTGAGTGAGGGTGTCGTGTGTGTGTATATGTATGAATATGTGTGTGAGTGTGTGTGTAGTGAGTGAGGGTGTCGTGTGTGTGAGTGTGTATGTATGAATGTGTGAGTGTGTGTGTGTGTGTGTGTGTAGTGAGGGTGTCGTGTGTGGATGTGTATGTATGAATGTGTGTGTGAGTGTGTGTGTGTAGTGAGTAAGGGTGTCATGCATGTGTATGTATGAATGTGTGAGAGTGTGTGTAGTGAGTGAGGGTGTCGTGTGTGTGTGTATGTATGAATGTGTGTGTAGTGAGTGAGGGTGTCGTGTGTGTGAGTGTGTATGTATGAATGTGAGTGTGTGTAGTGAGTGAGGGTGTTGTGTGTGTGTGAATGTGTATGTGAGTGTGTGTGTAGTGAGTGAGGGTGTCGTGTGTGACTGTGAGTGTGTATGTGTGAATGTGTGTGTGTGTGTAGTGAGTGAGGGTGTCGTGTGTGACTGTGAGTGTGTGTGTGTGTGAGTGCGTGTGTGTCCAGGGCCAGGCAGAATTCCAGCGACCTCCCTGCTTAGTCCGTGCCCTCCCGATACCCCTCGAAGCTGCAGACCCCGAACCTAGCCCTGGATGACGCTTGTGCGCGTGGCTGCTGCTTTGAGATGAGATGTTGCTTCCACAGCTGGATTCCTCCAGGCTCTGGGGGTGCTCTGGGCATCTTTGAGCAGATCACGTCTTAGAAAACGAGCGGTGCGAGGGAAGGAGAGAGTGAATGAAGGGGAGGGCGTGCCGGAGGGCGCCGAGGGGACGGCATCTTCCCTTTTCCAGAATCGGAGCCCGACTCTTGGCCTGGGATTGGACCCCCCCACGGGGAAGCTGAATACTGATGGTGTGGTCTCCGGACCTCACAGGCAAAGCATGATGGGGGTTTACCAAGAGGGGCCGCGTCATTTCATGGCACTGCCTCTCAAGCCAATGGCTGTGTGGACGGGGCTCCCACGGAGATCGCGCGCTCCCTCTCCCACTGTGAACCTCCGTGGTCTGTGCACCCACGTGGCAGGCTGACCCAGAGACAGGTGCTCGCAGATGCTTGTCTTCCACAGACCAAATCTGTGAAGGTGATTGGCTGAGAGGTGCAGAAGGGAAGCGTCCTCTGGGCCTTTGTTTCTGTGATGTGATTTCAGCAGTGTAGGAAACGCTCTTCCAGTGCGAAGCGGTGAGGGCTCTACCATTTGTGGTCTTAGAGGGTGAGGCCCTCGGAGGCGCAACCGCTTCCCCAGGCTTGCACAGCCAGCTGGGGTCGGGGACCAGAGCCCGGGCCTTCGTTCTGGGGCAGATCCTTAATCCACGAGGCCATATGGCTGCTCACACTGACCGTGGTGTACTGTTTTTGAAATGAGAATTTAACACGACACGAAGCCTCCCAAGTGCTCTTCAGGCCAGATTCCTCCAATCATGCAGGATTCTAGGACAGATGCAACGATGGAGTTCATTCATTATCGAGCAAAGCGTAAACCAAATATGGTCACCTCAGGGGTTCACCAGTGTCCAGATGAAATAAAGATCCCCCGAGGGCACTGGGTCTGGCCTCGGGAAGATTCAGATTCCCGAGTTCCAATATGGCCTCAGATATTAACTGTATGACCCTGGGCAAGTCACTTCACCTTGTTTGCCTTGGTTGCCTCATCTGTAAAATGAGCTGGAGAAGGAACGACTTCAGGATCCCTACCAAGATTTACCCCAACTGGAGCCACAGAGTTGAACGATAGCTAAAGACTCTTAAGTGCTCCTGTCCGAGGAGGACACCGAGCTAACGGCATAGAACCCTGTGAGTGTGCGAAACTCGGGGTGGTGCAGAAGAGACTTGTCCAGCTCTCCACGCAGGAAGAGCAAAGCAGAAGGAAACGGGCATTTTTCTGGACGGGCAGTCCCTGGACCTGCAGTCCATTCCCCGGAACGATGAAGGCATCGAGAGAGATGGCGAGTCGGGCCCAGGTCGGACTAGGAAGAAGGTTGGACGAAATCACTTGGGAATGGAATGGATTCCTCGACTCTTCGCTGCTGCAAAAGCCCATTTCCGTCATCCTCCCAGGCTGACTGACGTCGTGTCTGGCTCTCCCTTGATCCGCAAGTCAAAGTCAGAGAATGCCCAAAGCACCACAGGAAGGCCCAGGGGGTCGTCAGGCGGTGGCAGGGAGAGAGCTCAGAAGAAGGAAGATCGTCTCCTTCACGTGTTGCTGGGAAACGCTGGCCGGTGAGGGGGCGCGTGTTCAGTGTCCATTATGGACAAGACCCTGGAGTGAGGAGAAGACGAGGGATGGGCCGGCCAACGAGAATGTCCGCGCCTCCAAGCTACGGGGGCCAGATGGAGAACCAAGGATCCGGGGAAGCCCGGAAACAAAGTCCAGTGAGATGAGCAGGCGGGGAGGGAAGGGGCCTGGCCTGCCCATCCCAAGCCAACAAGTCAGCTCTAGCAGGCCCCAGATGTGGTGCCCTGGTGGGGACCCGAACTAGGGTGAGGTTTGGAAAACCAGGCAGAAGAGCCTGCGGGAGGCAGAGGCCAGTGACCTGAGGAGGGGGCTAGAGTGTATGTGATCAGCCTTGATAAAGCACTGACTATGTGCCAGACACATACTAGAGGCTTATCAATGTTTATTGAAAGGATAAAGGATTGCAAGGGGCAGCCAAGTGGCCCAGTGGATAGAGAGCCAGGTCTGGAGAGGGGAGTTCCTGGGTTCAAATTTGGCCTCACATGCTGCCTAGCTAGGTAAATATGGGCAAGTCACTTGACCCCAGCTGCCTAGCCCGTACCACTCTTCTGCCTTGGGGCCCATACGTAGTCCGGATCCCAAGACAAAAGATAAGGGTTTAAAAATGAAAACCAAAAAAAGGATGAATGTACGCTGGGCCCCATGTTAAACGTTAGAAAGGCAGCAAAGCAGCCCCTGCCCTCAAGGAGCTGGAAGTCCAACGAGGGAGACGGCATGAAGACATCCTCATCTGCAAACAGATCTCCAAGGAGTAGGCAGAAGGTCGTGTGAAGGGGAGAAGCCCTGCAGGAGGCCAAGAGGCTGAGGGGAGGAGAGAGCCAGCGAGCCCAAAGGCAAGGACATGGGAGATGGGAGTGTCCTAGTCAAGGCCAGAAGACGGAGATGGCAGGAGAGGGAGAAGGAATGGAGAAGATAAAGCTGGAGAGGCAGGAAGAGGCCCTGTTAGAAAGAACTTGAAATGCCAAACAGAGGAGCTACTCTTCAGCTGGAGAGAATAGGGAGTTGTGGCAGCTCCTTGAGGAAGGGTGTGAATAGGCCTGAAAAAACAAATCACCTTGGCAGCTGAGTGGAGGATGAAGTGGAGTGGGGAGAGCCTGGAGGCAGGGAGACCAGATAAAAGGCTATTGACTAGTCAAGGTAAAAGATGATTTGGCCTGAAACCAAGATGGTGGCTCTATGGGCAAAGCAATGAAATAGAGGACAGACAGGAAGGTAGAAATGACATGATTGCATTGGATATATGGCATCGAGATGGCCCAGATGGTAGAACAGCAGGCCTGGAGTCAGCAAGACCTGAGTTCAAATGTAGCCTCAGACATACATACTACCTTTGTGATGCAAGTCTCTTTACTCTGTTGGACTCAGTTTCCTCATCTGTAAAATGAGCTGGAGAAGGAAATGGTAAACCCCTGCAGTATCTTTGCCAAGAAAACCCCCAAAGGGGCCACAGAGTCAGACATGCCTGGAAACAACTAAACAGCATCCATAAAAAGTTTTAAAAAAGCACTCTAGGTTCCAGGGCTATCGTGAGGAACAAATGAGATATTTAGATACTTTGCAAGCCTTAGCTATTGTTATTTAATTATTATTAGGTACAGGGAGACTGAGACCGAGAACTCGAGGTTAGCACTGAGCTGATGGGCCTGGGTGGCTTAACAGTAATAGAGAGTTGGGGGGAAAGAGAATGAATTCAATTTTGGACTCGATGAGTTTGACAAGCTTCTTCCGGGATATCCTGCTTGAGAGGTTCCGAAGGCAGTTGGTGATACGTGAAAGAGACTGGGGGTTAAATCAGAGACCCAGGAATCACGTCCATTGATCTGATCCTTGAATCCATGGAAGCCAATCAGATCGGCCTGTGAAGAAGTATGGAGAGAGAGGAGAAGAAAGAGCCTTATATCTGGAGAAAAGCGAAGGAGCCTGAGAAGGAGCAGCAGTTCAATGGGGAGGGGAAAAGGAAAAAAAACAAAACCAGGAGAAAACAGAATCACAAACACCGCAGAGGAGAGGATCCAGGAAAAGAAGGTGATTGATCTAAGGTCAGGAAGGAGAAGTCTGGGGAAAAGTCTTTAGGTTTGGCAACAGATTAAAAGGGGTAGCTGGGTGGAGAGCCAGGCCTGGAGTTGGGAAGTCCTGGGTTCAGACCTGGCCTCAGGTACTTCCCAACTAGGTGACCCTGGGCAAGTCACTTTACCCTCGTTGCCTAGCCCTTGCTGCTCTTCTTTGAATGGATACTGAAGATAAGCATTGTTTTTTAAAGAGATTATTAGTAACTTGAGAGAGGGCAAGTTTCAGTTGAACAATTAGCCCAGTGGCCAAACTAGAGGAAAGGAAATGGAGACCCACATTCAGACCTAGATGGCATGAAAGGGGGGAGGAATATGTTCCAATAGCAAGAGTGAGGAGATGTGGGTGGGTTTGTAGGCAACAGAGAAGAAGTCAGTATATTAGGAAAGAAATAGGGAGACCTGGATTCAAATCTCACCTCTGACATTTTTAGGGACTTTAGTGGCCATTAAGGCAGCTTAGGTGGTCCAGTGGAGGGAATCCTGGATCTGGTCCCAGGAAGACTCCTGAGGTCAAATCTTGCTGCAGACACTAGCTGTGGGATCCTGTAACCTCTGCCTTGGTTTCCTCATTTGTAAAATGGGGTTGAGAAGAGGTACTTGTGATGGCTGCCTCCCAGGTTGCTGTGAGATGCTGGTGAGGTGGGCGGATAAGCATCCCCCCTAGAAATGGGGCTGAGGCTGGCGGAGACCCCGAGTTCTTTCCCGGTACCCAGCCCCCCTCAGAGTCTGGTCCAAGTCAGTGTGGTTAGAAGCTGCAGTGGGCAGGTTTGGCCTGGAGAGGGTACTCATGCTTAGTCCACCCTGGGCAGCTCCCAGACCCAAGCCCAAAAGGTAGTCTTCATGGGATCCTGGAGGGAGAAAGGGCTCAAGCACACCTCCCCCTTCATTTTACAGATGAGGAAACTGAGGCCAAGAGGGCTTCAGTAACCTGCCCACGGTCCCACATGTAGTAAATAGTAGAGGGGGGATTTGAACCTGGTTCCTCTAGGCCCAGATCCCAACAGGACAGGGTCAAATGAGATGACATTTGTACAACAGTACCTGGCACCTAGCATGTATGTACCATACAGATATTTATTTCCTTTTCTCTGGTGTCCATTTTGTTTATTGAACACTTTCTGCACACCAGGTGCTCCAGCAAGCACAGGAAAGTTCAGGCTTTTCCCATTTGGGTAGGAGTCAGACTCCCAGTGCAAAAGCTGCGAGGGCCATCAGCAGGAATCCAGCAACACCCCCTCACGTTATGGATGAGGAAGTCCCAGAGGGTGTGCCAGGTGGCGAGTGACAGGGGTGGGATTTGAACTCGGGTCCTGACTCCAACTCCAGCATCCTTTTCATCAGGCCCTGATGTCTTCCCTGAAGCCCTCTGAGGTCCCTTCCAGTTCTGAGATTCTGTGAATTAAAAGACTCAGGCCTGTCCTCAAGCAGCTGACAGTCTAGTTAAGAAGATGGGTTAAACCACAAAAAACTGCAGGGCAGTATAGGAGTCATTTGGCCTGATGGGAATTATGAGAAAGAACAAGCATTTATTGAGCTCCTCCCACGTGCCAGACACTGTACTTTACAGATGTTAGCTCACGGGGCAAGCAGGTAGTGGATAGAGCACCAGGCCTGGAGTCAGGAGGACCTGGATTCAAATTTGGCCTCAGACACTTGCTAGTTGTGTGACCCTGGGCAAGTCACTTAACCCCATTCACCTAGCCCTTGCCCTTATGTCTTAGAGTTGTTAGTAACACAGAAAGTGAAGGTTTTAAAAAAGAAAGTGATCTCATTGGATCCTTATACAACCCTGGGAGGTAGGCACTATTATTAGCCCCATTGTTCAGATAAGGAAACTGAGGCAGGCAGTGGTTATGTAACTTGTCCAGGGGCTCACAGCTACTAAGTGTCTGAGGCAGAATTTGAGCTCAGCTCTTCCTGGCTGTCCACTGCCCTGCTGAGCGGCCATGGAGGAAGGAGAGTGAACTCGGTCCCTGGACTCAGGTGAGCAGGACAGACTTCTAGGACAGGGCGAGATGGCAGCTGCTTCCCGTCTGGGCAGGACCGTAAAAGACGCAGCCTCCCTCTGCACCCCCAGTCTTGGCCCCTCTTGAGGGGCTGCACTGGACCCATCTGTCCTCGGGGCTCCCTTCTCTGCCCCAGTGGTGGCCTCTTACCCTAACGACTTCAGGAATTCTCTTCCCCCTCCACCATCTGGCTGCTCCTTCCATTTCCACTCTGGCCCAGGAGGGGCCGGAGATCTGTGGGGCTGTGGAGGGTTGACACTCCTTTTGTGGAAGAAGAGCAGCTTGAGAGACCCGTACCTTCTCTTTCAGCAATCCCGCTCACTGCTTATGGGCCCATGGCTGCAGCCGCCGCCGCCGCCGCTGTTGTCCGAGGAACAGGTGAGACCGACATGGGATGGAGGGGTTGGAGGGATGGAGTGATTAATGGATGGAGGGAGGGGGGGAGAGAGGGAGGGAGGGATTAATGGATGGAGGGAGGGATTAATGGATGGATGGATGGATGGATGGATGGATGGATGGATGGATGGATGGATGGACGGATGGACGGATGGACGGATGGATGGATGGATGGACGGGTGGATGGATGGATGGGTGGGTGGATGGACGGGTGGATGGATGGATGGATGGATGGACGGGTGGATGGATGGACGGGTGGATGGATGGATGGGTGGGTGGGTGGATGGACGGGTGGATGGATGAATGGACGGGTGGATGGGTGGGTGGATGGATGGGTGGATGGATGGATGGATGGATGGATGGATGGATGGATGGACAGGTGGATGGGTGGATGGGTGGGTGGATGGATGGATGGATGGGTGGACAGACAGGTGGATGGGTGGGTGGGTGGATGGATGGATGGATGGATGGATGGATGGATGGATGGATGGATGGATAGACGGACGGGTGGATGGATGGATGGGTGGGTGGATGGATGATGGATGGATGGACGGACAGATGGATGGATGGATGGACAGACGGATGGATGGGTGGGTGGATGGATGATGGATGGATGGATAGATGGATAGATGGGTGGACAGATGGATGGAGCCAGGTATATAAGAAAAGAGAGATGCAGTCCTCTCTTGGGCAGGTGGGGAGGTGTTTTCCTTCCCACTCTTGGGAAGAATGGAGGCTGGGGCTGGGGCCTGCATCTCCTCTGGGAGAAGTGGGCAGTGGGGGTGTGGGTGGTGGGCAGCAGGCACGGTGTATCAGGGAAGGGGCTAGTCTGTTGGGCTCTTTTCTCTGGGTTGTCAGGATCTCACCCCTGGGCGCTGGCTCCCCCTCCAGGTTCGACCCCAAGCCGTACAGGGGGCTTCCTGGGCACCACGAGCCCCGGCCCCATGGCCGAGCTCTATGGGGCGGCCAACCAGGATTCCGGGGTCAGCAGTTACATCAGTGCCGCCAGCCCTGCCCCCAGCACTGGCTTTGGCCACAGCCTTGGGGTAAGTAATGTGACCTGGGCTCCAGTTTCTCATAGTGCTATTGGAGGCCCTAGAGAGTGGGACCCCATTTGAATGGAAGGGAAAGAGGAGAACCCTTATCCCCCATGGTGAAAGAAGGGGCTAGAGTCCAATAAGACTAGATCAGTGTCTTTGGGGAGGGCAATATCTTTCCTACCATCTTGGTTGAGCTGATTTATTTTTGCTTAAATTTACATTTGTGATAAGGGAGGGTTCCACCAGGCAGGTGGGAGGGGAGTCTTTGGGAAGTCCCAGAAAGCCCCCCCAAAAGAGTAATGAAGCATTTCTCCTGCCCCTTCCTAAAGAAAGAAAAAAGAAACATCTTCTGAATGAAGCGGTGTCATGGGAAGGATATCTTGAGCTGTTCTTCCTCTAACTTTCTCAATCTGCTAAATTCAGGATTTGGATTCCTTCTCTTGCAGGGTCCCTTGATTGCAACAGCTTTCACCAATGGGTACCACTGAGTCAGGGGACCAAGGAGGCAGGAGGTAAGAAGTTCATGAAGGGACATGGGGGTCAAGAAAGGAAGTGGGTTTGGAAAAGAAGGGGGCAGGGCAGGAGGCTTGGGATCAGAGGACATCAGAATTGGCAGGAACCCAGGATGTGGAGAGTAGTGTAGATGCTTCAGGGCACAGATTTCTTCTATTCCTCCATGCTGAAGCTATTGATTCCAGTTCGGAGGATGCTTAGGGTTGAGGGGGCTAAAAGTGGAAGGATGATGGGATGGAAAGATCTTTGACTTTATGCCAGAAGTTGTGGGTTCTAATCATGAGATGATAGACTTGGAGCTGGAAAGAAACTTGAAATCCAAGGCTGCTCATTTACAGAAGAGAAGGCTGAGACAGAGAACAGGCATAGTCACACAGCTAGCAAATGGCTGAGGCAGGATTTGAACTCGGGTCTTCCTGACTCCCAATTCTAGCTATTTGCTATGCTCTGTGTGACCTTGAGCAAGTGGCCTTCCTGGTCTGGACTTTTGCTTCCTTCTCAGTAAAAGAAGTGGTCTGGGTTAGAATATGTCCCCACTCCTTTTTATTTACTTATTAGAGCCCTTCCCTTCCATCTTAGAGCCAATACAAGGCAGAAGAGTTTTGCCCAAGGTTATATGAGTTAGTCATTGGCAGGATGGGGAGCGGCTTGGGGGCCACAGGGCAAGGAGGAATGTGGGAGAGTTGGAAGGAATAAAAATGCGAAAGAGACAGACAGAGAAAGGGATGGACAGACAGAGAGAAAGAGAAAGGGACGGGGAGGGGAGGAGAGACAAAAACGGAGAGGGAGGGAGACTTTTAATGTCAGAGGCCAAGAGTATCACGTATTCCTTCCATTCAACTTTATAATTTGTGGGGTGAAAATGGTACCAGAAGCCCTTACAGTTCATTTGGTGGTGTTTGGGTAGGCAGCTCAGTGGGCTGAAAGGGGCAGGGGGTCCTGGTTCAAATGTGGCCTTAGACATTCTGTAGCTGTGTGACCCTGGACAAGTCACTTGACCCCCCTTACCATCTTCTGCCTTGGAGCCAGTACCCAGGATGGATTCTAAGACGGACGGGCAGGGTTAAAGAAGGAAGCTGGACTTGGGTGGCTCCGAGGTTGTATTACATTGTTAGCCCCCTAAATGTCAGTGCTCTGGGGCAGAGCCCTAATTGCGGGTCTGGCCCTCCGGAGCTCGCTGTGGAGGGTAGGAGGAGGCCGTGCTGGAGATAGAGATGCCCCTGAGAAGAGGAGGTGTGACCAGTCCTTTTCCCCTCTTTGCCCGCCAGAGCCCTCATCAGCAGCTGCCTGAGGACAGTGAGCTGCAGGACCAGCCGAGCCAAAGGGGAAAGGGGATGGAGCCTCGGCCCGTCCCGTCCCCTTGCCAAGCTGTACACTGCCTGTAGGCTGCCGGGCTCCCCGCCTGCCCCGCCCCGCCCCTCTGCCTCCCAGCCTCCCCCTGGACATCATCTCACTGCCCTTACTAACCTCTCCCCGCCGTGCCGTGCCCGTGCCCTTCCCTCGGCTTCTATTTATTTTGGACTAGCTGGTAGCCTCCCGTTTTCTCCCGTTGGGTTTTTGCCCCTCCCCTTCCGCTCTTCTCCCCGTCCTGTAGGTCTCCTGTGCTTGTGTTTAGCTAGGACAAAGCAGAGATGTGCGGGGCTGCTGCCCGGCCCGCGGCTCCCTCCCTCCTGCCTTTGTCTCCCTATTTCGTTTTTGAAACTCTACTGTCTTTCTGTCTGTCTTTTTTCTTTTTCTTTTTTTGATAAAAAAAAAAGAGAGGAAGAGAGAGAGAGAGAAATATTTTAAAATTGTTTCTTGGTTCGTGAATGTGAAGCTCCGGGCTGCGGGGTGGGGCCGGGGGTGCCCCCGCTGACGAGAGAACAAGTGTATATTTTGGTCTGTGGCAGCCCAGGCTCTGGCCACGCAGGGCTGGGCTGTGGGGTCAGGTGAAGCCCTGGAGATGTCTGTCTCCTGTATGATATTGTAAATATTATGAGGTGAAGCCCCCACCCCTCTCTGTATTCCTTGCCAGGGTGGGGGAGGGGCCTCACCTCACCCCACTCACTGGGCCCCTCCCTGAGCCCCTGCTCCCCACATGGTTACTGTAAGATTTTTGTTAGGGCCTCCACTTAGACTGGGAAAGGGAGGCACCCTCTCCGACACCCTGGAGCCCAGGGTGGGGGAAGGAGTCCTGTGGGCTCCCTGTCCCCCCCCCACTGTGCCCCAATTTCACAAGAAAGGGGGGCTTCCCCACCTTGCCACATTGGAAAGGAATTAACTCTCCAAAGGGCCTTCCCCCACCCCTCCGTAGCTGGACCCTCCCGTTTCCTGCCCTGGCTCGCTGTGGGGAGTTTGGGAGGTGTTGGAAGGGGTATGGGCGGGTGACCCCAGGGGCAAGCAAAGGGCTTCTCAGGGATCCCCACCTTCTCTCCCAGCAGCCTCCCACTGGGACAGGCCATGCGGCCATTCTCCTCACGGCCGTGGTTGGGGTCTCTCTCCCTAGCCTGGTGCCCACTCCAGCACCTCCACCAGGGAGAGCGGCTGTCGTCAGGGTCTAGATTTCTGTGAACCAAAGACCTGGCTGGGGCGAGAGGGCAGAGGCTTCGACGGCTGCTCCTTCCCCCCACCCCAACTCCCACCCTAGGGAGGTTGGACAGGTCCGAGGCTAGGGGCGTCCCAAGGGCCCCTTGCCCCTCAGTGTCTCCCATCTACCTTTGGAGAGTTAATTATCAGTGTGAGGTGCTTAACCTGTTAGTACTGAGAACACAAAGCAATAATCTTTGTTACTGAGACGCGCGGCTGTATGTCTTTTTTTTAAAAAAAATATTTCCTAATAAAAGAGAAGCTACATTTTATTGGTTTTTATTTTTGATTTTCTACACGTCTGAGGGGAGCCCCTGAGTGGTTCTGCCTCCCTCTCCCCATCCTTCCCCATCCCCCATCCTCTTTGTCCCCCTCTCCTCCTTAGGGCTTGGGGCTGGGGCTGGAACTGTTTTACGGTCATTCCTGGTTTTTTTAAAAAGATGTTAAGTGGTGTTATGAAGCCAGTAAAGTTACCACTCTGGTATCTGTTCTCTCCACATCTGTAACCCTTTTTCCAAGATTTTTCAGTTTTAAATTCCTAATAAATTATTTGAAAATGGTGCTGGTCTGTGGCTGTGGTTCTGTGTGGCTTGGATTAGAGAGGGCTTCTTCCTCTTCCTCTCCATTTCCTTCAGAGACACGCCTCGGATCTAGAGAGCCTAAAGGGCTTGGAGTTGGGAAGGCCCTTGGATCACTGATGCTAGCAGAGGTGCATTCATTTGGGAAGCTTCCTACCAAAGAGCAGGCCTTCTCCTCCATCCATCCAACCATTTATATGCTAGGCATTTATCAAGTAGCCACTATGTACTCTTTACTGTAGAAAACCCCAGGATGTTACAGCACAATGGAGACCTTGGAGGACATCAAGTCCAACCCCATCATTTTACAGGTAGGAAACTGAGGCAGGCCCAGAGAGTTTATATGACTTGCTCGGGGTCCCACAGGCACAGTGTTCTTCCCATTCCATCACAATGAAAACAAAATGGGAGACAGCTGGGTGGCTCAGTGGATTGAGAGCCAGGCCCAGAGATGGGAGGTCCAGGGTTCCAATCTGGCCTCAGATCCTTCCCAGCTGTGTGACCCTGGGCAGGTCACTTAACCCCCATTGCTTACCACTCTCCTGTCTTGGAACCATCACACAGTATTGATTCCAAAATGGTGAGATGTTACAAAAGATGGAAGGTGAAGGTTACCCAAAAAAGAAAGAGCAAAACAAAACAGTTCTTTCTCTCAGTAAGTTCTGTTGACTCAGGATACATGTATAACCCAGTGGAATTGCTTGTCAGCTCCAGGAAAAGGGGAGGGAAAGAACATGAATCATGGAATCATGGAAAATATTCTAAATAAATAAGTTTTGTTGATTCAAGGAGTCAGATGAGATGTGTGTCGCTATTGAAATTAAGGTAAACTGAGGCACAGTTCCAGGCAAATTAAATTTATTGGTAAGGTTAGAAGTTATCAATGAACATGACCTTCAGTTCCTCAGTAAGCCAAGGAAGGAGAGCTATCAGATTATTTTATGGCCAGAAAGAGAAGGCATCATCATAGATGGGGAAAGCAAATGATTGGCTACAAAGTCAGGCAATATGAATGGCTGGAAAAAAGGAATGCTGGGCTCCCACCCCCACCCCCCTTCTTCCCTCTTGCTGCTATGGAAAGTTTGCTGGTGGTGCCCACCTGCATGGCTATTTAGTGTCACAGTGAGAAAAGACCAGACTTTCTTGAAAGGGAGACTTGCAGACTCCCAGCATTCTCCCACATCCTTCAAGGAGAACATTTCTTCTCATTGTACCAGGACGGCTAGTGCCATAGAGATCTTTGACTTAAAGTGATTTCTGGGGAGACAAGATTTAAGGCTACTCCTCAAAATGGCAGCAATTGTGCAGAATAGAATCAATTACAAAATAAAATCAATCGGATCTTCTCGTGGTGGAGAGGGAAGAGAAACAGTTTTGAGCCCTGGGTTGGTGGAAGGGGTCAGAGTGCCTAGGGGTCTTCCAGATCGATCAATCAATCAATAAACATTTGTTAAAGGCCTCCTAGGTCAGGCACCACTAAGCAGAAGGTCAGTGGGTTCATGTCTACTCAGGATTCTTTCTGGCCTTGGGCTCCTCCTCAGCTGGAGGCAGCTGGAAAAGAGACTGGACTTAGGGTTGCCATGTCAGAGCTGATAAGAGGGCCCCAGGCCCTGCAGAAAGCCAGTGCCCTCTCCCTCCTGACCATGTAATTTGAACCCTCTGATGGCTGAGCAAATGTTCCTGAGGCCCTGAGCTCTGACACCGATGTAAGGCTTGGCATTCAGATTTCCTAGATTTGGGTTCCAAGTCCACTCTCTTCATCCCTTTAGTTTAGGATTCAACAGGGAACTATTAAAAGCATAATATAGGAGGCAGCTATGTGGTGCAGTGGATAGCCAAACTTAGAGATGGGAGGTCCTGAGTTCAAATCTGACATTAGGCACTTCCTAGCTGTGTGACCCTGGGAAAAATCACTTAACTCCCACTGCCTAGCCCTTATTGCTCTTCTGCTTCAGAATCAATGCACAGTAATTATTCTTTTATTTTTTTTAAACCCTTACCTTCTGTCTTGGAGTCAGTATTGCATATTGGCTCCAAGGCAAAAGAGCGATAAAGGCTAGGCAATGGGGGTTAAGTGACTTGCCCAGGGTCATTCAGCTAGGAGGTGTCTGAGGCCATATTTGAACCCAGGACCTCCCATCTCTAGGCCTGACTCTCAATCCCTGAGCTACCCAGCTGCCCCCCACAGTAATTATTCTAAGAGGGTTATTGGAAAAACAAATGTATTACAACACATACTAAAATCTGTGGTAAGTATAGGGGAAACTACCAAATTTAACAAACAAAACAGTCTAGCCCCTCCAGGTGCTCACAATGGAAGTTCAGTTGATTATAAGTAAACTGAGTTAGGGACTGGGCCTATGATTTCACTGGTACAGGGAACTCCCAAATGAGGGGATACCTTCACCAATGACAGTTGCCATCTCCATAACTTATGGAGAGCAACTCCCCCAGGATCACATAGCCTGTAGATGTCAGGGACAAGACTTGAACAAGGTCTGGTTGGCTCTAAAGCCATACTCTACCCACCATCACATACTGCCTCTCTGTAAACGGTCAATATACATTTATTAAGTGTAGAGATCCGTCTATCGGCCTCTCTGAGGACCCAGGGCTGTCTGCCCAAGTATGACATCACAGTCGGATAAATGAGATGAGACACACCATGCATTCAGCCCACATATGCAGGCATCACACAGAGTGCTCTGCCATAGTACTGTGGTACATTTATTATATAGGTTTTTGGTACACACACATAATCATTCTCTACATACGTGACATTCTACAGTTTGACTGGATATTATCAATCACCTAAACAACACTCTTGTGATGTTACTACAACAAAGAATTCTGTGATAGATATGATTAATGTGACTAAAGCCATTGGTAGGTTAGCACCCCTTGACCTGCTGAGAGGATCGTTGTGCTTTTGGTCAGTGTTCACTATCCATCATAATTGCTTAAGAGATGAACAACAAAACATATTTGTATCTAGGTGTGAGGACTTTAGACAGATCAATTTGGGGGTTTTCCTCAATTTACAAGTTCTGTTTTTCTTGTGTTACTTTGAAACGTCTAGTGATGCTGCTTGGCTTCTGTTCCAACAAATTCATTCAAGTGTGGTAACTGTAGGACAAGATTCATTATAGTACTCAAGCTTTCGGCTGGTGTTTATTGTAGGGCCTTGGAGCATGTCTTGTGCTTGAGAAAGGAGGGGTCATGGGCAGTAATCTCTGGGCTTTTATTCTGTAATTGCAATCTTTTGGGGGTAATAACCTAGGGGGCTTAAAGTAGGGTACATATTTATTGATCCTATAAGTATTTGCTGTCATTTATCTGTATTGGGGAGAGAATAATAATCATAATAAGTCCACTAGTGAGGAAAATTTGGGGAATGAAGTGACAAAGGGGGATCAGCATGGGACCCTCATTCTGGGGTCTGCTTTGCTGACCTTCCTTCCTCAGACCGTGACCTTGTCAATCGGTTCGGGTATGATGGCCTCTGGCCATTAAGTACACCTACTATGTGCCAAGCACTGGGGATACAAAGAGAAGCAAAAGACAATCTGCTCTCAAGGACCTCACTGTCTAATGGAAGGGAAACATGGCAACCACTATGAACAAATAAAGGTAGGAACAATAAATTGGAAATTATCAACAGAGAATGGTTGGCACAGGCTTTTTGGTAGAGGCTGAGATTTGAGCTGAAACTGGAAGCCAGGGAAGAAGGGGCAGAGGAGGTGGCAGTATGGAAAAGCAATCAAAATGCCCAGAACTGAGATATGGGTGTCTTGTTGGAAGGATGGTCAGGAGATGGTGGAATGGGTGGAGTGTGGAAAAGTGGGCAGTCCCAGGTTCTGAAGGGCTTTAAACGCCAACTAGGATTTTATACTTGGTCTTAGAGGACATAGAGAATCACCAGAGCTTATCCAGTTGCGATGGGGGGAGCTCAGGGAAGTGGGACATGGGCTGACCCAAACTTTAGGAAGATGACTAACAGTTGAATGCAATCTGGAACCGAGAGAAGAGCCTGGGGGCAGGTAGACTCACTAGAAACTACTGCAGTAGTCCAGACATGAGGTAGCATGGGCAGGACTATTTGTCCTGCTATTTGTGGTACAGTCTGAGCTTGTATTGGTCTAATGAACCACAATCTGGTACACTGCAAAATGACCCCAAATAGTGAGGTCATTTTGGTACTTGTTGAGTATGAAAGCCAACAACCAACCAACCAATGGGGGAAGCATCAGAGGAGAAAAGGGGGCATACTCAAGAGATGTTTGATAGTAAAATCAATAAGCAATTGATTGGATACTGGACATGGGAGGAGGAAAAAAAGAGAGAGTAAGGAGCCAGGGGTGACACCTAGATTTCAAAGCTGTAGCAAGGGAATTTAGCAATGCAGCCTGATAATATGGGATGCTGCAAAACCAAGATTTCACAGAGCAAGGACTGGGCCAGCATTCCAAGGCAGTTGGGAACTGATTCTCTCTCTGGCAAGCAGACAGAGGGTGTGTGGAAGTGTCTCTCTGAAGGAAACCAACTTTGAAGCTACCAGGGATTTGGATCATCTTTAAGGAGAGACTGAGTGAGAGATACCCCCCACACACACTGGTGGTGTGATTCTCCCCACCTTGTGAGGACTTTTTCATCTTGAGGCAGCTGTGTGACCCAACCGTAGACTCTGGTGTTGTGAGAATCTGGGCCCTGGGGACTTTACTAATCTTTTACTCTTTTATTTAGTTAGGTTAAGGTTATTTGGAAAGGCTAAGATTTTAATATCTGGATGGGTTAGAAAATAAGTCATTCCCTGATTCCCTTTCCCTTCCTTTGTCCCTTTAAATAATAAACTTGTTTTTATATATATAGATAGTTTGATCCCTTCTGTTTAACTTCCCTATTACATTTGATGAACCAGCTAGGAGAAACCTTAGGAAAATAAGTGGCTTTGACCAGGAAAAACCTGATAGAGGGCAAGTTGACAGTTAGGGGCTACCCGGAAGATTCCATTGTCACTCCTAGCACTTGGTTGCTTCCAGGGAGTTGCCACAGAATTCTCTGACTCTGGCTGGACTCTGGGGGAATTTAAAAACTTAAAGGCCCGGGGGCAGCTGGGTAGCTCAGTGGATTGAGAGCCAGTCCTAGAGACAGGAGGTCCTAGGTTCAAATCTGGCCTCAGCCACTTCCCAGCTTTGTGACCCTGGGCAAGTCACTTGACCCCCATTGCCTAGCCCTTACCACTCTTCTGCCTTGGACCAATATTGACTCCAAGACAGAATGTAAGGGTTTAAAAAAAAAAACTTAAAAGCCCAAAGACACATGTGCTAGGCAGCTATTTTGTTTTGGGGTTTTTGTTTTTGTAAATTTTTTTGTTCTGTTCTTTAGTGTTTATAAAGTTAAATCAAAATGGATTATAAGACATTCTATATTATATAATAGTTTTATATTGAATGTAAACATGTCAGGGGACATGACAAATGATGTTTTATATTTTTTGTGGGATTGTGTTTTACACATCTCTTATATAATTTTTTGTTTCCTCAATGATGTGTTAAATTTATATGGTTAGACTGAATATTTTAAATTGGTGGTCACCAGGGATTTAATTACTAAATCCCAAAAATGAATTACTAAAATAAATGGAATTACTGGTAGTTTATTTACAATAGAGGGAAGATATTAAGGAAGAGAGAAAAGGGGGGAGGGGGAGAGAAAGAGAGAGAGAGAGAGAGAGAGAAAGAGAGAGAGAGAGAGAGAGAGAGAGAGAGCGCCTTTCTCTGGGGTTCACACCTTCAGAAAAGCTAGGAAACTAATTCAGCCTTTCACTCACCATGGTGACTATCTAAAAGGAAAGCAATCTGAGGTCTCCTGCACAGGCTCTAGTTACACAGCCAAGTGTCTTCACTCCAAGTCTGAGTGTCTGTCTTCCAATCTCTCCTCTGAGTGACTCTTCTTCATTCTTGATTGCCCTTGTGTGCCTCTGTTTCCTCTATTTAAAGACCTTTATCTCTTGTGTCACTGCCCCTAAATTTTTACGTCTACCAATCACAGCAGACTCTCCTCTCCAGGACTACCCACTCAATGTATGAAATGGGTGTCACACCATTTGTAGTTAACACCTTGTTGGTCAGTTAACACCTTTGGTAATTACTTAACACCTTTTGTAGTTAAAATGAGTAGATCTACTTTAAATACTGAGTTAACACTTTGGGGATTAAAATCTAAAAATAGACTGGGGATTACAATTTTATCTTCACTATCAAGGAAGAGCTAAGTACCTTTATTGTTACAATCAGGAGATAGCCAACTGCAATTTTCACACTTGTTATATAATATTAGGGTATCAGTGAGTGAAACCATTAATATGTTTAACTATGCAATCTGTGTTATCATATGTACCTTTGATGTGTATATGTTTATTTGTGATATATATATATATGTGTAAATATTTGGTGTTTGGTATTAGATATAGATTGAAAGCTATTGTGGTGTGGATTACTAAAGACTCTGAGTTGAAACAAATGATTATAATTATGAAGGAAAAGATAGAGGCAATAGAGTCATGCATGAAAGAAAGAATGATCTTAACAAATGATTTTGGAAATGATTTAAAGGATAATGAGGTTAATAAAGAAAATAATAATGGGAAAATTAAGAATTTAACTACATTACAAAAGGAAGAGGCAGAATGCAATAAAAATCAGGCATCATTGTTTTCATTAAGGGATATATGTCCCTGTTGTAACTGAAGATGAAATATACAAAGTCAAAACTCACACATTGTTTACATCAGAGAATTTGGAATCAGTTAAATGTAGGACTCCATCCTTTACCTAAGAACCTAATACGGTTATAAGGGAATTTCAAAGGGCTATAGACATTTTTGACCCTGATTATGGTGGTTTTTATATATTGATTAAAAATGTGTTAACAAAAAGAGAAAGAAATAAGTTTATTGATGAGACAAGAAATGATTCATTATTGATCCCATGGCCAGAAACTTTTAAAGGTACAGATATGAATAATAAAGGTGCTTATGAATTGATGGAAGAGGCCAGAAAGTCAATTATGGATGTGATGAAGAGAAACACTAAAAGACCTAATGCCTGGTCTAAATTTGAAAATATCAAACAAAAAAATTAATGAGACACCTACAAATTTCCTTGAGAGAATCACAGATGCAGCGGAAATTTTCTTAGGCCTCGATGTTTTAGAAGAAGGTACAATTGCTCACATTAAGATGATATTTGTAAGAAATGCAATCCCTAAAATTAAATCATTTTTTAGAAATAATTGCCCTGATTGGAAAGAAATGGGACTAGAAGAATTAAGGAGAAAAGCAACATATTTATGTACTGACAATGATGATAAATATGATGAAAGGGACACTGTAATAGAGGTTTTAAAAAAGAAATTGAAGGATGCAGAAAATAAAGCTAGGGACAGCGATATAAAGGAAGTGAAGGCTGTGGCAGCTCTAAGATCTGTGCAACCAAGCAACCAATACAAGCCAGAGAAAGGCGATCTGGACCCCAGAGGTGTTTCTTGTGTAATCATGTTGGACATTTTGTCAGGGACTGTAGGTTTAGAGGGCAGTTTTCCAGGCAAATAAATAGAAATGGAGGGTACAATAGACAGAATTGGAATAATCATAATAATAATAATTGGAACAATTACCAATGGAGAAATAATGTTAACACTTGCCAAAATTCTTGCTGTCAAGGGGCTCAAGCATCTGATTTAAACACTATGCAGGAGTGGGTTAAATCTGGAGCAATAACCAAATACAGTCAACTAGTTAAGGGTAATCAGCCAGGAATGCTCCAGTGTATGTAATGAATTTGTCAACTATTGAGTCTGATGATCTAGAAAGACTCAGAAATGGAAAGAGAAATTTGGAGCAAGGAAAGAACATGGAATATGGGTTGCAAACACTGGAAAATCGCTGTTACCAAAAGATTTATATACCTATTTGTGTCAAGCCATTCACACAAAAGGTCATTTTGGTACTCAATCTGTAGTAGACTCTGTAAAAAGGCAATGGGTAGCACTTGGAATAAGTACTGTTGCAAATAAGATCTGTACAAGTTGTTCTGTTTGCCAAAAATTCAATCAAGGTGCATTCAGAAAGAAAGGTTTAGGTGGTAGACCTTTAGCATATTGTCCATTCAGAGTTTGCAAATTGATTACATCAGCGTGCCAAAAGCTAGAAGATACAAATTTTGTCTTGTAATTGTGGATAGATTAACAAAATGGCCTTAAGCTTTTCCATCTAATACGAATACTGCTATCTTTGTGGTGAAAATGTTGCTTGAGGAAATTATTCCTAGGTTTGGTGTACCACTTACTATAGATTCTGATAGAGGACCTCATTTCATACAAGATGTCCTGAAAAGAATCTATGAGAATCTAGAAACTGTAAAAATTAAATTATATATCTCTAATCATAAAAATATTATATTTTGTGAGGTTTATTAGGATCATTAGAAAATCAAGGAATAAAGAAGATACAAAATAAAAACCACATGCCCATGGCTGATTAGCCCATTTAAAATCTCTGCACTTAGCTTACCATTATACTTGCTACATCACTGCAAAGGAAACGAGAGTGTGGGAGGTGTTACTGCCAGTTAAATACCAATTGTGACCTCACCAACATGGAGACTCTCAGGAGAGATTATAGGGAATTTTGGGAAATACCAAAGACTTCTGGGGAATGAAGTCTAGGGTTCAAAATCTTCATTTTTACATTCTCCCTGAGAACTGAGGAAGACTAATCTCTCTGATGGGTCTTGTAAACATACCAACTTTGAAATTACAATAATTTGAGGATAAGAGGAAAAGGAAACAAAACAATGATTTCTAGGCGCATTGACAAAAAGCCAGTTAGGGGGAAGTCCCCTTCGGGCATAAGAGTATACATACAAAACAAATGCATTCAAACCCCACACAGTTCAAATCACCACATCCCAAGGTTCCCTCTGGATCTTCTGGTGCAGTATGTGGTCTGTGCAGACATCTTCATGCCACCTTCTCCAAACAGTTCAGTTTCTGGATTCGGAGAGGTAGCATGTTTCTTAACCTAAAATTACCCTCAAAAGGAATTTAGACTTTGCAATTTAAAATAGTAATAATTATACATTCCCCCCTAAAGAGGGTGATTGAAAAAGACAGGGATCATTTAGGGTGCATGGCTGAGTTATGAGATATATGAATCAATTGGCAAGAGAAATTTAAAAAATCCTAATAAAAAGAAAATAATTTGTGGATAAAATATAGACTATCAAAGTCTTATGTGTAAAAATTCTAAGTAAAGGAAAAATAAATCTATAACAGGTCCTTGAATGAGGGCCCAATTAAAATGATATAAGCAATTAAGCATTTACCCAATTAATAGCCAGGACTACAGAAAGTTTGCCACACTATGAAAGACAGAAAAGGGACTAAATTTTAGGAATCAGGTAGGAGCCAAATTTGAGATACTTGGTAGAATGTGGAAAAAGGAAGACCTGCCTTTAACACATATTAAAAAGCTACAACCTTGAACCCCAAACACATTCAACTCCTCTTGTCATGGCTCAAAATTTTCATCAACCCCATTGGGATTGGTTGGTCTCTTTGACCTTGTGCTCAATTGGCACTATGCAGTTTAGCTTTGTGCTTCTTTGGCACTGTGTAATGGCTCTTTTCATATTCTCTTGTCCTGGAATCAGACAGAATCATTAAGCAAAGTTCCATAATTTTTTTAAACAATTAATGGCATCATTTTTATAGTCTCAAGCTTTTGGGGCATGCATTGACATTATAGCAAATATATTTTAAACTTATATTACTGCAAAATTAAAAAAAAAAGTTAAAATCTTAATACTGGTGACATGTGCTTCAATATAAAAAGGAGAGAAAAAATAAAAAAAACTGAAATAGTATATTGCACATGCAAGAAAAATATAATAAAAGAGTTTTTAAAACAAAAAATATACTTAAAATTTCTCAGACTTGTGAATGTTAAAAATTCTCAGACTATACCTTAGAACATTTGGTTAAGACCATTTCCCATTTTAAACAATGAAGGTACTTGATCAGGAATGTGAGAACTTTAAGATTACTCCACCCATACTTAGGCATACTTTAGGGGAAGATAAAGTTGTAAACTCCTTACTGAACAATGAAAAAGTACTTAACCCATACTTATAGTGAGGCAAAAACCCTTAAGCTAGGTCTATTTTTAGATCTAATACAAAAGGGTGCTAAGTACCTATGAAGGTCAAATTAATCACTAAAAGGTCAGGCAACTTACAAACTTGCAAGGGGCAAACAGGTGTGAACTTACTCAGAAGTTTTAGTCTACCCAGAGAAGTTGAGAACTAAAGAAGATGTGACTCACTTCTCTCTCTCTCTCTCTCTCTCTCTCTCTCTCTCTCTCTCTCTCTCTCTCTCTCTCAACTTAGGGACAAAAGCTTGGGACAAATCTTGTGGTGAGTGGATTAAAGACTGACTGGTCTCTCTTAAGGCTCAGGCCTACGCCATTTTGGCCTAGGCCCCTCATACATTATTTCCTCTTTCTCCCTCCCTTTCCTTGATTCCTTATTTGTATTAATTAAAATCTCCATAAAAATCCAGCTGACTTGGGTATTTCATATTTGGGAATTTTCCCATGGCAAACACTATATTTTTGATTTGAAACCATATTTCCACAGTCATAGTTTATGCCAACCACTCTTTTGACTGTAACATGTGTCAGCTAAGGAAATGTAGAATACAAAGGTTTCTCAACAAAAGTGAGATCCATTTCCTCTTCATACCTGGTCATGATCCACTGTGAGTACAAGCAAATAATTTTCACAAAGTAACAGTTTTTTATAAAGAACAGTAGTACAACAGGTAATGCACATTAAAAAAGCATCAAAATCCCCAAAGTTATAATAGCCCATTTAATGACAATAGCAAACAAACCCACTATCATATTTAACATGAGTCTGCTGTATGACATATAAAGAAATGAATACTTGTCACAAGTTTTTCAGGTGTAGCAATGTTTCAACTTGGCTCAGATATTTTTAAACAAAGTAAAACTTATTTGGGTCTAGAACATCATCAAGAAATCTAGATATCATTACAAAATGTGGCAGAGGAGTCTAGAAAAAACCCCAAACCTCTGTACTGTTGATGTTGGGTAACATGAGCTAAAGAGTTATAAATGAGAGATGCTCCCTTTTAGGGAGCCATCCAGGGGTACCATGCCCTGGGATTAACTTCCCAGCTCCTTTGGTATGAGACTGTGATGTCCCATCCATTCATATTTTTATAAATGTGGGAGGTGGGGATTATAATTGTATTTCACTTCAGCTATTAAAATGGACTTTACCTCCTGTTAGAGGCAGACAAAATTATCAGAGTTGTTGAAAAAAAATCTAAAAATCATGTCTAAAAACTCCTTAAAATCAATTTGAAACATTTAGCTGATTAAATTTTCCAAAGGTTGTAACACACTTGTAACCAGTTTTGATGAAGTCCATCTATCCTCTATGTGACAATTTACAAAGTTAAAATGGAAAAAAGGCTGTTTTTATATGTGGGCTTATTCAATATTTGTTCAGTATAGTTATAGGGGAAAAGCAACAGAATATAACAGTAGTTAAAACCCAGTACATTAAAATGATTCAGTGTAACAGAATAGTATTGAATACATTAATATATGAACTTAAAACCAACAAAATTAAATCTTAAACAAAACAATCAGCAAAATGCAATAAAATACAAAGAGTTTTATAAAACACTGGACTCTGAAAAGTCTTAAAAATATAACTTCCTAGTCTCTTTAAAGTTCGTTTTTGTTTTTATCAGTCAAGATTCCTTTTGTCAATACTATGGAATATCCCACATCAAGGGAGAACATGGGTTTTAGGAATCTCAAATTGGGCAGGCCCAAATGGCAAAGAGTTGCAGGGAGATGAATTTATCCCCTGAATCTCAGGTAAGATAAGTAAAAGGACCAGTGCACTCAAAAAACATCCTTTGAAATAGGCAATGCACTGCTCTCTCATAAAATACAACATGCTTGTAATCAACTTCCTGTTTGGAAAAGTCTCTTCTTTCTCCTCTTCCTCTCCCCCCCAGGTCACTAGTCACGTGGAAGCTAATTGTAGCCTAAGGAAAGAACACCCCAGTTTTTACAAGTTAGTTTGTAATTCCAAAGACACAGGGGCAGCTACCAGCAGCCTGGGTCCTGGGGCTGGGCCTGGGGTTGGATGAGCAATCTGGCCTGGAGGCTGGAGATCCAGTGTAGAGTTGCTGGGGCCGGGGCTGGAGCCAGGACTGGGCCTGGACCAGGTGAACGATCAGGGTCAAGAAGGTCAGTAACAGATGGCTAAAGGGAGGAGCAGGCAGCAGGAGCAAATTGAATCAGAAGCTTTGGGTGGGTGGGTGGGGTGGGCAAAAAGCCTTGGCAGAAGAAACATGGCTCAAGAAAAAAATTATCTAAGCTATCTTTAAAAAAAAATATTGAAAAGCTCTCATCCGACTTGTAGTTGCCAAAACTAAAAATTAAATTATATATCTCTAATAATAAAAACATTATATTTTATGAGGTTTATTAGGATCATTAGAAAATCAAGGAATAAAGAAGATACAAAATAAAAACCACATGCCCATGGCTGATTAGCCCATTTAAAATCCCTGCTCTTAGCTTGCCACTATACTTGCTACATCATTGCAAAGGAAGCGAGAGAGCGTGGGAGGCATTACTGCCAGTTAAATACCAATTGTGACCTCGCCAGCATGGAGACTCTCAGGAGAGATTATAGGGAATTCTGGGGAATGAAGTCTAGGGTTCAAAATCTGCATTTTTACAGAATAACACATAAATATGATGTTCTTTATCATCCACAAAGTTCAGGTGAGGTGGAGTGTGTGAATACGGAACTCAAGACTATGGTGGGGAAAATCTGTATTGAAACTCATCTAAAATGGCCAGATATTCTTCCCATAGCTGTATTTTTACCTACGTATAAGACCAAGAGCAGATTTACATATATCATCTTATGAAATGCTCTTTGGCCATGCTCCATTGCAGGCAAAAACTTGTAAGACAGTCTATACATCTCTCTTAGGAGGAGATTGTCAACTTGCTTCACATTTCAGTGCATTACAACAACAACTTAGAGAACTGCATGATATGGGAGTATTGATCCAATCTGGTCCATTGGATTATTCTCTTCATAATTTTCAACCAGGTGATATGGTATATGTGAAAATTTTTGCAAAAACATCAGCAACTCAAGAGAGTTGGGTAGGTCCTTATACAATTGTGTTAGTTTCACCTTATTCGGTAAAAGTATTAGGAAGAGATTCATGGTATCACTGCTCACATATTAAGTTAGCTCATGGAATTAATAATGAAAGTATACAAATTACTAAAGAAGAAAATTAAGAAGAAGAGATTGTGGAAAGCTGAGATTCATCAGTCAAATAGAGTCTGCAGTCAAAAAAAATCAGTAAGGAGAGGATCATTCCAGTGGAAGAGGACATTTGGATGGAAGAAGACATTGCAGATGAAGAGTAGGATTGAGAAAATTGATGGACATTGTAAAAAGACTGAAAGACATAAATATTAAGTAGATAAACACTTTGAAGAGAATTTTCAATGAAGATGATCAAGTGATTAATGGACTAATGGTTTTAAGGAATTTGTGTAAAGTAATATAACAACCCAACATAATACATATCACAAGCATTCATAAATACATTCTATAACTATGGATTTGGAGAGGAAGAATTCTTCAAACAAGTTGAGAAGAAAAGGGATAATATGAAGTTTTGGTAAGTATATTGCATGCAAGAGTAACAACAGTAACACAACAGTAACACTGACATTACACTAACAAAACAACATAACACATATACACAAAAAATATAAACATAGTTAAGTTACATTGATTCACTAGTTGAATGAGTGAAAGAATGTATAGTTATATACTAACAACATTATAATTAGTTATAATGTAGTTAGTTACTAACAAAAAATATTTAGCTACTTAGTTTAGTATAGGAATATAGGTAGATAGGAGATTTTAGGAAAATAGGGCTTTAGTTAGGATTAGAATTTAAGATTGATAAATTAAGATATAGAACTACACTACAAAATACATTGCAGTATACATAACAACATACATTACATAGCACATATAACATAACATCACATATCACATAAAAATGTAAGTATATGTGAATAGTGTGTATTATAGTTAGGATTGTAAAACTGTATTATACGTATTATATGTATGTGTATATATGTGACATGTATAAATATGAAGTATATGTGTGTATAGCACACATGTGTATATTATATGTGTATATTATATGCATATGTATATGTGTAAACTTTATGTAAATAGATCACTTATGTTTAATTTTATCTCTTGTTAAATATATTTTGCATAAGTGAGTTTGATGGTTTGGTTTATTTTTTTTAAACTTATGCAATGTTGTGTTGATTATAAGTTTCAAATTTTTTCTATAAGTTTGATGTTTATGCATTACAATAGTAGTAGACTGTTCTGTATTAGTTGATGAATTGATGAGTAGTATTTTATGATTTTAATGTTTTACATGTATTTTTATTTGCATTTTGATGTTATTTTGTGAACTTTAGATTACACCACCCTACTTAGTCTAACAAAAACAGGAATGTCTACACCCATACTTAAGGATTCAGTATTTAGGAGGATGGCCTATGACAGACATGTGCTAGCAAATGTGAACTTTAAAATTACTCCACCCTACTTAGACAGTACTTTAGGGGAAGATAAAGTTGTAATCTCCTGATTGAACAATGAAGGTACTAGAACTGTTAAGCTAAGTCTATTTTTAGTGTCTTAACACAAAAGATGTTAAGCACCTATAAAGGTTAAATTAATCACAAAAAGGTCAAGTAACTAACAAAAGGTGAACTTAACAAAGAAGTGTGAAGTAGAGAAGGTGATAACTAAAGAGTGGACAGTCCTGGAGAAAATCTAACCAAAGAATGGGCAGTCCTGGAGAAAAGCATCTGCTGTGATTGGTAGACATGAAAATTTAGAGGAGGAGACACAAGAGTGAAAGATCTATAAAAGAGGATGAAAAGTTCAGTTTGGGAGATTCAGACATTCAGACATTCGGAGATTCAGACATACAGGCAGTTCGATCCAGGAACTCAGCCTGTAGGAGCTCACTGAGACAGCTTCCTTGAGACAGTCTCGTGGTGAGTGATAAGACTGACTTCCCTTTCCCTTGGGCTTAGGGAGGCCACTTTGGCCAAAGCCTTTAACTCCTGCCTGACTGGGATTTTCCCTGGCGACCAAATTAATTTAGATTTAAGTCACAATGCTAAAATTATCCTTTACACAAATGACAAATCAGAAACAACTGACAGATCCCTGGACTGTCCTAAGTCAAGATTAAGCTACCATTGGTACATGTGAGATGCAGGAAAATTATGTAAAAACCATCTATATATTCCGCGTCACTTCCTCTCTCTGGTCTCTTTGGGTGGCGGAGAGGTGGCTGGTAGCAGCATGCTGAGCCTTTCAGCATCTTGGAGTGGCGGCAGCTATTGTTTGGGTTAGGGGTGAGTTTTCCTTGATACCATACTGGAAGAAGCCTAGTAACCTAGTTCAGGTGAGGCGTCTTCTCTGAGCTCACTTGGAGTTAAGGCTGATTCTTTCCTCCTTTACCTTCCAAACACCATCCTCTTAGAAAAAGCCTCTAATCTTCAAAGATCTCATGGTGGAGGACTTTGAACTCCCCCTGACACAGGCCAGGCGGGAGAAATCCTATACCTTTCCCTCTCTCTTCTCCTTAATTCTTTCCCTCTATGTTAAACTACCATAAATTTCCAAGCTGACTTGGGTATTTTATTTGGGATATTCCCTGGTGACCAAAATTAATTTAGATTAGGTCACAGCCCTAAAATTATCCTTACAATGATGCTTATTGTGCTTTTGCATATGTTTGATCTGTATTTTGAATTTCATAATTGTTCGTTGTATACTTTCCCCTCTTTCCTTTCCTTGATTAAATCCCTAGAATAGGATAGTATTAGATAGGATAAGATATTTGAGTGTAGGTTGTTTATTATTTTGGGTAGATATTTTAGTTTAAGGAATATATAAGTATATTAAGTGCACAAATGCCAAAATACTGTTTTCAACACAATTTTGGCTTTGTGCAAAGGGGGGACAGAGGCAAGGGAATTTAGTAATGCAGCCTGATAATATGGGATGCTGCAAAACCAAGATTCCACAGAGCAAGGACTGGGCCAGCATTCTAAGGCAGTTGGGAACTGATTCTCTCTCTGGCAAGCAGACAGAGAGGGTGTGTGGAAGTGTTTCTCTGAAGGAAACCAACTTTGAAGCTACCAGGGATTTGGATCATCTTTAAGGAGAGTTTGAGTGAGAGCTTCCCCCTCACTCTGGTGGACAGTGTGTGTGGGTGTGATTTCCCCCCTCCCCTCCCTGAACCTTGTGAGGACTTTTTTATCTTGAGGCAGCTGTGTGACCCAACCGTGGACTCTGGTGTTGTGAGAATCTGGGCCCTGTGGACTTTACTAATCCCCTTCATTTTTTATTACCCTTTTATTTAGTTAGGTCAAAGTTATTTAGAAAGGCTAAGATTTTAATATCTGGATGGGTTAGAAAATAAGTCATTCCCTGATTCCCTTTCCCTTCCTTTGTCCCTTTAGATAACAAACCTGTTTGATTGATAGATAGATAGATAGATAGATAGATAGATAGATAGATAGATAGATAAAGATACATTAGATAGATAGATAGATAGATAGTTTGATTCCTTCTGTTTAACTTCCCTATTACAAGCCTGGGCAACTGGAAGGATCCGGTAGAGAGGAGCACTTGGGGGCTAAAAGAGGGAAACAACATTTTGTTTGTGACATGTTGAGTTTCAGAAGTCTACAAAACATCCATACCAAAATGGCAGCTACCAACAAGGCCAGCACTGAGAGTAGGCCTGGAGAAGTACATCTGAGAAGGCACCCCATAGCCCAACCCCCTCCATTTAAATAGTAGAGGAAGTAGACAATGAGAGGCTCTCTGATTTGCCCAGGGTCCCATTGGTGGTAAGAAGAATAGTCAGAAGCAGCTGGTGTCACAGTGGATAGTGCAACTGGATCTGTTTGTTCAAATCTGGACTCACACACTTACTAGCTCTATGGTCTTGGGCAAGTCACTTAATCTGTTTGCCTCAATTTCTTCAACTGTAAAATGGAGATAATAATAGTACCTACCTTGTAGGGTTTTCAGGATCAAATGAGATCATATTTGTAAAAAGTGTCTGGCATATAGTAGGCATTATATAAATGCCTATTCCCTTCCTCTCCTCCCAGTTGAGATTTGAACTTAAGCCTTCTGACCCCAAATTCACTACAATACACTGCCTCTCCATTAATTTTTAATTATTGATATTAATAATAGTGATAGCAACATAATACTATGCAGATTTACAGATATTTGGGGGAACCGAATATCCCAGAACCTCCAAGTTGGAAGGAATCTCTAAGGCTGTCAAAGCTTATCTAGAAGTAGGAAATATCTAAATAGAAAGATATCTAAATAAAATATAAATATAAATATTGTTCTTAGGAGTAACTAGTTACATCAAGTCCCCGCAGCTGTGACCTTGCAGTGATGTGGGTAACTTGCCATCTGGTAGGGGTAACAAGCATGTCCTTAGCTGTTCTTTCCATTGAAGACTTCGTCCTTCCCAGGCTGGGAGAGACCAATTGTCACACACCTGTGTTTAGTCTGTCTAGGGCCACACATATGGTGCCCATGAGCATGTCTGGGGGTAGCTCGGAGAAGAAGCTGGAGGCATCCCTGCCTCCCACCTTCTTGGTATGTTCCGTTATTCAGCTGACCAGAGAGAGCCTGACCTTTTGAGGCTCCTGGACCAAAACCCTGGCTCTGCTACTTACTAGCTATATTACCCTGAGCAAGTCATTTCCCCTCCTGAGCTTCCCTTTCCTCATCTGATGATCCTTCTTGGCACTGCCTACCTTATAAGATCCTAGAGATCTGAGTCTAGGACCTCGATGCCTGATGGGATAGAACCCCAAGACCAGCCAGCCCAGTTCCCTTATTTTATACTTGAGAAAACTCGAGCCCCAAGGAGATCAGAATGGAGAAGAGTACTTTCCTTTTCAGCCTCAAACCTGCCAGAAGTAATGTAATTTCTCATTACTCCCTGAGACGTTTCTGGCTTAAAGAAAAGGCCTACTTTGTAGAATTCCCCCATGAACTTTGAGGTCTCTGGACCGCAAAACAAACAGAGGTGATTTTTTTTTTTTTGGAATGTTGAAGAAAAGCCTGATATGTAAAAATAAAGTTTGGGGCCAAGTTACAGAATTGCTATCTAGTCACTGTCTCGTCCCGTTCTGGACCATTCATTGAAATAGTCCTCTACAGTCTACAGATACCGTAATCCTTTTTCAAGGGAAAAGGCTGAGTCACCTTGGACCTATCTCTTAAGGTGAACAGGGAATAGAAGGCCTCTAGATGGGTCTACAGCAAGGCTGAGAGGGAAGGAACAAACATTTATTAATTCTGACTGTGCCTAGCCCAGGGCTAAACTCTTCAAGCAACCTGTCAAGAAGACAAGAGTTGGAGCAGCTAGGCAGTACAGTGGCTGGAGTGCCAGACCTGGAGTTGGGAAGGCCTGGGTTCAAATGTGATCTTAGACACTTCCTACCTGTGTGACCCTGGGCAAATCATTGAACTCCGTTTGTCTAGCCCTTGCCCTCCTGACCTAGACTTGTTACTAGGTCAGAAAGGAAATGTTTAAAAAAACCCAAACCAACTAAAGTCCTACCTTCCACAGGAAGCCTTCCCTAATGGCTCTTAATCCTCTTGTCTTCTCTTTATCAATAATTTCCTATTTATTTTATATATAACTTGCTTTGTATATTTTGTTTGCATGTTGTCTCCTTGCATTAGGTTGTAAGCTTCTTGAGGGCAGGGACTATCTTTTGTCTCTTTTTGTAACCCCAAAGGGCTTGGCACAGTGCCTGGTACATAGTAGGCACTTAATAAATGTTTATTGATTGAGTCAGGAAGATCTGTGCTCAAATCCAGCCTGCTCCCTGTGTGACCCCCTGGGTAAGTCACTTTGACGACTGACTGCCACAGTTTCCACATTTGACAAAAAAATGATAATACCTATCTCCCAGTACTGTTAAGGGATCTGAATGAGATAATATTTGTAAAGGGTTTTCTGAACCTAATTTTCAGTATCTAGTGCTAAAAGGAACCCCAGATCTGGGTCATCGAGTTCAATCCTCTTATTTTACAGAGGAAGGATATGAGGCCCAAAGATTTGTCTGTGTTCACAAAAGGTCAGAGACCTAGGGCTGGAAGAGACCTCTAAGGCCATATACCAGAAGCCACCCCAGAACCTTCCTTTGCTAGAAGTGAGGAAGAAGCCTGCTGCCTCCCGAGGTGCCCCTTTCCACTATGGGAGCTGGAGCAACTCTTAGGAAGTTAGGAAGTTGCTCCCCCCTGCCCCCCACATTGAGCTTAAATATTATCGTGATTCCACAGGGTAAAGAGACAGGGCCTCAGATTTGGAACCAGAAACATGAATACCGCCCCCTTCCTATTTCACTTCCTATACCTGAGACATTAGTCAAGTCATGTCTCTTTTGGGGACCTCCAAAGTCCACCCTAGTCTTGAATTCTATGAAAAAGGGTTTCCTGGGACAGGGAATGGAGGATTTAAGGCCCATGTATTCTTCCAGGGCAAGGGAGGAGAAGAATAGTATCCTGACACCCCCACAAAGTTGGCCGACTGTGTAGGCAACATAGGAATTTTCCCTGGCTGCTCTCTAAAGGGAATGGGATGTCCAGACAAGCCCTGGTTGCTTCAGAAGGATTCCTTGGCCCCTTGAGCATTCCCTCCTCCAAGCACTTGTAGGATCATAGGACTCAGAGCTTAGAAGTCATCCAAACTGGGAAAATTTTTATAACAAAAACCTCTGACAAAGGTCTAATTACTCAAATTTATAAAGAACTAAGTCAGTTGTACAAGAAATCAAGCCATTCCCCAATTGAAAAATGTTCGAGGGACAGGAATAGGCGATTTTCAGCCAAAGAAATCAAAACCATTAATAAGCACATGAAGAAGTGTTCTAAATCTCTTATAATCAGAGAGATGCAAATCAAAACAACTCTGAGGTATCGCCTCACACCTAGCAGATTGGCTAACATAACAGCTAAGGAAAGCAATGAATGCTGGAGGGGATGCGGCAAAGTAGGGACATTAATTCATTGCTGGTGGAGTTGTGAATTGATCCAACCATTCTGGAGGGCAATTTGGAACTAAAAGGGCAATAAAAGACTGTCTGCCCTTTGATCCAGCCATAGCACTGCTGGGTTTGTACCCCAAAGAGATAATAAGGAAAAAGACTTGTACAAGAATATTCATAGCTGCGCTCTTTGTAGTGGCCAAAAACTGGAAACTGAGGGGATGCCCATCAATTGCTGAACAAACTGTGGTATCTGTTGGTGATGGAATAATACTATTGTGCTTAAAGAATGATGAGCTGAAGGAATTCCATGTGAACTGGGAGAACCTCCAGGAACTGACGCAGAGTGAAATGAGCAGAACCAAGAGAACATAGTACACAGAAAGTGAAACTTTGTGGAATGATCCAAGGTAATGAACTTTACTACTAGCAATGCAATGATCCATGATCCAGGACAATCACGAGGGGCTTATGGGAAAGAACTGTGGGAGTAGAGACACAGAAGTAAAACATATGACATCACTTATCACATGGGTAAATGATTTGGGGTTTGGGCTTTAAAAGATCCCTCTAGCAAAAAAATGAATAATGTAGAAATAGGTATCAAGTGATAACATTTGTACAACCCAGTGGAACTGCTTATCGGCTCTGGGAGTGGGGAGGCCAGAGGGGAAGGAAAGAAAATAAATTATGGAAACATGGAAAAATATTTTTAAAACAAATTTAAAATTTTTTTAAAGTCTTCCAATTCTTATGGGGAAACTAAGGTGCAAAGAAAGAAAATTACCTATGCCCAAGGCTCTTTTCTCCTCCCTGTCTTCATCCTTCAGCTGAGCTCAGTTTCTAGCTCTCGAGTCCTGAGGTAAACTGAGGGAACTTTCCTCTTTGACCAAGGCTGAGATCAGGGGGCTCAGTCCAGTCTGGATTCTGAACCCCTGCTCGGGTGTTTCATCTCACCCCTTCCCTTTGTTCCAAGAGCAGAGAGTTGTAGTAAAAGTGGCCTCCAGGCGATGTCTCCCCCCAGATTCCTTTGGGATCCTGAGGTCTTTTCCCTGGATGTGATGTGTAGAGGCTGGGGAAACTTCAAATCTGGGCTTAAGGGGCCAAGGCTCTGGCCCCAGAGCCTCTGACAAGCCTGCAACAATCCCCTTCTGGAAAAAAGGCCGATAGTCCTATGAGTATGAAGCAAGAGTGGTGGATGGTGAGGACTGTATGGATGCTACATGTGTATTTCATGTATGCAATTACCCTCTCCAAAATTACTTGGCATTTACTTTGCTTCAATTTAAAATCTTTTATCCTGTGTTTGAAAAACACCAAACAAAATGGAGCACTTCTGTCCACAGAATAGAACAGGAAGAATGTATATGACATTTAGGTCTCAATGTGTAGCTTGCCTTCATTTCATTTCATTTTTTTGTACTTAGTTTTGGATTAGTGAATCCTATTTGTCCGTAGAGCCAGGAAAACCGGAGTTCAAGCTCTGATACGGTTCATGCTGTGTGAACCTGCACAAGTCACATACACTCTTGGAGGTGCTCCGGGCAGCTTCCTCTGGCTCAGAGGCAGCCGCTGCCTGGCAGGGGTAAAGGGGATTCCCTTTGACATCTGTGGGTCCAGTCCTTATCTCTATTCCTATGAGTGTATTCCTGTAGATATGAGTATACACACGCGCGCGCGCGTCATGAGTATGCATCAGGCTTTGCCACTGCTGATTGCACGTCTAATTTTTTTCCACGAGCCTAGCCTAGACCTTTGCCGCGTTTCCCAGAAGGACCATTCAAGGCCAAAAGAAAGAGTTGGCAGAGCAGAGAGCAAACACTAGATTCTTATCGCTGGAGTGTGGGACGGCTATAAGAAGGCTGCCTCCATGGCAGTTTGTTCTTTACTTTTGCCCATTTTCTTTGAGAACAAAATGAATCTCATCCTCTTGGCAGTCCTCCTGGCAGGTAAGGTATTTTATGCCCCCCCCCGGCACCCTGGGGCCCTGTCTGAAGCCGGGGCTGGAAATTCTGGGGCTGGGGGAGAGGGGAGACTCAAGGGTATGGAATTTGGAGAGAATGGACCAGGGGCCCACGCCGTCCCTTGGCATTGGCTTGTGATGAATTACCGAGCTCAAAGCTGGAAGAGACTTTAGAGGGGCATTCAAGCAAGCAGCCCCATTTGACAGATGAGGAAACTGAGGGCTAGAGAAAATGAACCGCCTTCCCAGGGCCATGCAGGTAGTAAGTAGCAGTTCTGATATTTCAACTTCAGACTTCTGATTCAAATTTACTAGAGGATTAGTTCCAGGTCCTTCCACAAATCTACTGTTGATGCCTGCCTTGATCATATACTAACTCTTTTGCCTTGGATACATCACTTAACCTTCCTCTGTGGACTTCCTATTCCTTCCTCATGAGATGCTGGATTCAAATGGCCTTGGAGGTCTCTTTTGGCTCTAAATCTGAGGCCATTCCAGACCAAGGGCAGGGGCTAAACTTAGTTCTAAATTTGAGACAGGCAGCTTGGAGGTCTTAGTGGCCGGAATGTTGGGCACTGGACAAGAAGTGGTGAGTTAGAATCTTGCCTCAGGTACTTACTCCCGGTGTGATCCTGGGCAAGTCCTTGAACCCCATCTTAGCTTCTCATTTGTAAAAGGTGGATAATAGTAGCTCCTACGTTGTGGAGTTGTTATGGGGATCATATAACATGTAAAGTTCTTTGCAAACTTTAAGTGTTATAGAATTGCTAGCTATTATTATTATTACGGCAGCTAGATGGTGCCGTAGAAAGAATGCTGGGCCTGGAGTCAGAAAGACCTAAGTTCAAATCTGGCCTCAGGCACCTCCTAGCTGTGTGACCCTGAACAAGTCACTTCACCCCATTGACCTCAGTTTCCTCATCCGTCAAATGAGCTCGAGAAGGAAATGGCAAACCGTTCTAGTATCTTTGCCAAAAAAAAAAAAAACTCAAATGGGTTGGTGAAGAATCCGACATGATTAAAATGACTAACAACAAAAAATTACATTTTCTTTGTCATGTTTTAAAAGTTTAGGAAGTTGTATTAAGACAGCTTGTGGTTTGGTGGAAAGGGCCCTGGGCTCGAGTCAAGTTCTGGGCTCAAATTTGGCCTTACACACTTACTGGCTGTACGACCTTGGGCAAGTCCCTTTACCCTGTTTACCTCGGTTTCCTCACAATGATATGGGAAAGGAAATGTCAAACCACTCTCTAGTATCTCTCCCAAGAAAACCCCCCAGGGGGGTCACAAAGTCAGCTGAAACTGAAAATGATCGAACAAGAACCACCTAGTGGAGAGTGAGCCAGCCGAAGACACTTTTAGGTTTCCTAAGTCAGTCTGCTTGTGTGACCCTGGACAAGTCACTTGATCTCATGGTACTCCAGGCAGCTCTACCAATGCTGGGAATTGTGGGGCTGGTCGGATGGGTGCAAAGGCGCTGTCCTAAGGGCTGGGGCTACATAAGAAGCAAAGACAGGATCTGCCTCCAAGGAACTCCTAATCAAAGGGGGAAATAAGCAGCAAACATACATATATACTAGAAGGAAATAATTAACCAGGAAGGCACTGGAGTAAAGAGGGGCTGGGAAAGGCTGCCAGGAAAGGGGATTTCACTTGGCACGTGGAGAAGCCAGGGAGGCTGGCTGAAGATGAGGAGGGAGAACACCGAGGCCATGAGAAGCAGATGCCCCGAGTTGGAGGGTCTTGTAGCCGGAAATGCCAGAAAGCCTGTGTGAGGAGCCTGGGAAGGTGGGAGGGGGCTGCGCTATGAAGGGCTTTGAATGCCAAATGGAGTATTTTGTATTTGATCCTGGGGGCCAGAGGGAGCCCCTGGAGTTTATGGAGTAGGGGATGACATGATTAGAAATGTACTTTGGGGGCAGCTGGGGGGAGGGGGGGCTCAGTGGGTTGAGAGTCAAGCCCAGAGATGGGAGGTCCTGGGTTCCAATCTGACCTTGGACACTTCCTAGCTATATGACCCTGGGCAAATCACTTAATCCTGTTGGCCTCAGTTTCCTCATCTGTAAAATGAGCTGGCGAAGGAAACGGCCAACCACTCCAATAGCTCTGCCAAGAAAACCCCAAATGGGGCCAGGAAGAGTCAGATGTGACTGAAATGACAGTTAGCAGCAAGTATCAGCTTGGGACACTCTAGAAGGCTGAAGGGTCCTCCTTCCCAGGAGAAACCTCAGGACTTTCCTGGGGATGTATAGCTGTTATTGTTTCTTCCTCATCATCAAAGAGGAGCAGCTCCTTAGCTGACACACTGAGTGGATGGGCCAGGTGAACACAGACTGCCATGTTTTGCTTATCCAAACAAAATCTCCTTCTCTGAGATCCCCAGTAAGTCACTTCTGGTTCTTTTTCAGTATCAAAAGAGGGCGATGGAATAGATGATCTCTAAAATTTCTTTCCTCTTTAAATTGATGAATTTATGGACACACTGTTGGTGACTCGGGATAAGTCACTTCCCTAGGCATCTGTAAAAATAGTAATAATAGCATGTATAGAGCAATTTAAAGTTTGCATAGGGTTTTACAAATATCTGATCCTCACAACAATTCTAGGAGGTAGACTATTATTTTATTAACTTCCCTTTTACAGATGAGGAAATTGAGGCAGAAGGAAATTCCAAGGGACTTGTCTAGGGTCACACAGTTAGTAAGTGTCTCCGGTCAAATTTGAACTCTGGTCTTCCTGACTCCAAGTCTAAGTCTCTGTTCCTTGGACCACAAGCCACCCTGATCAGTTGTTTTGTTTTGAATCCCAAAATGGCCCTTGCCTAGGAGAGACTTCTGTGGGCCATACAGCTCGCTCCAGGGTATCTGGGACCCTCATCACCAGTCAGTTATCTATTGAGCATTTTAAACCAGATGCTCCAGAGATGTCTCAAGACATCTCAAAGTGAATCTGTTATCTTTTCCCCCCAAACCCTCTTCTCTTCTAAATTTCCCTATTTTGAATAATACTCAAAGATTTCTTTTTGAAATGTTGAAAACAGTTTTTACATGTAATTGGGGAAAACATTAACTAGTTTTTTAAAATCTCCCTATTTCCATCTAAAGCATTACTATCTTTCCTGTCTACTAAGCTTTCTGAGCATTATCCTAGGCTCCATATACACCTTCACCACGTATATCCAATGACTAGTTCTTGCCATTTGGGGGCAGAACATCTCTGTTCACATAGCTCCTAGCCCAGCTCAGACCTTCATCATCTCCCCACATCCCACTCTATGCTACAAATTTCTGCCAAAGTTTTATTCAGTCATGTGCAACTCTTTATGACCCCATTTGGCCTTTGTGGGGGGAGGCAGAGAGAGTGGAGTGGTTTGCCATTTCCTTCTGCTCACTTTACAGATGAAGAAACTGAGGCAAATAGAGTTAAGTGGCTTTGAACTCAGGTCCACAAAAAATAATTTTCCTTAAATGTAGATCTGACCATATGACTCCCCTACTCAACCAAATCAGTGGCTCCCAAATCATTTCCTCTAGGATAAAGCAAACTCCTCTGTTTAGATTCTAAGACCATTTCTCACTGTTTCCTACCCTCACTGGAAGTCACTTTCTCTCCTGTACTCTGATGCATCTAACATTGGCCTTTTCTCTGGTCCTCACACAACACACCATTCCCCATCTGTACTAGCTGTCCTTAACCCCTGGGACATAGTTCTTCTTTGAAAAACAAATTAAGCCATAAATGAACTCCCAAAAGGTGGGGAAAGACCAGGATTGGATGGCTAGGAAAAGCAAAGCTTCCCTTAAAATGATGAGCAGTGTGTGTGTGAGTGTGTGTGTGAGTGTGTGTGTGTGTGTGTGTGTGTGTGTGTGTGTGTAAAGCCAAGAGCCAGCATCATCAGAAATAGTTCTAGAAATGCTAGCTGTAACAATAAGACAAGAAAAAGAAATTGAAGGAAAGAAGAAATGAAATTATTGCTTTTTTACAGAGGATATGAGAGTTTACTACGAGAACCCTAGAGAGCCTACTAAACTACTTAAAACAATTAACTTTGTCAGTGTTGCAGAAAATAAAGCAAATCCACACAAATTATTGTCGGCACATCCGTATATATATTACAGTAAAATCCAGCAGGAAGAGATGGAAAGAGAAATTCTCTTTCAAATACTGATAGATGCAGATCCAAGCAGACTATCTTCCACATGGATTTGTATATGGTTTTATTTGGGGGTATTGGCTTTGCAGGAGGGTGTTCTAACAACAATGACCAAAATGTTAGTAAATTTTACACAATAATAACTCAGATCAAATTGCTGACCATCTCCAAGTGGGGGGAAGGAAGAGAGAGGGGGAAGACAGTCCAGATCTTATAATTTCAGAAAGTGTATGTTGAAAATTGTTAGATGTGTAATTGAGGAAATAAAATATTTTTCAATAAAACATGAAAAAATTAAATAACTATTGATAAAGGCAGCTAGATGGCTCAATGGAGAGCAACCAACCCTGGAGACAGGAGATATGGGGTTCCAATCTGGCCTCAGACACTTCCTAGCTGTATGACCCTGGGCAAGTCACTTAACCCCCATCACCTAGCCTTTACACTCTTCTGCCTTGGAACCAATATACAGTATTGATTCTAAGATGAAAGATAAAGAGTTATAAAAGTAAATAACTACAGATAATATAAAATACTTAGGAGTCTATCTGCTAAGACACAAAAACTATATAAACTGTCAGTCTGTCAGTCAATAAAAACTTATTAGATTCATTAGATTATAAGCTTCTTGAGGGCAGCAACTCTCTTTTGCCTCTTCTTGCATCTCTAGCCATTAGCATAGGGCCTGAAACACAATACTCATTTAATAAGTATTTATTGACTGATGACTGGCTGAAATTGAAGAAGCGTGGAAGAAATTATCCGGCAGATTTATGTGTAAGTTAAGAGATCATGACTAAAGCAGAGAGAGAAATTCACAGGGGTTAAAATGCAGAATTTTGATTACATAAGAGTGACAGTTTTGCAGAAACAAAATCAATACGGATAAAACTAAAAGAGAGGCAAGAAATTGGAGGGAATTCTTGGCAGCAAATTTTTCTGCTAAAAGTCTCCTTTCTAAGAACTATACATATAAGATCCAGGACAATTCTGAGGGACTTTGGACAAAGAATGCTGTCCACCTCCTGAGAAAGAACCATTGGAGCCAGAAGATAGATAACAGCATATGATTTTTAATTGTCTATTTGGGTTTATGTTTTAGTGTTTTGGTTTTATAAGATTGTTCACTTACAAGAATGAATAATATGGAAAAAATAAGATAAAAATCTTAAAATTAAGCATAAGATATATAAGCATGTAGATATATGTATATGTATTATGTGTGTATACACACACATATATAGTTTGAATTGTGGCAGCTGAGTAGATAGAGTACCAGGCCTAGAACTGGAAGGACCTGGATTCAAATCTGGCTATAGGGGTGACTCTGGGCAAGTCACTTAATCCCCATTTGCCTAGCCTCTGCGCTTCTATCTTAGACTTGTTACTATGTCAGAAGGCAAGGGCATATATATTAAAAATATAATTGATTCAAATTTGTAAGAATAAGAGCCATTCCCTAGAGGATAAATGGTCAAAAGATACAATTAGGCAGTTTGAAGTGGGAGAAATCCAAGCTATAAATAGTCATATGAAAAATGCTTAAATCACTAAAAATTAGAAAAATGCAAATTAAAACAACTCTTCAGGGTCTACCCTCAAACCCTGGAGCTTGACAACGTTGCCACAAAAGGAAATGGAAGGTTTGTGGGAAATTAGGTACATTAATGCACTGTTGATTGAACTATAAACTAGTCCAGCCATTCTGGAGGGCAATTGGAACTCTGCCTTAAAAACTATTAAAATCTGCATCCCCAATCTGCAAAAACCCCTTGACACAATGACCAATCACAATTTCAAAGAATTCAGAATGAAACTGGCTTGCCCCCACCCCCAGATAGAGAGCTGAAGGCCTCAGGACTGATTGAGACACATGTATTTGATGTGGCTGATGTGGGGATTTGTCTTGCTTAAGCAGATTTTTGTTTTGTTTTGCTTTTTAAACCCTTATCTTGTCTGAGAATCGATACTAAGTTTTGGTACCAAGGCAGAAGAGCAGTAAAGGCTAGCCAATGGGGGTTAAGTGCAGTTCCAGAGTCATCCAGCTAGGAAGAGGCTGAGGCCACAGTTGAACCCAGGACCTTATGTCTCTAGGCCTGGCTCTTAATCCACTGAGCCACCAAATTGCCCCTTGATTGTACGTATTTGTAAAGGATTTTCTTTTTTCTTTTTTTTTCTGGCTTTTCCACATGGGAGAAAGAGGTCAGAGCTAGGTGGCTCAGTGGGAGATCCTGGGTTCAACTCTAGTGTCAGATACTTCCTAGTTGTGTGATACTAGGCAAAGTCACTTACCACCCATTTCTTAGCCTTTACCGCTCTTTTGTCTTGGAACCAATATACAGTATTCATTCAGAGACAGACACAAAAGTGAGGGTTATTAAAAACAAACAAATAAATAAAAATAAAAGGGGGAAGGAGATGTGGGAAAGAGAGAATATGGAATTGAAAATAAAATTTAACTTTAAAAATAATAGTAGATAAGAGCTATATTATGGTAGTCTAAAGACATTTCTTTTGTCCTAGAGGCCATATGTTGTCACTGAAGATTTCTTTGTATGTATAGACATGTTCTGGTCAGATGCGCCATCCAGGTGGCCAGTTCTGGTGGTCAGAGCTGGGATGCTCCTGCCTCCAGATGTCCTAGTTCAGACGGTCCCTTTAGCCCTGTGACGATGGGCCAGGCCCAAACTAGTGAAGCCTGTCAGAACCAGGTTTTGAAATGCACAAAATAAAATACAGAATATGGGATCTCAAAGGCAACCCATTCTGTTAAAATATGCATTAAAATTGCCTGTTTTTTTTAAACAAAGAAGTTCATGGGTACCCAGTTCTAAAGCCCTTTAATGGTCTGACTCTCTAGCTCTTGTGGGCTAAGTCCACAGGCTGGGTCTCCCTCCCTAGCTGGCTCCCCAGTCACAGAATGACTTGTGCCCGTGTCTCCCCCTCCTCAGTGTGCACCACAGTCAGCGATGCTCACCCCCGATCTGTGCTGCAGTTCCGAAACATGATCAAGTGTGTCATCCCTGAAAGTGACCCCCTGAAGGACTACAACAATTATGGCTGCTACTGTGGCCTGGGAGGATACGGTAACCCCGTGGATGAGCTGGACCAGTGAGTAACCAGGGGAAGAAAGGGGGGGCGGACGGCTGCGGGTCTGGGTCCCAGGCCCTAGAGTCAAGTTAGTTCAGTAAACACGTGTCACAGACTGGACTAATCCCACCTTGAGGAACTTTCAGCTCTAAGAGTTTGTCTTTTTTTTTTTAATGCCTGCTCAGGTAGAGCGTGGGGTAGCTCTAGGACTGGGCTTGGAGTCAGACATCCTTTCTCAGACAATTACAAGCTGGGTGACCCTGGTCAGTCCTCACATGTAAAACTGAGATGACGAGTAGGCCCGGGCCAGTTCATTACTGGGCTGACCATTAGGGAGGGGTGGGCCAATAGGCCAGTTATTCCAGGGGAGAATCGGCCCTCAGGTGTTAGGTCCCCAGGTGTGATCACCCCCAAAATGCTGAGAATTGCCATTTTTCCAATGTGTCTTTCTCTGTCCTGTTGCCACTGCCAATGGCTACTGGATGAGCCAGAGCCCTGGCTGGGCAAAGAGTCTCAGCTTTTAACTGCAGAGGAAATTGAGAAAGGATCTGGTGGGTGAGGTGGGAAGAAGCGAAGCCTGGAGAAAATGCCCTTCCAGGCTCCTGGGGCCTTAGAGGCTAGGGCAAGGGCCTGAGAAGGGAGGCCCCCTGTGTGATGGCCCACTAAGGGCAACTGGGCACCTTCAGCTCACCCCTGTGGCTCCTGGCTGGGCACGGATCATTATCTTCCCCCTTCAGGTGCTGTCAGGTACACGATAACTGCTATTCAGAAGCCAAGAAGCTAAGTAGTTGCAAGTTCATCCTGGACAACCCCTACACCAAGCATTATTCCTACAGCTGTTCTGGCAACGAGATTACCTGCAGCAGTAAGTGTACCGCAGTCTTGCCATCCCCTGCCATGGCTGGGAAAGCCCCATCTCCCAGACTGAGAGGGTGGGATTTGGTGTCCTCGAAGGTCTCTCCCAGCCCCGACACTCTCTAATAACAATCTAGGTCCGTTCTAATTGTCTAGAAGAGCACAGTGCTCCATCTGACAGCGTTCAGACTTCTTTCCATTTTCCCCATTCTAGGCGAAAACAATGAGTGCAAAGCCTTCATCTGCAACTGCGATCGCACTGCTGCCAACTGCTTTTCCAAGGCCAAGTACAACCCAGATAACAAGAACCTGGACACCAAGAAACACTGCAAGACCGACTAGCAATACTAGGCTCACTGCCCCCAACCTCCATTCCTCTGAGCCTTCATTAAAGCATTTTCTTGAAAAGCTCTGCTTTAATTTTTTCTTTCTTCCTCTTGGAGACTCAGACACACAGAAATGTGTTTGGCAAACTCTTGTTACTTACCAGCCAGGCTTCTGTAGGCCACAAAATCTAGAGCGGGCCATTGTTGGGAAAATGGTTAACACTGAAATCACCCAGTGTGGTAGAGAGAGCACAAGCCTTAGGAGCCAGGAGGCTTAGAGTTGAGTTTTGGTTTTTCCACCTTGGAAAAATTATTTGGATAAATGAATGAAAAAACTTTTATTCTTGGGCTCAGTTCTGGGTCCCATAGGTTGTTGTTTCAGTTGCTTTGGACTCTATAACCCCTGTGCAGTTTTCTTGGCAAAGATACTGGGGTGGTTTGCCATTTTTTCCTACAGTTTATTTTACCCTGGAAGAAATGTAGGCAAACAAATTTAAGTGACATTCCCAAGGCCATGTCTGAGGCTGGATATGAACTCAAATCTTCCTAACCCCAGAACTGCCTATTTTAGGGCCATAATAACTCTCCAATCAGTCTCCACCACCTTCTTTCTGGTTCTGACCACTTCTGGGTTATATTGTTGTCATTGCCTTCTAACTGGTCTCCTTGCCTCCAGTTTAGTCCCCTCTGATCATCCGTCCTCTTTACAGCTATCCCAGTCTTCCTTAAGCCCAGTTCTGCTAACTCTGTGGCATTCCAGACCAATAGTAAAATGGTTCCAATTTACCTTTTGAGGTTCATTTCACACTTCCCTTTATGAACTATTTGTTCCCTTCAAACTGGACTTGAGTCAATAAGCATTTAAAAAAAACAAACAAACCTTAACTTCAGTCTCAGAATCCAAAGAGTGGTAAGGGCTACTTAGTGGGGGTCAAGTGACTTGCCCAGGGTCTCATAGTTAAGAAGTGTCTGAGGCCACATTTAAAGTCAGGATCTCTCATCAACCAGCA
Source organism: Monodelphis domestica (assembly GCF_027887165.1). Taxonomy (NCBI): domain Eukaryota; kingdom Metazoa; phylum Chordata; class Mammalia; order Didelphimorphia; family Didelphidae; genus Monodelphis; species Monodelphis domestica. Next base: position 30,783,504 of record NC_077229.1, read on the forward strand.
TTTAGGAAACTTCTACTTTGTGCCAGTCACTGTGGTAAGTGCTGGGGATAGAAAGCAAAGCAAAGCACAGTTATTGTACTCATGGGATTCCTAGAGACAACATGCCAACAAGCTATTTACAGCATGACCTTAACCAAGTCACCTCACTTCTGGAACTCAGTCAGCTCTAGCATCTTTAGATGGAAGGTGCCAGATGATTAGGTGTTCTCAGAGGGCCCTTCCAGCTCTAATCAAATGTTTAAATGATCAACTCCCCTGCTTGAACCTTCTACTATGTACCAGACACTGCGATAGATGCTGGATATTCAAAGGCAAAAATGAAACACCAGCCCCTCAAAGGATTTATAATCTGAGAACAACATAGGCTCACTAAACTAGATACAAAACCATATATTACATCCACTCAAGATAATTTCCTAGAGAAGAGGCCTAAGCTTCTGTGGGGTAGTCAGGAAAGATTTTCCATAAGAATTGATACTTGTTGGGCCAACTGGGTAGCTTAGTGGATTGAGATCCAGGCTTAGAGACCCTGGGTTCTCATAGCCTCAGATGCTTCCTAGCTGTGTGACCCTGGGTAAGTCACATAATCCCCATTGCCTTGCCTTTATTACTTTTCTGCCTTGAAGTAGTACAGGATATTGATAGTAGTACAAGATAGAAGGTAAGGAGGGAAATAGCCCTTGAAATGGAAATAGCCCTTGAACTAAGCTTAGAAGAAAGCTAGAAATTCTAATCACAAGCATACCAGACTCCAGGGATGGATGGCCCATATAAAGGTTAGGAAAATGGAAAAAGAATTTCATGGGTTGGGAAATATAATGAGGACAGTTTGTCTGGACTCAAAGCTAATTAAAAAAATTTTTTAATGTTTATTTTTAGCTCCAAATTCTCTTCCTCTCTCCACCCTTTCTTCTACCCATTTCGAAGGCAAGAAATATATACCAATCATATCATGGAAAATATTTCCACATTAGCCATGTTGTAGGGGGGAGAATAAAAATAAAGAGAAAAAATGTGCTTTGATCTGTGCTCAACATTTGGTCTCTATTTGGAAGTGGAGAGCATTTTTGGTCATAAATCCTTTGGGCTTATCACAGTTTATTCTACTAATTAAGAGTTGCTATTACTGTTTATGTTATCCTGGTTCTGCTCACTTCACTTTGCATCAGTTCACACAAGTTTTCCCAAGTATTTCTGAACCTATTCTCCTCATTATTTATTTGAACACAATATTCTATCACAATCATATACCATGACTTGTTTAACCTTTCCCAACTGATGGGCATCCCCTCAGTTTCTAATTCTTTACTACTGGGAAGAAAAAAAAAAGCTGCTGTAAATAGTTTTCTACATATGAGTAGGTTTCTTTTTCAGTTGTTCTCTTTGAGATAGACCTGGAGCAAAAGCTATACCTGTTTTTATAGAAGGCCAGTAAGATGTGATGTCTGGATAGGCAGTCTAAAGCCAGATTGATAAAGTATTACCAAAGGCCATATAAGAATTCGCACGTCATTCTGGGAGTAAAGGGGGAGCTATTGAAGTTTCTAGACCAAGGGAGTGACTCAATACTCCATCTTCCGAACTGCTTAGCATTTCTCTCCCTCCCACCTACCCTGCTCCCAAGAAAAACACTGAATCATTGTGAGGATCATGCAATCAAATCCCCAAAACAGCAGACCAAAACGCCAACAACCTCGTAAAGCAGCTTTGTTGGCATCTTCTACTTTTTGGCTACTTCTATGATCCCCAGGATTGGTGTGAAGAGCCAACGAGATCATTTACTTTGTGAACCTTAAAAGTGCTATATAAATACTAATTGCTTGGGGTGGGAGGAAACGACCATAACTACTTACACGGCGCCCAATGTGCTATTTTCGATAAGACTAGGCAGCCCAGGGAGGGGGGCAAAGCCAGCCCAGCCCGCAGGCAGGAGGCAGCCACGTGGCGATATTTACCTTACTTCACCACGTGATCTCTCCTCGAGCTCCGCACCCCAGCTTCTGGTGGCGGACGAGACATCGGAGAGGCGATTGGTTCGCTCGCTCTCACGTGCCTGCCGACGCCTCATCCTATTGGCAACCCATTCCCCAAGTCTCCCTTGCGCTCTGCTTTTACTCCCCAGGTAGGAGCGCCACGTGACTCTGGGCCCTCAGTGACATCCTGGAAAGAGGGAGGGGGAAGCATGAGTAATGCGCAGGCGCACGTCGAAGTTGCACGCGCTAGACTGAGAGAAGTGCGCGCCCCCTACCGAGCGGGCGCCCAAGATGAAGTGGAACGTTCCCAAACGTGCTGGGGAAGGGTCCAGGTGCAAGTTCAAACTCAGGCCATAAGGATCACCTAGGAGACCTTAGCCACTCACGTGACATTCCTCCCCCCACCCCCATCCTCAAGGTTCCCAATAGAGGGAAACGTTAGAGTGCTTCATAAATGCTAGTTATTATTTTGGGGCCTTCTCTATTAGACTGTGAGCTCCTTGAGGGCAGGGACCTTGATTAGGATTTTCTTTGTATATCCAGCTCCTGGCATGTAGTAATAGGTGATTAATAAAGTATTTGTTTAAAAACGTCCATTATTAAATTAGTTTTAATGGGGGGGGGGAGGGGAAGAGTAAAAGCTTGTTCACTTTCCAGGCATCAGGCTGGGAATGCAAAGAAAAAAACAAACCCACCCCTATCCCCTACAAGCTTATATTTCTTTCTTTTTTCTTTTCTCACTTGAGTGGCATTAATTTTCCCTTCTTCACATTTCTATTGAACCATTACCACTACTACAAAAAAAGTCTATCAAAACTAAATCTCATATTGGCCATATCCAAAAAATATATATCTTGTTCTGTTCTGCATCTTGAGTCCATTAATCACCTGTTAGATGCGCAGCTTCTTCCTTTCCTTCCTTTCTTCCTTCCTCCCTCTCTCTCTTTCTTTCTTCCTTCCTTCCTTCCTTCCTCCCTCCCTCCCCCCCTCTTTCTTTCTCCTTCCTTCCTTCCTTCCTTCCTTCCTTCCTTCCTTCCTTCCTTCCTTCCTTCCTTCCTTCCTTCCTTCCTTCCTTCCTTCCTTCCTTCCTTCCTTCCTTCCTTCTTTTATTTCATTCTTCCTCTCTCTTATCCTTACCTTCTGTTTTAGTACCAACTATTAGGCAGAAGTTGGCAGAGTTAAGTGACTTTGCCCAGGGTCATATAACTAGGAAGTGTCTGAGGCAAACTGCCAAGTGCAGCTAGGTGACTTGATGTTTAGAGCACCAGGCCTGGAGTTAGGGAGTGCCTGCCTTCCCATCTGTCCTCAGACACTTCCTAATTGTGTACCCTTTGGCAAATCACTTACTGTTCTTCTGCCTTGGAATCAATACTGGGTATTAATTCTAAAACAAGTGATAAAAAATTAATTTTTTAAAACTTAAATCCTGAATAAGAATTAGTATCATAGGGGCAGCAAAGTGGTTCAGTAGATAAGAGAGCTAGGCCTAGAGATGGGAAGTCCTGGGGTCAAATTTGACCTCAGACACTTCCTAGAAGTGTGATTCTGGGCAAGTTACAACACTGCTTGCCTAGCTCTTCTGCTTTCAAGTTGTTAGTAAAACAGAAAATAAGGTTTGTTTTTAAAAACTCCTTTTAGAATCAATACTGTATATTGATTCCAAGGAGAAGAGTGGTAAAGGTTAAGCAATGGAGGTTAAGTGACTTGCCCAGGGTTATGAAGAATAAGGGTTTAAAAAAAATGAGTGTCATATAAATAATTTTCCCACTTGTGCTCAGTTCACTCTCCATCACTTCATACAGGTCTTTCTAGTTTTCTCTGAAGCTGTCTGCCCATTTAATCATTTCCTATATTCCTCAGGAAATGAGTAACCCCTTAGCTTCCACTTTTGCTACTATGAAAAGAAGTGCTATAAATGGATTTGCACATATGGATCCCTTTATTTTCTCTTGGATGTCTTTGTGATATAGACCTAGGGGTGATACCAGTGGGTCAAAGAGTAGGCTTTGGGGGCATCAAAATAATTGCTCTCAGAATGAGCTGGACTGGTACAAAGAGGAGCTTCACTCCCAACCTACTTAAATCAGTTGATTCAGTAAACAACCACCACAAGCATTTATTTAGTGCCTACTGTGTGCTGAGGTTGGGCATCTGGGTGGCAACATAGTGCCCAGTGTGCCAGTCCTAGAGTTAGAAGATTCATCTTCCTGAGTTCAAATCTGACTTCAGACATTTTCTGCAGGAATAGGTCACAGGAGCCTCTTCTTGCATGAAGCCCTTTTAGATCCCCCTTGTTGTCTAGTGCCCCTCTTCAAGCTACCCTGTAATTTTTGTACATGTTATGTGCTCAACTTGCAGTCAGAAAAATATGTTTGAATCCTGCCTCAAAAACTTACAAGTCTGTGTGATCCTAAGCCAGCCACTTATATGATTGGCACATACTGTTATTTTTTTCCCCATTTGAATAAGTTTATTTAGTCAATTTAGAACATTATTCCTTGGTTACAATAATCACATTATTTCCTCCTTCCCCTCCACCCACTCTTCCCACAACCAACACAATTTCACTGGATATTACTTGTGTCCTTGATCAGGACCTATTTCCATGTTGTTTGCACTAGGATGTTCATTTAGAGTCTACACCCCCAGCCACATCCCTTCAACCCATGTATTCAAACAATTGTTTTTCTTCGGTGTTTTTACTCCCACAGTGTTTCCTCTGGATGTAGATAGTGGCTTTTCTCGTAGGTTCCTCCAAGTTGTTCAGGGTCATTCATTGCATTGTCACTAATGGAGAAGTCCATCACCTTCGATTGTACCACAATGTATCAGTCTCTGTGTACAATGTTTTCCTGGTTCTGCTCCTTTCACTCTGCATCACTTCCTGGAGGTTGTTCCAGTTCACATGGAATTCCTCCACTTTATTATTCTTTTGAGCACAATAGTATTCCATCACCAACAGATACCACAATGTGTTCAGTCATTCCCCAATTGAAGGGCATCCCCTCATTTTCCAATTTTTTGCCGCCACAAAGAGCACAGCTATGAATATTCTTGTACAAGTAATTTTCCTTATTATCTCTTTGAGGCACAAACCCAGCAGTGCTATGACTGGATCAAAGGACAGACACTCTTTTATTGTCTTTTGGGCATAGTTCCAAATTCCCCTCCAGAATGGTTGGATCAATTCACAACTCCACCAGCAATGAATTAATGTCCCTACTTTGCCACATCCCCTCCAGCATTCATTACTTTCCTTTGCTGTCATGTTAGCCAATCTGCTAGGTGTGAGGTGATACCTCAGAGTTGTTCTGATTTGCATTTCTCTGATTATAAGAGATTTAGAACACTTCTTCATGTGTTTATTAATAGTTTTGATTTCTTTAACTGAAAATTGCCTATTCATGTTCCTTGCCCATTTTTCAATTGGAGAATGGCTTGATTTTTTGTACAACTGGTTTAGCTGTTTATAAATTTGAGTAATTACACCTTTGTCAGAGGTTTTTGTAGTGAAGATTGTTTCCCAATTTGTTGTTTCCCTTCTAATTTTGGATGCATTAGTTTTGTTTGTACAAAAACTTTTTAATTTGATGTAATCAAAATTATTGATTTTACATTTTGTGGTTTTTTTCCTAGCTCTTGCTTGGTTTTAAAGTCTTTCCTTTCCCATAGATCTGACAAGCATACTGTTCTGTGTTCGCCTAATTTGCTTATAGTTTCCTTCTTTATATTCAGGTCATTCACCCATTCTGAGTTTATCTTGGTGTAGGATGTGAGATGTTGATCCAAACCGAATCTCCCATACTGTCTTCCAATTTTCCCAGCAGTTTTTATCAAAAAGTGGGTTTTGACCCCAAAGAGATAATAAGGAAAAAGAATTATACAAGAATATTCATAGCTGTGTTCTTTGTGGTGGCAAAAAAATTGGTAAATGAGGGGATGCCCTCAATTGGGGAATGGCTGAACAAATTGTGGTATATGTTGGTGATGGAATACTATTGTGCTAAAAGGAATAATAAAGTGGTGGAATTCCATGGAGACTGGAACAACCTCCAGGAAGTGATGCAGAGTGAAAGGAGCAGAACCAGGAGAACATTGTACACAGAGACTGAAACACTGTGGTACAATCAAAGGTAATGGACTTCTCCATTAATGGCAATACAATGTCCCTGAACAATCTGCAGGGATCTATGAGAAAAAAAAAACTATCCTCAAGCAGAGGACAAACTGTGGGAGTAAAAACACCAAGGAAAAGCAACTGTTTGACTATAGGGGTGGAGGGGATATGATTGAGGAGAGATGCTAAATGAGCACCCTAATGCAAATACCAACAAGGAAATGGGTTCGGAACAAGGACACATGTGATACCCAGTGGAATCCCACGTTGGCTAAAGGTGGCGGGAGGAGGGGGAGGAAAAGAAAATGATCTCAGTTTCCGATTAATAATGTATGAAAATGACCAAATAAAATAATGTTTAAAAAAAGTGGGTTTTGGTCCCAAAAACTGGGATCTTTGGGTTTATCATAGACTGTCTTGCTGAGGTCACTTACCCCAAGTCTATTCCACTGATCTTCTTTTCTGTCTCTTAGCCAGTACCAAATTGTTTTGATAACCACTGCTTTATAGTATAGTTTGAGATCTGGGACTGCAAGTCCTCCTTCCTTTGCATTTTTATTCATGATTTCCCTGGATATCCTTGATCTTTTGTTTTTCCAAATGAACTTTGTTATTTTTTTTTAATTCAGTAAAAAAGTTTTTTGGTAGTTCGATGGGTATGGCACTAAATAAGTAAATTAATTTGGGTAGGATTGTCATTTTTATTATGTTAGCTCGTCCTACCCGTGAATGTTTTTCCAATTGTTTAGATCTAGTTTTAATTGTGTGGAGAGTGTTTTGTAGTCGTGTTCATATAGTTCCTGTGTTTGTATCAGCAGATACAATATATAGTCATTCTCGGTCACTGAGAGACTACCACTATATACTATATCAGCAGATAGATTCCTAAGTATTTTATTTTGTCTAGGTTGATTTTAAATGGAATTTCTCTTTCTAATTATTGCGGCTGAGATGGATTGGAAATATATAGAAATGCTGATGACTTATGTGGGTTTATTTTGTATTCTGAAACTTTGCTAAAATTGTTGATTGTTTCGACTAGCTTTTTGGTTGATTCTCTGGGATTCTTTAAGTAGACCATCATGTCATCTGAAAAGAGTGATAGCTTGGTCTCCTCATTGCCAATTTTAAGACCAATTTCTTTTTCTTCTCTAATTGCTACTGCTAGTGTTTCTAGTACAATGTTAAATAATAGAGGTGATAATGGGCATCCTTGTTTTACTCCTGATCTTATTGGGAAGGCTTTGAGTTTATTCCCATTGCAGATGATGTTTGCTGATGGTTTTAGATATATACTCTTTATTATTTTTAGGAAAGGCCCTTCTATTCCTATACTTTCTAGTGCTTTCAATAGGAATGGGTGTTGTATTTTGTCAAAGGCTTTTTCTGCATCTATTGAGATAACCATGTAATTTTTGTTGGTTTGCTTGTTAATATGGTCAATTATGTGGATGGTTTTCCTAATATTGAACCATCCTTGCATTCCTAGTATGAATCCTACCTGGTCATAGTGAATAACCCTCGTGATCACTTGCTGGAGTCTTTTTGCTAGTATCCTATTTAAGATTTTTGCATCTATATTCATTAGGGAGATTGGTCTATAGTTTTCTTTCTCTGTTTTTGACCTGCCTGGCTTTGGAATCAGTACCATATTTGTGTCATAAAAGGAATTTGGTAGAACTCTTCTTGGCTTATTCTGTCCAATAGTTTGTAGAATATTAGGATTAATTGTTCTTTGAATGTTTGGTAGAATTCATTTGTGAATCCATCTGGACCTGGGGATTTTTTTCTTAGGGAGTTCTTTGATGGCTTGTTCAATTTCTTTTTCTGATATGGGATTGTTTAGGTAATTTATTATATTTTTGTAAGTATTCATCCATATCACTTAGATTGCCATATTTTTTGCCATATAATTGGGCATAATAGTTTTTAATGATTGCCTTAATTTCCTCTTCATTTGAGGTGAGGTCTCCCTTTTCATCTTGGATACTGTCAATTTGTTTTTTTCTTTCCTTTTTTTAATTAGACTAACTAGTACTTTGTCTATTTTATTTGTTTTTTCAAAGTACAATAGTTCTTTGACTTTCAATTTTATTAATTTCTCCTTCGATTTTTTGGATCTCTAATTTAGTCTTCATCTGAGGATTTTTAATTTGTTCGCTTTCTAGTTTTTTAATTTGCATGCCCAATTCATTGACCTCTGCCCTTCTTAATTTGTTTATATATGAACTCAAGGATATACATTTCCCCCTGAGTACTGCTTTGGCTGCATCCCATAGGTTTTGAAAGGATGTCTCACCATTGTTGTTTTCTTCAATGAAGTTATTGTTTCTACGATTTGTTCTTTAACTAACCAGTTTTGGAGAAATGTATTGTTTAATTTCCAATTAATTTTTGATTTACCTCTCCATGTACCCTTACTAATTATTATTTTCATTGCATTGTGATCTGAGAAGGTTGCATTTATCATTTCTGCTCTTTTGCACTTATTTGCAATGTTTTTATGCCCTAATACATGGTTTTATTTTATTTTTTAATCCTTACTTTCTGTTATAGTAACAGATCTAGGTCAGAAGGGCAAGAATTAGGCAAAAGGGGTTAAGTGACTTGCCCATGGCTACATAGCTATGATCTGAGATCATATTTGAACCCAAGACCTCTCATTTCCAAACTTGGCCCTCTGGAAGAGGATAGATTGGAGAACTGAATGAAGAAGTGAATGAATGAATGTCCTTTTAAACACTTACCTTCCATCTTGGACTCAATACTGTATTGGCTCCAAGGCAGAAAAGTGGTAAGGGCTAGGCAATGAAGTTTAAGTGACTTGCCCAAGGTCACACAGCTCCCTTTGAGTTTTTGAAGCTGCTAAAAGGTGACCAGTAACACACAAGAGGGAATTTGAGTTTGTGGTTGGTTACAGTCATTCTGAGCATTGTACTAGATCTTCCTTGTATACGGCTATCTGCTATCTAGTTGGGGGAGGGAGAATAGTTGGCAAAAGGAGCAGATAGTCATCCAGGTGAACCAAAGAAAGTTTCAGGGGCTCCACGGATAGAGGAAATACATAGAAAAGTCACTCCACACTGTGGTCATCCAGAGGGATCCTTTTTGGTCTTCTCTTTTTATTTGGGAAATTTTTTCAAACTGTCCCACTTGTCAGGGGTAAGGGGTGCTCTCATCAGCTACTATATTCCCTGTCCCTGCTTCCCCAACATTTAACACAGTGCCTGGCACATGGTAGGTATTTAATCAATGTTTGTTGGCTAAAGGACTCCTAGAAGATTCTTTCAAAAGAATTCTGTCATTCTGTGCTCTCCACCTCCACATGGACTCAGAGTGACTCAGAGTGCAGACTGAGACTTTTGGAGAGGGACCTGGTCAATCTGGGAAGGTTTGCTTTTTCCTTTACTCAACTGGGGGCAAAGCTGATAGAGCCTAGAGTCAGATAGACCCAAGTTCAAATTCATTCTCAGATACTTAATAGCTTATGATCCTGGGCCAGTCATTTAACCCTGTCAAGCCTCAGTTGCCTCATTTGTAAAATGAACTGGAGAAAGAAATGCCAAACTACTCCAGTATCTATGCAAGAAAACTTGAAACAGGGTCATGGAGAGTCTGACACAGATGAAAAATAGCTGAACAACAATCAACACATATTAGTAACAGGCCTTTTTTTCCCCTTTCCTTCTCAATGGTGAAGGGGAGAGGTGGAAAGAAAAGCTGGATTTTGGTTGATTAAGAAATAGATTTATTTCTTTTAAATTCCATCTCAGTGCATTATGAAATGAAGGTGCTAGAAGTATCCAAAGACAGCCTTACAAATTCAGGAAAAGAAAGACAAAAGACAAATTTCATTTCAGGATGAAACATGCCACAGAGCCAACATACCTAAGGTTCTCAAGATTTTTTGTGAGGGCAAAAGGCCAGTCCTCAAAGGTGCTAAGCCTGCCTTGTCTCCCTGGCAACGGTGTTTTCTGAGCAGCCCTACACTTGATTCACCTTTTTACCAGCCCAAGGTGGATCCCTCTTGGCCAGTTAAATCGCTATCTCTTTCTTCCAGACATCAGAAATAGAAGCTAGATTTAAGATAAATTATTAGAAAGAATAATAATATTCTGCAGATAAAGAAATAGAATAGAAGCAAGTTTTCTTTTCTCTTTAACAAGAACCGTGGCGAGACTCCGGAGTCCTAGATTCTAATTGTTTTGCCATTGTGGACTCATTGCATAATCATTCCAGGTTCAACATTCCTTTTCCTTGTCCAGATTCAGCCTGGCTGCGCAAGCACACTTCACATGGGGGTACTCTCAGAGTTACTCAACCGGTGCCCATAGAATACGTGTATTTATTCAACTGTTAGGGTGCAAAGGTTCAGGATGTTTCTGAAATTCTGGCCATCTCAGCAAAGGTTCGTTTGTTTCCCAGGTACTCATGTTGCCTGGCCTCATTTTGAACAGAAGACTTCCACTTAGAGGGCTTTGATTCTTTCATTCCTTTCTCTTTACTGATTCCATTGTTTGGAAAATCTGGGCTTCACCTGCTGATTCTCTGGCTTTGGCCATCACCAAACAAGTCACACGACTTTTTTAGGAGAAACCGCAAATATTAGTGAACGACTGGAATTTCACTGTTTCTCCCCCTCTAAGTTTGGGCTTTAAGGCAGGTGTTTTGAGCCGGTTGCTAAGACTCAACAGAAATCTCCTGAGAATTGGTTCCACCACAAACTCTCCACTTCTTGTTAATGACCAAAATAGAACACAATTCCTTATGAACCCTGCACCTGGGATGCAGGAGAAAAAAGAATCTTCCCTTATTGTTCAATACAAATTTATTTAAATCACTAGGAAATATTTTCATTTGCTTTCTTAAAGATATTTATGAAATGTTTCTTGATAGATTGAAAGAGTACAGTTAAAAGAGAACTGAGAACTCATTTGAGGTTATAAAACAAAATTACTGTTTTGTTCTCCCCTTTCCTCAAAGGGCAGCAGGACTGTTACCCAAATCCCCATGGAGACCATTCTGTTCGATGCACTGGGGCTGCCAGGATACAACACACAGAATGAAAAGGTTAGAATGAAAAGGATTAGAAAAGAAATTAGGAAGGAAGGAAGGAAGGAAGGAAGGAAGGAAGGAAGGAAGGAAGGAAGGAAGGAAGGAAGGAAGGAAGGAAGGAAGGAAGGAAGGAAGGAAGGAAGGAAGGAAGGAAGGAAGGAAGGAAGGAAGGAAGGAAGGAAGAACAAACGAAGGAAGGAAGGAAGGAAGGAAGAGGGAGGGAGGGAAGGAAGCAAGGAAGGAAGGAAGGAAGGAAGGAAGGAAGGAAGGAAGGAAGGGAGGAGGAAGGAAGGAAGGAAGGAAGGAAGGAAGGAAGGAAGGAAGGAAGGAAGGAAGGAAGGAAGGAAGGAAGGAAGGAAAGGAGGGAGGGAGGGAGGGAAGAAGGAAGGAAGGGAGGGAGGGAGGGAAGAAGGAAGGAAGGGAGGGAGGGAGGGAGGGAGGGAAGAAGAAAGGAAGGAAAGGAGGGAGGGAGGAAGGAAGGGAGGGAGGGAGGGAAGGAAGGAAGGAAGGAAGGAAGGAAGGAAGGAAGGAAGGAAGGAAGGAAGGAAGGAAGGAAGGAAGGAAGGAAGGAAGGAAGGAAGGAAGGAAGGAAAGGAGGGAGGGAGGGAGGGAAGAAGGAAGGGAGGGAGGGAAGAAGGAAGGGAGGGAGGGAGGGAGGGAAGAAGGAAGGGAGGGAGGGAGGGAGGGAGGAAGGGAGGGAGGGAAGGAAAGGAGGGAGGAAGGAAGGAAGGGAGGGAGGGAAGGAAGGAAGGAAGGAAGGAAGGAAGGAAGGAAGGAAGGAAGGAAGGAAGGAAGGAAGGAAGGAAGGAAGGAAGGAAGGAAGGAAGGAAGGAAGGAAGGAAGGAAGGAAGGAAGGAGGGAATTGCAGAGATGTTCTTTTGGGGCCCGATATCCCAAACAAGATGGAGTTCCCAAGGCTCTGGCAGAGAATATAGCAGCATCACAATCAGATGTGAAGCCCCCAAGATCTGAAGCAGGATGCTGAGATGGATGGATGGATGGATGGAGGTGGTGATTTGGTGCCCTCTGCTGACAGAAACACCATCTGCCATTTTGCTGAAGGGCTGGGAAGAGCAGGGCAACATGGTGGGGAGGTCACAGCAGTACACTCTGAAAAAAGAAGAAACAATGCCAGAGTGAGCTAGCACATGTGGATAGGGTCACAGGGTCCCATGTTTAGATCTAGAAGGTCCTTAGGAGCCACTGAATATTAGCCCGTTATTCCTAAATTCAGAGGAGTTTAAGTCACTCAAATAGAGATATGTACGTTACATAGAAAAAGTCTCTTATCCCTGTGACCTAAAAGATCTAGTATATGTGAAAAAAATTTATTAAATTTAAATTGGGAAGTATGGCTGAAGGGCTTAGGAGAACCCAGAACTAATCCTCAGGTCTCAACATGGGACTATTCAAAAGATTTTGTCATTCCTCATCCTTGGAACTTCAATTCCCTTCACCATTGTAGATTGAAGCCTGTCTCTGACTTAGTGAATAAATGTCTTGGGGTCTAGCAGTACCAGCAGTACTGTAGTCACTAAAACAATCTGGTATTGGGGGCCGCTAGACGGCTCAGAGGATGGAGAGCCAGATGCAGAAATGGGAGGTCCTGGGTTCCAATCTGACTTCAGAAACTCCCTAGCTGTAGGGACCCTGGACAAGTCATTGAACCCCCATTGCCTGGCTCTTAACACTCTTCTGTCATGGAGCCAATACACAGTATTGATTCCAAGATGGAAGGGAAGGGTTAAAAAAAACCCTAATCTTGGGGGGCAGCTAGGTGGCTCAGTGGATTAGGCATCAGATCTAGAGTTGGGAGGTCCTACATTATAATGAGGATCAGCTGTGAAAGACTTAGTTCTGATCAATACAATAATCCGCAACTACTCATAAAGTAAAATGTTATCCACCTTTGGATAAAGAACATTAATGGCAGACACTTCCCAGCTGTGTGACTCTGAGCAAGTCATTTAACCCCCTTTGCACAGCCTTTACCACTCTTATGCCTTGGAACCACTAAAGCAGTATTAATTCTAAGACTAAAGGTTAAGATTTTTTAAATCTTAAAAAAAAAGTTAAATTTTTTAACATGTAATTAAGAAATATTTCATGAAATAAAAATATAGAGAAAAACAAAAATAAAATAAAAATCAAGAGATCATAGATCATAAAGTTACAAGGGACCTCAGAAGTCAATGATTCTATCTCCTAAATGATGAGAAAACTCAGAGCAGAAGCCTCACATTGGCCATTAATAAGCGGCAGAGCCACAATAGCTATGGGAGGGTGTGGGAGAAGAGGAGGGAAAGAATAGGATTCATGTACTATGGAAAAAAATATTCTAAATTAACTAATTAAATAAATACACTTTAAAAAAAAGAAAAAAGAAGGGGTTAGAGCCAGGGGACAGGTAGGTGGCTCAGTGGATGGAGAACTGGGCCTAGAGACAGAAGGTCCTAGGTTCAAATCTGGCCTCAGACACTTCCTAGCTGTGTGACCCTGGGCAAGTCACTTGACCCTCATTGCCTAAAAAAACAAAAATAATAAAAATAAAAATCTGGCCTCAGCCACTTCCCAGCTATGTGACCCTGGTCAAGTCGCTTGACCCCCTTTGCCTAGCCCTTATCACTCTTCTATCTTAGAACCAATACACAGTACTGATTCTAAGATGGAAGGTAATGTTTAAAAATTAATTAATTGATAAGGGGCAGAGCTGAGATTAGAAACCACTTTTCACTGACTCTAGAAGCCAAGTGATTAGGGTCTTGCTTGTTGACTGGTCAACTCTTCGTTGACGCCAGTTGAGGTTTTCTTGGCAAAGATACTGGGGTGGTTTGTCATTCCCATCTCCAAACAGAGTTAGACAACCTGCCGAGGGTCATACAGCCAGTAAGTGTCCAAAGCCAGATTTGAAATCACCAAAAATGATGTTTTTGCATTTAAAATTTTTAGTTTTCAAAAATATTTTTTCACGTTGGCAGCATTCATGTTCTTTCCCTCCGGGAGCCGACAAGCACTTCCACTGCATCATACAAATGTTACCACCCGATAAGGTCTTACCTTGAGCAGCGGTTCGGGTCCCCCAAAGTTCCTCCTTGGGGGCGGGAGCCCAGAGCCCGGTCACTGTGGGGCTACCAAAGGCAGGAACTCTGCACACCGGAAATCCAACTTCAAGCAGGCCAGTCGGTCGGACCTGGTGGGCCCGATGTTCAGTATGGCAATGGGGAGCTTCTTCTCGTGAGCCGCAAGAATAAACTTGTAGCCGGAGTAGACCTGCGTGAGAGAGAAGACGCAGAGGGGAAGCTGACCATCACGTCACGCAGCTCCATCCTGAAAAGTGCCGAGCCGGATCTCCCTTCAGTGAAAGCCGACGGAGCTTCCCCGTCCGGAGGGCAGCCTGGGGAGCCCCCGGTACCTGCATGGAAGATCCGACCACCAGCAGGGCGTCAGCTTCCTTCACTCGCGTGTGCACGAAGTCCACCTTGCTGTGGTCCACCGTGTCCCCAAAGAAGACGACGTCGGGCTTCAGAGAGCCTCCGCACGTAGCACACCGTGGCACCTGGAAGCTCTGGACCTGGTCGTCCGTCAGGAAAACGTCCCCATCGGGAGCCACCCCGTGGGCCTGGGCTCTCCAGGTGGCGTTCAGGGCTTCAAAACGGTCCTGTAATGCCTCTCGGGGAGTCTGTTCTCCACAGTGCAAACAGAGGACCCTGAATGTAGACAGAAGAGCAAACTTGGGGATGCGACTATAGGAAGCTCATTAGACAAGCTGCAGTGGTGCCCTTGGGCAACTCGGTTCCATGGTGACCCAGGAGAGTTTTACTACTGTTCTTGGGAGAAGGGGCGGCTTCTAGCTCTGTGAGGTTAGGGTACAGGAGGACCACAGCAGTGGGATGCTGGGGGGGGGGTAAGTCTGAGGGAGGACCCCAAGCCAAGGACTAGAAAAGAAATGTGGGGAGCAGCCAGCCGGCTCTGTGGACTGAGGCCTGAAGATGAGAGGGAGGGAGGGAGGGAGGGAGGAAGGAAGGAAGGAAGGAAGGAAGGAAGGAAGGAAGGAAGGAAGGAAGGAAGGAAGGAAGGAAGGAAGGAAGGAAGGAAGGAAGGAAGGAAGGAAGGAAGGAAGGAAGGAAGGAAGGAAGGAAGCAAGGAAGGAAGCAAGGGAAGAAGGAGGAAGCGAGGAAGGGAGGGAAGGAAGGAAGGAAGGAAGGAAGGAAGGAAGGAAGGAAGGAAGGGAGGGAGGGAGGGAGGGAGGGAGGGAGGAAGGAAGGAAGGAAGGAAGGAAGGAAGGAAGGAAGGAAGGAAGGAAGGAAGGAAGGAAGGAGGGAAGGAGGGAGAAAGGGAGAAAGGGAGGGAGGGAGAGAATGAGGAAAGGAAAGGGGAAGGGGAAGGGGAAGGGGAAGGGGAAGGGGAAGGGGAAGGGGAAGGGGAAAGGAAAGGAAAGGAAAGGAAAGGAAAGGAAAGGAAAGGAAAGGAAAGGAAAGGAAAGGAAAGGAAAGGAAAGGAAAGGAAAGGAAAGGAAAGGAAAGGAAAGGAAAGGAAAGGAAAGGAAAGGAAAGGAAAACTGCCTTCTCTACCCAAGGTAGGGCTCTAGAGCAAAGTCCCTTTGACTTCCTTTTAGTTCCAGCCCAAAACGCTGGAAAGAACTCATTCACCCAAGTTTTTAGCACCTCCACTTTCTTTTCCAGTCATCCTAATGGTTTCCAACTTGTTTTCAGGGGAAAAAAACCCTCAATGGACCCGTATGCCCCATCTAGCTAGCACTCTAGGTCTCCTTTTCAGTGCCAAATGTTTAGAATGAATGAAATTGAGAGGCAGGGAGAGAGCAATCCAAACAAAAATAAGTGATCCCAAGTTGACTCCCATGAGTGGTCCTCACAGCCATGGCCCCCTCACCTGTGCATGCATCCATGGAGTTCAGTGAGACGCTGATTCCCCGCCTTGGTGTGCAAGGCATCCACGTTTTGGGTCACCAACCAATAGAGTTTCCCAAGTCTCTCCCAGCTGCTCAAGGCCAAATGGGCTGCGTTGGGCTGGTGAGAGGAGAACTGAGGCCACCCAACAAAATTTCTTGCCCAGTAGCGCTGGCGGGTTTTAGCACTCCGGACAAAATCCACATGTTGGATGGGGCGCCGGTCTGTCCGGGCGTAGAGCCCCACCTTCTCTGATCTGTAATCTGGGATCCCAGACTCAGTGGAGATACCAGCTCCGGTCATTACCAAGAGTCTCTTGGAAAGGGAGATGAATCGCTGTAACTCCTTGACTTTCTCGGGGTCCGGAGGAGGACAAGGTGGTACAAAGGTGCCCGCTGCTGCTGCTGCTACTGTGGCTGCTGTGTGGGAGCCCCGGGGGTGGAGGAATTGGGGCAGGAAGATACACCGAGGGCTCATTCTCATCCTGGGGAAGGAGAAAGAATGAAGACAAAAAATTTTTGAAATACAAATGATTTGCCTAAATCCCCCCACTATAGGTAGGTTTAGGAGGGTAAAATCAATATTGCCCAGGGCTGTCTGATGAGATATTAAAATCAACCCATCAATAAACCAGATGGGAGAAGGGTAGAAGGGAGAGAATTGGAACTCAAAATTTGTTTAAAAATGAGTGCTAAAGGGGGCAGCTGGGTGGCTCCATGGATGGAGAGCCAAGCCTAGAGACAGGAGGTCCCAGGTTCCACTCTGGCCTCAGACACTTCCTAGCTGTGTGACCCTGGACAAGTCACCTCACCCCCACTGCCTAGCCCTTACACTCATCTGCCTTGGAACAGATACACAGTATTGATTTTAAGATGGAAAATAAAGGTTAAAAAAAAAGAATCCTAAAAATAAATAAATAATAAATTTGAAAAAATAAAGTATTGAGTAAGAATCAATGAAAAGATGAATTAGGAGCTGTGCTAATCTCTCTCTGAGGATACAAAAAGGCAAAAAAAAAGTCCCTTGAGACAGTTAGGTTGGCTCAGTGCATAAGAGTGCCAGGCTCACAGTTCTGGGTTCATTTCCTATCTGTATGACCCTGGGCAAGTCACTTAACTCCTGCACCTACCTCGACTTCAGCTCTTCTGCCTTGAAACAGATAACCTAGTATTAAGATTATAACAAAAGATAAGGGTTTTAAAAATAAATTTAAAAGACAGTCTCTACCTTTAAGGAGTGTGGGGTTTTGCTTGGGATGCTACAAAGGAGCTTACAATGCAGGGAAAAAAGAAGAAAAGAATGGAGAGAAACATAAGGAAAAGTTAAAATATATTCAACTATTTGCTTGGAAAGAAAATTAAAAAGATATATAGGGGGGCAGCTGGGTGACTCAGTGGATTGAGAGCCAGGCCTAGAGTATAAAATGGTATTTGTATTTTCCCCCTCTTTTTCTTCTTTTTTATAGAATTACTCATAATAAGGGATGGCTCTCTGAGAAGGCGAAAGGGAGAAAAGAGGGATATTTAGTCTATGTTAAGAACAAAAAAACAATAAAATTTTATGTAAAAAAAATGGATTTCCCTATATTAATCATGTTTGCTGCTTTCCCCCCCTTTTCTTCCTCCTTTAAATTTGTTTATTATAAGGGAGAGCTATTTGGAAGGAGTAAAGGAGGGATGCAAGAGGATGTTGAGATGTTGAGAAAATATCAACAAAATTCTTTTTAAAAAAAGAATTTGCAGCATTCTCCGTGATCTCACTATTAGAGAACAGCTAAGTAGGACGGTGGTTGGAATACCTGGCTTGGAATCAGAAAGTCTCACCTTCCTGAGTTCAAATCTGACCTCCAGACAGTAGTCATGGGCAAGTCACTTAACTCTGCTTGCCTCAGTTTTCTCATCTGGCAAATGAGCTTGGAAGGCTTCATCCCAGGGCTAACTTCGAAGTCTGACATAAGAGAGATGTCATAGGTCTCTGTAGAAAGTCCTCCGGTTATTTTAAGACTGCCCCTTTCCCCTTTTCTCTATGTGGCCAATATTGAGTGGCATCTGCCTCCTATGTGCCCAGCACTGTGCTAACAGAAGTGGGTAGGGGGCCAAGAAGAAAGATAAAACCACAGCAACAAAAAGGAAGCAGCACTCATTTTCCTCAGCTTGTTTTCTCACTGTAGGGACTTTTTCTAACCTTTGTAACTTTCTAGGAATTCTAGACCAAAGAGCGGATGGACAATTCCTCTCACTCATGCCATATGTTTTGCAGGTAGCCTTTTCCCCCCTAGAAATAGTGCAGAATTTTTAATCGGGGGTCTAGGTTTGATCCTGATCCTGTCTGCTTATTCCTAATGTGACCTCGGACCAGTCATTTCCCCTCTAAGCCTACATTTCTTCATCCATAAACTGAGAGCCTTGGAGCAGATCATCCTTCTGGCTCTAAAATCATGTTCCTCTGAACATGTTGCTAAAGGCAGCTAGCATTTATTAAGCCCCTCCGGGGCTCTAAGCTCTTAGGGATAAAAGAAAGGTAAAAGGCAGTCCTGTCTTCCAGGAATGTCCCATCTAAAAGGGAAGACAACAGGAGAACAACCACAGACAAATGAGACGGAGCCTGGGTAAACTGAGGCAGCAAGTGTGGGCAGACCTCCGCCTCCCAGGCTCAGAGCCCCCCAGCGGCTCCGACTTCAGAACAGAGCCCCCAACTTTCTGTTCCCGGGGTCTGAGGGAGAGGCGGCAGCAGCACATGCAGGTCCTCCCCAGGGCCAAAGCCCGAGCCTTTCCGGCTTACGAGAAATCGGGCAGAGTTCAGGTGAGCAACACTTGCAAACGCCGTACCGCGGCCACACTCACCTTTCACTGCCCCTGGGCATAGCGGCTCCAGGAACCACACAGTCAAGGGCTGACGGGTCACCACCTCCTCCTCCTGGGACTTGTAGTCACCCACGGAAGCATGGGGGGAGGAAAACTACAACTCCCAGAAACCAACGGGCAAAAGCCCTCCATACTTCAAGAGTGCAGGCCTGTCCCGCCTCTGTCAGGGTCATGCTTCTAGGGTTTGGGTTCAGTTTATAAAGGAGCGGCAGCGTCTCCTCCACGCTTTGGGGGTTTCTTTTGTGTTTGACTCGGAGGCTCTTCGCACTGACGTCCCACATCACAATACACCACGGAGCTTGCGTGTAGCATGTTAGAGGGCACAAAGGCATTTCCTCACAATCCTAGGTGGTGCAAGTTATATTGTATCATACCACACTTTATCATATTCTATTGAATTATATGATAGTATATTATATTATCGTGTTATATTTTATCACATTACAATACACTGTATTATATCATATTGTATTATAGTGTATTATATTATGCTATGGTATTCAAACATCACACTATATTACATTATAGTATATTATATTTTACTATATTATATAATATGCTGTATTAAATATATTCTATATTATATTGTTATATTCTGTTATAACGTATTAGCTGATTATATGTTGATATGCTGTATTAAAACATATATTATGTTACATTATATTATATAGTATATAATTTTATATTGTATTATACTGTATTAGATTATATTGTTATATCATATTATACTACATTATGTATTATACTGTATTAGAATATATGTTACATCATATGTCATAATCTATTGGATTGTTACATTGTATACACTACTATACATTATGCTGTATTAAAACATATTACAAACCTCTGACAAAGGTTTAATTACTCATATTTATAAAGAGCTAAATCAATTGTACAAAAAATCAAGCCATTCTCCAATTGATAAATGGGCAAGGGACATGGATAGGCAGTTCTCAGATAAAGAAATCAAAACTGTTAACAAGCACATGAAGAAGTGTTCTAAATCTCTTATAATCAGAGAGATGCAAATCAAAACAACTCTGAGGTATCACCTCACACCTAGCAGATTGGCTAACATGACAGCAAAGGAAAGTAATGAATGCTGGAGGGGATGTGGCAAAGTAGGGACATTAATTCATTGCTGGTGGAGTTGTGAACTGATCCAACCATTCTGGAGGGCAATTTGGAACTATGCCCAAAGGGCGACAAAAGAATATCTACCCTTTGATCCAGCCATAGCACTGCTGGGGTCTGTACCCCAAAGAGATAATGGACAAAAAGACTTGTACAAAAATATTCATAGCTGCACTCTTTGTGGTGGCCAAAAACTGGAAAACGAGGGGATGCCCATCAATTGGGGAATGGCTGAACAAACTGTGGTATATGTTGGTGATGGAATACTATTGTGCTAAAAGGAATAATAAAGTGGAGGAGTTCCATGGAGACTGGAACAACCTCCAGGAAGTGATGCAGAGCGAGAGGAGCAGAACCAGGAGAACATTGTACACAGAGACTAATACACTGTGGTATAATCGAACGTAATGGACGTCTCCATTAATGGCGGTGTAATGTCCCTGAACAATTTAAAGGGATCCAGGAGAAAAAAACACTATTCATAAGCAAAGGATAAACTATGGGAGTGGAAACACCGAGGAAAAGCAACTGCCTGAATACAGTGGTTGAGGGGACATGACAGAGGAGAGACTCTAAATGAACACTCTAATGCAAATATCATCAACAAAGCAATGGGTTCAAATCAAGAAAACATGTAATGCCCAGTGGATTTACACGTCGGCTATGGGGGGTGGGGGGAGGAAAAGAAAATGATCTATGTCTTTAACGAATAATGCTTGGAAATGATCAAATAAAATATATCTAAAAAAAAACATATTACATCATGTCACTAATGTATAGTATATTACATTATATTACATTATGTTATATTGTAATATATTATTCTACATTATATATTATACTGTATCAAATACATCAGTTATATTACATCCTATTACATTATAGTGTTTTAGATTGTTACACTGAATTATACTACTATACATTATGCTATATTAAAACATTATATATTACATTATAACCTACTGTAGTGTATAGCATTATATTACATTTTATTTTATTATATTATATTGTAATATTGTATTATACTACATTAGATATTATACTGTATTAAAATACATTCTATGTTACATTACGTCATATTATATCATAATCTATTGGATTGTTTTATTGTATTATACTACTATACATTATGCTGTATTAAAACATTATATATTACATTATAACATACAATAGTGTATATTACATTGTATTATGTTATATCATGATATATTATACTGTATCAAATACATTATTATATATCATAATATATAATAACAAATATTATATTACATCCTATTACATTATAGTGTTTTAGATTGTTATATTGTATTATACTACTATATATTATACTGTATTAAAATATTCTATATTATATTGCATTTCATTAAATATATTCTATATTCTATCACATATTGTATAGTACATTACATTGTATTATGCTATATTGTATTTGTGTAGTACATTATGTTATATTGTATTATACATTATATATTACATTACATCATATGTTTTCTTATATCTCATCGCCACATAGTATTATATTATGCTATGCTTTATTATAGATGGAGAAATAGCTGTTCTTTAGGGCAAGCCTAGCGATCAGAGTTTATTGGGTGTGGAGCAACAGCAAGCAGTGTTGAGGCTAGAGTTAGGAAGTCCAGAATTCAAACCTAGAATCAGATACTTATCAGGTGTATGACCCTGGCCAAATCATTTTCACCTCTGCCTGCCTCAATTTCCCCATCTGGAAAAGAAAGGTAATAATATAGCATCTATCTCTGAGGGTTCTTTCAAGCGTCACAAACCTATGAAGTAGGTAGGGCAAGCTCTCCTTTTGCAGATGAGGAAACAGGTTCTGATCCTTCAAACCCTTGGAAATAGGGAGATCTCTTGTAGTCTCCATTTTACATATGAGGAAACTGAGGCTACGATCTTCCAAACCCTGGGAAGTCCGTAGAGTCGTTATAATTGTCTCTGTTTACATTGTTACAGGGCTTCTTTCAGGTCTATAAAAAGCACTTCCCTCACTTTAACCATGTAAAATAAATATTACTACTGTCCCTATTTACAGATCGCTGAAACTAAGGTTGTCTTTGAGGTTTTTCTAGGCAAACCTTACTTCATCAGTCTCCAAACAGTCGTAGGAGGTAAGATATAGAAGTGCAACATATTAGCTCTATTTTTTAGTCGAGGAGCCCGAGACCCCGCCCAGAGTCACGTGGCCATCAAGGTTCTGAGACAAACTCTGAACCTGGCATCCCGTCTACCACGTTACTGCTTCTAGCGCCAAAAACGATTAAAAGGACTAGACAGCAGCATTCTACGGAGCAGTCCAAAAGTTGAAGGCAGTTTTCAATTCTTAAAAGTCCAAAATTGTCCTAACTGTGTAATGGTAAGAATCCCAGCGGACTCTAGTCCTTATTGCTCTTCTGCCTTAGAGTCGGTACTCTATTGTTTTTAAATTTTTATTTTTTATATTTAATTTTTATTTTAAATTTGTTTAAATTTTAAATTATTATTATTTTTTTAAAGAATACTAGTGGACTTGGACTCAAGAGACCTGGGTTCCAATTCTAGCTCTCAAGTCTTCTCTCTGTGTCACCTAAACCTCCCCAGGCCTCAGTTTCCTCATCTGTAAAAGGAAAGGTTGAGCTCAATGACCTCTCTAAGGTCCCCTTCAGCTCTGGAACCAAGACCCAAGAGCATGGGGTAGAACTCTGACAGACCCCACCGCAGGGTCCGACCAAAGCTCCCTGCTTCTGCCCCCTCTTCCACAACAGCCAATAAGCTTCCAATGGGCCCATTTCCCCGAGTGCCTGCTCTCAGAGGACATGATTAGCATGATCCCACCCCCAGAAGGCTTTGCTTCACTTTCAGAGTTTAAAACGAACTTAAAATAGTGCCTATGTTAAGTGCAGCCTTCAACTTTCAATGCAAACGAAAGCGGTTGGGTGCATTTGGGGACAAAATAGTTAATTTAGGGGTGCATGTTCCAAAGAATAAAGTCAGCCTACACGGGACAGCTATCGACCTTTTAGTGGGCCTTGGGTTCGAGACGACCATCTTCAGCTTTGCGCAGTGGCAGTATCGTAGCCAATGAGGTCTAACCGAGGCGCGATTATTGCTAATTGAAAACTTTTCCCAATACCCCGCCGTGACGACTTGAAATATAGTCGGCATTGGCAATTTTTGACAGTCTCTACGGAGACTGATTTCCAAGTTAAAAAGTAAGTTAATCCAATTTGCATCTAGCTCTACAGAGTTTGCTTTTGCATTTCCCCCAACCACGAGAGAAAGCTTGTTAGTTTCAAGCTTACAGACACGTGGTTCGTGGAAATCTAAAAATTGGGACGAGAGAGAAAGAACTGATTTTTAGTTGTCTTTTTTTCCTCTTGGTTTCCACAAACCCTTTGATAACTAGTAGTAGTCTCTGTCTTTGTGCATTGTCATACATTGATGTACCCTCATTCCTTGATAACTATATTCCTAAAAGACCCTTAGGAAGGACTGCTTTTCAGTTAAAACCTGCAAGTCACTTCCTTCCAAGCCAAGTTGGGATCCTGTGAATGAATGCATTCTTTGCAAACACGCTAGGACGAATTCTGAGCGCCTTGCAAAATCTCCGAGTCGTTTTGGGTGGGATGGGAAGGAATAAAGCTGCTTCGCTTCCTTTTTAGGAATTCTGAGGCGCTGTGGAAATGGGGGAAAGCATTGATCGCTGAGTCCAGGTGAAAGCAAATTTCTTTCGGAGCCAGGGAGGGCGGAAAGAAGCTGCAGTGTTGCTTATCATTACCCAGCCCCACTCTGCTCTCTACCGTGGGCAGGCTTCCCCACATGCTCTTTGTCCCTTGAATTCTATTTTAAAAAGGTTGCAACTTAATCTCCTCCTTTCTCCAATCACTCCTAAACGTCCTCTTATCTTTCTGCAATCTGCAGTTCACTTACTTTCTTCTCCCGAACTAACTCAACGCTGAAACTCCCAGCCCTAGAGAAACCTAAACCAAAACTGCGCGGGCAGGTCTATGGCGTCACCCTCATTTGCATAGGAATCCCCAGAATCCTCGGCGCCGTTTGCCCGGTTTCGTATGAATTTATATTTTTCAAATATTCATGTGCTAGTGATCAGAGAGTCTCTGATTGTGTAGCCCCAAAGTTCGGCTGGACCCGAAAAAGGGATAACAGGAGCCACTCGGTAGCAGGCCGCTTCTTACCCTCTCTGTAAAGATGGTCATTGGCCGTGGGGGAGTGGAGCCCAGCCCGGTGATCGTTAGCTTTGCGCAGTGGCAGTATCGTAGCCAATGAGGTTTATCCGAGGCGCGATTATTGCTAATTGAAAACTTTTCCCAATACCCCGCCATGACGACTTGAAATATAGTCGGCATTGGCAATTTTTGACAGTCTCTACGGAGACTGATTTATTCTCGTATAAGAAAAGCGAATTGTAACTCTACTCTTAACTCTATTTTTCCTATTTCTAAAACTATTTCTCTGCATGTAACAGAAAGTTGTTCTTTAAAAATCCTTTTTTACCTTTTCTTAAGTGTCATTGTGGTTCCCCGAAATGTTTCTGTAGATTCTACTGCCCCCTGCTGGAACTTTCTTTTGTCGTTTATATTAAAGGGATGGGCTAAAGGTAGAAGGAATAAAGCCGCGTGATTCAGCGGAAGGAGATCAGGAAAGCGTTGTTAGAAAGTTATTAAGAAATACTGTTTACCTGAATGACCTTGCACTTAACACCAAGAGACTCGGAGCACCTTTCTTTAACCGTATAGGAGCCAGCCTGGAAGTTTTCCAATGCAAACGTCAATATTCGCCCCTCCCAACGATTAAAAACTTAATTTGCTCTTTCTTTTTCCCAATGCCGGAAATCGCGGTGCCCCATCCTTTCAATTTCACAGGGGAGGAAACAGACATAGTATCTGGGCTTTTGAATTGAATACCAAGCTGGGAGCAGTCGCAGAGTCTCTGGGGCCTCTCTGTGGCCCTGCTTGTGCTTGTGTTTCCTAAGAGAACAGCAAAACTGGCAGAATCAAATCTCGTTTAAAAGCGAGAGGCGGGTGGGGGTTGTGAAGTCCTTCCTTCCTTTCTCCTTTGTCTCGTTTAACAAAGAGGGAAACCCCTAGAATCAGTCAGTCAGCACCAGTTACAAAGACAATACATGAAATAATTCCTGACCTCAACAAGTTTCCATTCTGTCTCGTCTGAAGATTATTATACTTAGTTATATTTCTATAAGCACGTAGGAGATCTATGCACAGAAAATAGAAGATAGGTGACCTTAATGAGAGGAAGAGTAGGAAAAAGTAGTGTTTCAGGTATGGGGGGGAGATTGGAGTCCAAAGGCAAAATGGAGAATTGTCTTGGATTCTTATCCTCCCATTGATCTCACCTTTGTTCTGACTTAAGATAGCAGCTTTGGAACTGCCTGCAAGGGCAGATCAGGACAAAGACATCTCACTGTTGATGAAAGAATCAATCCACATACAATCAATCCACATTTTTTCATTTAAAAATTTTGATGAGCAAAAATCTTTTCTATCTCCCCCTCTGTTAAAAGGGAAGAAAAGAAAATACCTTGTAACTGAACAAAACAAGTTCTCACATTGGCTGAATCTAGAAAAATAAATCTCATTCTGCTTGCAAAGTCTGTAACTTTTTTTTAAACCCCTTACCTTCCATCTTAGAATCAATACTGGTTATTGGTTCCAAGGCAGAAGAGTGATAAGGGCTAGGCAGTGGGGATGAAGAGACTTGCCCAGGGTCACACAGTTAGGAAGAGTCTGAAACCAGATTTGAACCTAGGTCTGACTCTCAATCCACTGAGACACCCAGTTGCCTCCTGTAACATTTCATCATGGGTCCTCTGGAGTTTTGGTTGTTCTTATTTAGTCCTGCTTGACTCTTTGTGAAGCCTTTGGGATCTTCTTTGCAAAGATGTTAGAGCTGTTTGCCATTTCTTTATCCAACTCATTTTACAGATGAGGAAACTGAAACCAGACTTGTCTGGGTCACACAGCTAATAGTTTGAACCCAGTTTTTCCTGACTCACCCTGCTGCTCTATCCAATGGCCACCTAACTTCCCCTCTGGAGCTCTGAATGGTTATTTTATTGAAGTGTTCTTATTTTATTTTATTATTTATTTTTATTTATTTAAAAACCTTTACCTCCTGTCTTAGAATTGATACTAATGTCCAAGGCAGAAGAGTGGCAAGGGCTAGCACCTAGGGATGAGTGACTTGCCCAGGCTCACACAGCTAAGAATTTTTATTTGAAACCAGGACCTCTTGTCTCCAGCCCTGGCTCTCAAACCACTGAGCCACCTACCTGCACCTCTTACAGTGTTTATTTAGAATTTATCACATATCAGCCACTGTGCTAATTCTTAGGGATATAAAATTGGAAGTGAAACAGTCTTTGTCCTCCTGTAAGTTTACATTTAACTCAGGGAGGGGGGTACAATACGCTGATAAATAGTGTAAATATAGCCCCTTTCAAAAAAAATACACAGTGATTAGGGAAGACACTAATACCTGGGCTGTCTCAGTCTTCATTTAATTTTCATTCATTAGGATTTTCCAAAGGCAGAAAGAAAGAGGGAGAGTATTCCAAGCTTGGGGGCCACCCTGTGCAGAGGGAGGAGGTGGAATGTCAGATAAGGGGAAGGTAAACAGACCGGTTTGATGAGACACTAGAGCTGAGGGCTGTAGGTGCAGTCAGCCTCCAGAGATAGATTAAGGTTGGTTGTGTTTGCAGTCAGATCTGTGCTGTAGGGCTCTCAGTCTGGCATTTTGGAAGAGGATAGACTGAAGAACTGAATGAAGGAGTGAGTGAGTGAATGAATGAATATTTTTTAAACCCTTCCCTTCCATTTTAGAATCAATCCTGTGTATTAGTTCCAAAGCAGAAAAGCAGCAAGAACTAGGAAATGGGGTTAAGTGACTTACCCAGGGTCACCCAGCTAGGAAGTGTCTGAAGCCACATTTGAACCCAGGACCTCCCAACTCTAGACCAGACTCTCAATTCACTGAGCCACCCAGCTGCCCCCCTACAGTACCATCTTTCTGATGACAGATTTTTTTTAGGTAAACAGGATTAAATGACATGCCCAGAGTCACACAGCTAATAAGTGGCTGAGGATGAATTTGAACTCAGGTCTTCTTGACTCCAAGTCCAGCTCTCTATCCATTGCCACCTAACTGCCCTCATGAATGAATTTTTAAAAGCACATATTAAGCTATCTACTGTATGCTAAGTGCTAGAGGTACAAAGCGATCACCTCTGCCCTCAAAAACTTATGTGGATATTTTTTTAAACCTCCTTTCTTGACCTAGTAAAAACTCTAAGACAGCTAGGCAAATGAGGTTGAATGACTTGCCCAGGGTCACACAGCAAAGAAGCTTTTTTTTTTTATTTTACATTTTTTTACTGATTAGATGTAATAACAAATTTCCACACACAAGTTTTTCCCCAAGTTATGTGATTGAACTTACCTCCCTCTCTCTTTTCCTTTTCCTCTCCCAGTGCTGGCAGATGATTCAAACTGGGTTATACATGTATTATCATGTGTAACATTTCCATATTGTTCATTTATGCAAGAGAGTAATCTTATAAACCCAAAACCCAAATCATAAACCCAAATAAATCAGTGAAAAATTGTCTGCTTCCTTCTGCATTCTGACTCCCACAGTTCTTTCTTTGGAGACCAATAGCATTCTTTGTCCTCAGACCCTCAGAATTGTCCTGGATCACTGTACTGCAGACAATAGCTAAGTCTGTCCCATTTGATCATCCCACAATATTGCTGTTACTGTGTACAATGTTCTCCTGGTTCTGCTTATTTCACTCTGCATCAGTTCAAGTAAGTCTTTTCAGCTCTTTCTGAAATAAGAACCAGGTTCTGATGAAGTGATATTTTATTTTATTTTATTTTTCAGACAAGACTTAATTTTA
Source organism: Monodelphis domestica (assembly GCF_027887165.1). NCBI lineage: Eukaryota > Metazoa > Chordata > Mammalia > Didelphimorphia > Didelphidae > Monodelphis > Monodelphis domestica. Next base: position 30,811,484 of record NC_077229.1, read on the forward strand.
TTTATTTATTTAGTTGCGATAATCACTTTATTTCCCTCCCTCCCCTCCACCAACCCTTTCCACAGCTGACTCGAAATTTCATTGGGTATTACTTGTGTCCTTGATCAGAATCTATTTCCATGCTTGTTGGTGTTTGCACTAGGATGTTCATTTAGAGTCTCCATCCCCAACCATATCCCCCTTGACCCATGTGATCAAGCAGTTGTTTTTCTTCGGTGTTTTTATGAAGTGATGTTTTAAAAACTGAAATGGGACAAGGTTAAATAGAGTCAGGAAGACCTGAATTCAAATTACAGTTTCAGACACTTATTAGTTGTCTCTGGGCAAGTCACTTAACCTTGTTTGCCTTTAAAAAGAAAAAAAGAGAGGAAAGGGGAGGGGAGGGAAAGAAAAGGAAAAGAGAAAAGGAAAGGAAGAGAAAAGAAAGAAAAAGACAAGAAAAGAAAAGAAAAGAAAAGAAAAGAAAAGAAAAGAAAAGAAAAGGTAACTAGATCATTGAGTGGATTGAGAACAAGCCATAAAGATGGGAGGTCTTGGGTTCAAAACTGACCTCAGACACTTCTTAGCTGTGTGATCCTGAGCAAGTCACTTAACCCCCATTGCCAAGTTCTTACTGCTCTTCTGCCTTGGAACTGATATTGACTCTAAGGTGGAAGGTGAGAGTTTTTTTTGTTTTTTTTTAAACCCTTACCTTCCATCTTGGAGTCAATACTGTGTATTGGCTCCAAGGCAGAAGAGCCATAAGGGCTAGGCAATGGGGGCTAAGTGACTTGCCCAGGGTCACACAGCTGGAAAGTGTCTGAGGTCAAATTTGAACCTAGGACCTCCCATCTCTAGGCCTGGCTCTCAATCCACTGAGCCACCCAGCTGCCCCCGGTGAGAGTTTTTAAACATAATAATAATAAAATGAAAGGAACTGGGGAGACTGCTCCAGTTTGAGATGCTAAAGAGAAAAAAAGAATGAAAGGTCTGTGCTACAGAGGAGAGGGAGGAATAAATACTGCACCTTGTGAGCTCAGAGACTCCGGACAGAACCCAGGGTCATTCAGAGGGAGAGAGATGCTTCCCAGGATCTCACTTCTCCTCCCCCCCATCATTGTTCCTATCCATCATCAAAACCCATATTAGGAGCTGCAGGAAAAGGAGGTCTGGAAAGTAACTAGAACCTTCCTAGGATTCAAGATAGGGACCTAAGGGGATCAGGCTTAAGCCTCCTGCTATGCCCCAAGGGTGGGCTTTGGTAAAGCCTTCCCTTCTCCAGGCTGCAGTACCTGAGTTTTCTAACCCTCCTTTCCCTCCGGGGGCTTGGGACAGCCCTGTGGGCAAAATCCCTGGCTTCCTTAACACCAGAGGAATGTCAGCCAGTCAGTCAGTTAAAAAGTCTTTCTTTCTTTCTTTCTTTCTTTCTTTCTTTCTTTCTTTCTTTCTTTCTTTCTTTCTTTCTTTCTTTCTTTCTTTCTTTCTTTCTTTCTTTCTTTCTTTCTTTCTTTCTTTCTTTCTTTCTTTCTTTCTTTCTTTCTTTCTTTCTTTCTTTCTTTCTTTCTTTCTTTCTTTCTCTCTCTCTTTCTTTCTCTTTCTTTCTTTCTCTTTCTTTCTCTTTCTTTCTTTCTTTCCTTCTTTCCTTCTTTCCTTCTTTCCTTCTTTCCTTCTTTCTTTCTCTCTCTCTCTCTCTCTCTTTCTTTCTTTCTTTCTTTCCTTCTTTCTTTCTTTCTTTCTTTCTCTCTCTCTCTCTCTTTCTTTCTCTTTCTTTCTTTCTCTCTTTCTCTCTTTCCTTCTTTCCTTCTTTCCTTCTTTCCTTCTCTCTCTCTCTCTCTTTCTTTCTTTCTTTCTTTCTTTCTTTCTTTCTTTCTTTCTTTCTTTCTTTCTTTCTTTCTTTCTTTCTTTCTTTCTTTCTTTCTTTCTTCTTTCTCTCATCATGAAAAGCAAGATACTGGAGTGGTTTGCCATCTCCTCCAGTTGGATTAAGGGAAACAGAGGTTCAGAAACTGGTATAGGGTCACATAGCCAGAGTCTGAGGCTGGATTAGAACTCAGGTTTTTCTGACCCCAGGTCTAACTCAATATCCCCTGAACCATTTAGCTACCTCTAGCTATGTCTCTATCTCCACCTTATTACCCTCAAGACTTCAAGGAATTTCCTCTAGGAGATCTAGGACTCTCTCTCTCTCCCTCTCTCTCTCTCTCTCCTTCTCTCCCTCTCTCCCTCTCCCTCTCCCCTCTCTCTCCTTCTCCCTTCCTTCCTCTCTCTCTCTCTCTCTCTTCCTCTCCCCACTCTCTCTCTTCCTCTCCCCCCTCTCTCTCCTTCTCTCTCTCTCCTCTCCCCCCCCCATCTCTCTGTGTCTCTGTCTCCCTGCCTCTCTCGATCTCTGTCTCTGTCTCTGTCTGTCTGTCTCTCTCCTCTATCTCTTCTCTTTCTCCTCTCTCTCTCTCTCTCTCTCTCATTATCCCTCTCTGTCTCTGTCTCTGTCTGTTTCTCTCTCTCCACTATGCTGAGAGATCTCAGACCCAATGGAAAGCTCATTCACTCTGGATTTTCTGGTCTGTCCTCATCTGTACACTTCCTTTGGTTTTTGTTTGCTTTCACCTTGGATAAATGGCTTTACTTACTATTTGACCCTTGTGTTCATTGGGAAGCTGGATTTTGGTGGGAAAGGAGTCAAGGTTTGGATTCTTCCCTAGCTCAGGGCACTCTTTCCCCATTAAAGAATAGCAACCAAGAGCTCAGCTTAAACCTAAAACTTCTCTCCCCTGGAACAACAAGATTTAAGGAAATGAAGAGATCTAATTCTAATCCAGGACCCCTTCTCTCTGAGAGCAGAGCCCAGTGATGGAGCCATAGTCCCAATCTTCTGTCCCCTTCCTGATAGCACCCAAAAATCCTTTGGAGAAAGGAGAATGATACTCTGGAGGTATCTCTTCATGGCTCCTTTCCACCCACAACCAGACCATTTGGGCATCTATAACTGATAAAGCAAGCATGACTCCACATATCCCTCACATTGGTCATTTTACCCTAGGAGAGTGTGAATTCTTTAAGGGCAGAGACTTTCCTGCTCTTATCTTTGTCCTGTCTTAGTGCCAGCTCCTCAGCTCCTGACACATAGTAAGTGATTAATGAATGCTTTTCTGTTCATTCATCCATCCCTCTATCCACCCATTCATTCATTTATCCTCCCCAACAATTCAAATTCTTAACAGTAGTTACTTAGTGAATTGATTATGATAATACTGACAATTAGTATTTATGTAACTCTCTAAGGCTTACAAAGTTTTTTCCAAATATTTCCTTTTACCCTTACCATAATCCTGGAAGGTAGGTGCTATTATTATGTTCATTTTACAAATGAAGAAACTGAGGCAGAGACACAGTGCTAGATTTGATCATAGGATCAAGTGAGATAATATAAATTGCTTTGCTAATTTTAAAACACAACATAAAGGTTAGTTATTATTATTGTTGGTTTTTGTTATTATTTTATTTTTTTGATTATGTGTAAAAATAATTTAAAATTTTGTCTTTTAAAATTTGAGTTCCAAATTTTCTCCCTTCCACCATTTCCTGTCTCCTCTTTGAGAAGGCAAGCAATTTGATATAGGTTTAAAGATGCACAGCCATGAAAAACCTATTTCTATATTAGTTATGATGTGGAAAAAAAGACAAAAAAGAAAAGTTTTAAAAATATATTTTGATCTGCATTCAACACAATGAGTTCTTTCTCTGGAGGTGGATAGCATTTTTTGTCATAAATCTTTTGGAATTATTTTAGATCTTTGTATTACTGAGAATAGTTGTCCTTCACATTTGATCATACTTACAATATTTCTGTTACTGTGTATGAGTCTCCTGATTCTGCTCTTTTCACTTTGAATCAGTTCATGAAAGTCTTTCTAAGTTTTTCTGAAACTATCCTGCTCATCATTTCTTATAACACAATAATATTCTATCATAATCTTTTACCACAACTTGTTCAGCCATTCCCCAAGTAATGGACATTCCCTCAATTTCTAATACTTTGCCCACCAAAGCAACTATTATAAGAATTTTTGTACAGATAGGTCCTTTCCCCCTTTCTTTGAGATATAGACCTAGGAGTGGTATTAAAGGGTATGCATAGTTTTATAATCCTTTGGTCATAGTTCCAAATAGTTTTCCAGAATAATTGGATCATTTCACCATTCCACCAATAATGCATTAGTTTCCCAATTTTTCATATCCCCTCCATAATTTATTATTTTCCTTTTCTGTCATGTCAGCCAACCTCATAGGTATGAGGTGATACTTCAGAGTTGTTTGAATTTGCAGTTCTCTAATTAATAGTGATTTAGAGCATTTTTTAAAAAGAATTATAGATACCTTTGATTACTTTGTCTGAAAACGGCCCATTCATTTCCTTTGACCATTTAGCAGTTGAGGTATGATTTTTCTCATACATTTGACTCAGTTCCCTATGTATTTGAGAAATAAGCCTTTTATCAGAGAATGTTTGTTATTATTGAAAAATCATTCCATGTCATCATTCCTCTCCAGGCTGTAGTGTGGACTTAAGTTTATCAGTCTATATAAAGATCTTCACCCCAGGAGCTCACTCCATACATAGACTTTCTCACACTGGAAGTATCTTCTCCCTGAAAGGTTCCTCCCAGAACCTCCATGTTAAGGGGACATCTGGGTCCCCCAAGTCTTCATTCCTCTCCAGACTATATTCCTGGTTCATTCCCACAGGACTTTCTCTGCCATGCCTCCAGGAAGGGAGAGCATCCTCCTCAAGCCTTCACCCCTGCAGTCTGCTGGGAGAATTTAAGTTCCTTGAGAGCCACCTGGATTATTTCCAGCATAGTGGCTGGCTCATAGTCATTCTTGTTGATTTGATTTGACTTATAAATTCTAGCTATTATCTTGTTCAATGGAAACCTGGTAGAAAGGATTCAGGGCTAGTCTCTATCCTACTGGTATTCTATTTTAATGTTTTGCAAATTGTTGCACAGGTCAATAATTTATTTATATTTCTATATTTTTATGTATTTATATTTGTGTAAATTTATTTATATTTATGTTTATTTACATCTTATTTATATTTGTATATATTTGGTTATTTACATTTATATATTTATATATACATTTACTTGTATGTATGTTAATTTACATTTATGTTTCTATATTTACACTTATTTATATGTATAAACTTACATTTATTTATTTTATTTATATATTTATATTACATTTTCATATTTATTTACATATATTTATTTATATGTGTATATTTACATATATTCATTTTTATATTTATATATTTATGTTGATTTAGATTATATATTTATATTTATTTACATTATATTTATTTATATGTATATACTTCCATTCATTTATTTTTATATTTATGTTGATTTAGATTACATATTTATTTATATTGATATATTTACATTTATTGTTATATTTAGATTGATTTAGATTATGTCTTTATATTTATTTACATTATATGTATTTATATGTATATACTTATATTTGTTCTTATATATGTTGATTTAGATTATACATTTATATTTATTTATTTTTATATTTATGTTGATTTAGATTATATTTATATGTATATACTTATATTTATTTATTTATTCTTATATATGTTGATTTAGATTACACATTTATATTTATTGATATGTATATACTTACATTTATTTATTTTTATATTTATGTTGATTTAGATTATATTTATATGTATATACTTATATTTATTTATTTATTCTTATATATGTTGATTTAGATTATACATTTATATTTATTGATATGTATATACTTATATTTATTTATTTATTCTTATATATGTTGATTTAGATTATACATTTATATTTATTGATATGTATATACTTATATTTATTTATTTATTCTTATATATGTTGATTTAGATTATACATTTATATTTATTGATATGTATATACTTATATTTATTTATTTATTCTTATATATGTTGATTTAGATTATACATTTATATTTATTGATATGTATATACTTACATTTATTATTTTTATATTTATGTTGATTTAGATTATATTTATTTACATCATATTTATATGTATTTCTATTTCTCTGTTTACATTTATTTCTTATTTATGTTGGTTTCTAGTATATATCATACGGTTACATTTCTTTGGATTTGTACCACATCTTACACATATTGTGCTGTTTATGTTTATATAGTTACATTTCTTTCTCTTTCTAGTTACATGTATTCCCGTCCAATGTATTACTCATGTCACGGCGGGGCAGCTAGGTGGTGCTACTTCACCGGGGGGAATACATCTCGGGCTCTGTGTGTGTGGCATTCCTTTGGGAAGGAAGGAAGGAAGGAAGGAAGGAAGGAAGGAAGGAAGGAAGGAAGCGCCGGTGGTGTTTGGCATTTGGCTGCTGCTGGGGCGGATGCAGGGGAAGGGCACAGTCTGGAGGGAATGTGAAGACCAGGAAGCTTTGGGGGTCTGGCCGGAGGAGTGTGGGAGGGAGTTCCCTGGCGTCTGTCCGGGCCGTGCGCAGGCTGGGTCCCAGGTAGCCCCTGAGGGCATTCGAGTGGTTAACAATCCCACCTCTGCAGCGCCTTCTCTCTTGGCTGAGGTTTCCTCACTCTTGGAGAGGAGCAGAGGGCGAATTCAGAGGATTCTCACTCTAGAGCTGGGAGGAACCTTCAGGTCATCCACTCTAAGCCACTCATTTTACAGAAGGAGAAACTGAGTCCCTGGGAGCCTGGGGCTCTCGCCGGAGGTCACCCAGACGCAGGACTGGGATTCAGAGACAGGACTTGCCCCAGAGCAGCCACACACAGATCCAGGCTTCTGCAGCTTGGGCAGCCTTTCTTTGGATGAAAAATCTGCCCTGCTGGGGCTCAGCTGGGTCTTCCATGGCTGCCAAATCCCTGAACATTCCCGGTTTCAGATAAGATGATGGAGACGGATAGGGACATAATCGTGTTCCTGCCTGCCTCTCCTTTCTTCTGCTTAGATCTCTCTGTTGGGAAACTATTTCATTCCTTAACACTTAAAGACAGAGCATTTTAGTAAGAAGGGCAGCTAGGCAGCACCATATTGCACAGAGCAATGGGGGTGGACAAATCCAGCCTCAGACACTAACTAGCTATGTGACCCTAGGCAAGTCACTTTATCCTGTCTGCCTCAGTTTCTTCATCTGTAAAATGAGAGGGAGAAGGAAATGGCAAACTGGCTGTGTGACCCCAGGCAAGTCACTTCACCCTGTCTGCCTCAGTTTCCTCATCTGTAAAATGAGCTGCAGAAGGAAATGGTAAGCCACTCCAGTATCTTAGTAGTGTGATCCTGGGCAAATCACTTCTCCCTGTCTGCCTCAGTTTCCTCATTTGTAAAATGGGTTAGAGAATTAGAGGCAGCTCAGATGTGTAAACCTCAAATTTCCTTAGAGTTATAAATGTTGGAAATTTCACCATTGGGATATTTCAATTTTGATCTAGGCTGCAGCCCTTACTCAATCCTGTTAGGACTGAATAGGGTGGAGATTTATTCCAAGTATCTCCATTGTATCAATTCTAAAATCAATCAAGACTCAAAGAAATTCCTGTTCTATGCTTAAGCATAGATCAAAGTCCTTTCCATTGTTCAGCTTAAGAAGGGAAGAGAAGGAACCTCCCATGCCAATGGGGTTCCCATTCCAATAGACTATCAGTAAGAAATTTTCCAAGTATGAAATATCCCAATGGTGAAATTTCCAACATTTATAAGTCTAAGGAAATTTGAGGTTTACAGATGCTTCCTAACTGGGTCACCCTGGACAAGTCACTTAACCCTTATTGCCTAGCTCTTTTCCCGCTCTTTCATGTTAGAATTAAAACTAGGACATAACAAAAGGATTGAGAAATGATAATAATATGGGTGACCCTGGGCAAGTCACTTAACCCCCATTGCCTAGCCCTTACCTCTCTTCTACTTTGGAACCAATATGCAGTCTTGATTCTAAGATGGAAGGGAAGGGTTTTTTTGGTTTTGTTTTGTTTTTTTGTTTTTTAATGAGCTGGAGAAGGAAATGGCAAATCACTCCAGTGTCTCTGCCAGGAAAACCCCAAATGGAGTCCTAAAGAGTCAGACATGACTGAAAAAGGGCTGAACAACATTCTAGTCTGATGACATCCATGAAGAAGGTTCTAAAGTTATTCCAGATCAGCGTTATCTGTGGCCAGGAGACAAAGACAGGAAGATTCCATCTATGGAAATGGTCCATTTCTGGTACAATTGGAATTTTCTCCATGGGACGGTGACTGGTATTTGCGGGACCAAGATTTGTATTTTGATCACCTCATGAAATAGGGTGAGTTTTGTACGTATAATTCCAGCCACTGGGGCACATCTTGCCTCCCTGGATATTCGGTCATCCCCATCCCCAATCCCAAGCTTTTAAAAGCACCGACTCTGTACTGTGCTGGACACTTTGCAAATATTCTCTCATTTGAATGGTAATAGTGGAGGCTCCAATGAACCCTGTTTTACAGATGGGGAAACTGAGGCAGACAACAGGTAAATGGTTTGCCATTTCCTTCTCCAGGGGATGAAGACAAACAGAACTTGAGTGACTTGCCCAGGATCACCCTGTTTGTGTTGGAAGCTGTATTTGAACTCAAGGCTTCCAGACTCCAGGTCAGGCACTCAATCCATGGAGTGACCTTTGAAGCCTGCAGTAATGTGTTGCTCAATGTCTGCCAATTCCCTGCATAATCTCCTTAATCAGTAAGGAAGATGATCATTTCCTTCTTGTCTGGAGTGTGGGAGTGTGAGAGATAGTTATCCTTGGCAGGTGCCCCAGCGGGGGTGCAGAGCCTTAAATGCCTCCCAAAGAGTTTTGGCATTTTAAAATAATTAGTAATAATGATGATGATGATGATGATGATGATAATGATTTATATAGAGGCAGCTAGGTGGATAACACAGGGGATAGTGTATTGGGCTTGGGACCTGAGTTCAAATCCAGCTTTAGACTCTTACTGGCTGTATGACCCTAGACAAGTCACTTCAACTCTTTTTGCCTTAATTCCCCAAAGAAGGAAATGGCAAACCACTACCAACTCACCCATTTTACAGAAGAGGAAACTGGGTCCTAGGGAGACTAAATAACTTACAAATGTAAGTCATCCGTACATATACAGATCCTTTGAAGAGCTGGGATTCCAGGCAGCTTTTTCTTTTTTTTAAACCTTACTTTCTGTCCTAGACTTATTCCCTCTGCAGAAGGGCAAGGGCTAGGCAATGTGGATGAAGTGACTTGCACAGGATCACTCAGCTAGGAGGTATCTGAGGCCAAATTTGAACCCAGGGCCTGGTTCTCAATCTACTAAGCCACCCAGCTGTCCCTCCATCAGCTTTTCAGACTTCCAGAGAGTTTGGCTAGAAGGCATTCCAGGAGAAGTCACTCTCACTCTCCTTTTCTGTTTCAGAACAGTTTCTCTGCTTTTTGTCACAGAATGGAAATGCAGTCATAGTGAGGCTGCAGATGCCTCCACTCCCTTCCTCTGCACATCCTGGGGTGAGCCAGCTGAGCCTCCCATTCTGGAACTTATTTCTTCCAGATAACTGGATCCTTTCTTTCTCCTCTTCCTCTTCTCCTCCTCTTTCTTTCCTCCTCCTCCTCTCCTCCTCCTCCTCCTGTTCTTCCTCCTCCTCCTTCTGCTCTTCTCCTCCTCTCCTCCTCCTCCTCCTCCTCCTCCTCCTCCTTCTCCCCCTCCTCTTCCCCTCTCCTAGTTTTCTGGCTGGGTGGGGGGTTGGCTCTGGCCGGGGTCAGGGGATCAGAGTGAGATAATCCATCTCTTAGCTCATGGGCCTCCTGGGCCTTTCTTCTCCCTCCCCCCAGCGCTCCCCTAGAACCCCCATCCAGGGAACCAGGGTGAACTCAGTGGCCTCCTCCGGAGAGAGTGAGATCTGCTTTTGGATCTGGCCTTTCCCAGGGAGGGAGAGGGGGAAGGGCCAGCCGCACAACAATCTGCTCATTATTTGGAGTCAATGCAGGCTTTCTTTGGATCCAAAATATGCCGTGCCCGGGGGCCTAGGTAGGTGTCTGTCTCTGGCCAGAGCCCGTCATTGATGCTGCCAAAGGCAGGCCCCGCATTTTGGCTCCCAGGACCCTTTCCCAGGACTCTCCTTTGATGAAGTTTTCCTTTGGCCAACAGAACTGAACCCAATGGAAAGCCCATTCGATTCGATTCCATTTGAGTTGAGTCAAATCAAATTTAATCGAGTCAAGTCGATTCAGCTCAACAAGCATTAAATGCCTCATGTTGGTGAGACACTTGGGATAGTTTAGGGGGAAGAGTCTGGGCCTCCTCTCTGTGCCAGGCCACTGAGGGGCACCCAAGGGCCCTGAGTCCCTCAGGGGAGTTAGGGGGTATCTGCCCCGAGCACCCAAAGGCTTCTCTCCCAGTGCCATGATGGGACAATGAGGAGAATGTGTACCAAGAGCCAAGGAGGCAGCTGAAGTGGGCGCCATGGAGAGCTTGGGCAGATATAGAAGACACCACAGTCATCCACTACATCCTGGACCATTACCGGTCATCCTGATTGTTGTCCAGCCACCAGACTTTGATGACTCTGGAAGAGAAAGTGAGGCTGATGACTGTGCAACGGGGACTCCCTGAAATACACAACTCATGACATCACTCCCAGAAACACACAATTCATGACATCACTCCATGATGTCACAAATAATGACATCACTCTATACCATCACAAACCATGATCTTGCTCCATGATGTCACAGGTCATGACATCACTCCCTGAAACACACAAGTCATGGCCTCACCCCATGATGTCACAGGTAGTAACATCACTCTGTACCATCACAAACCATGATATTGCTCTATAACGTCATTGGACCTCTTCCAAAATGAAGGATGAACAGCAACAACCAAGGCAGAACTTGAACCCAAGCCTTCGCCTCAGAAGATCGTTGAGCTAGAATTAGAAGGAAGCCTCAGAGGGAATCCAATTTTCCTAATAAGAAGACAAAAGGAAACACTCACTGTTCTCAAGGAGAATTTGAATTCTCCTGAGGACAGACTGCTGGACTCCAGTCAAATGGAGTTCGCAGAGACCCAAGAGGCCGGCGGATCCAGTCCTATCATTTACCTGAGGTTCAGAGACATGAAGAAATTGTCTTTATTTTTCTCATTTTTTTAATTGTCATACAAAACCCACTTCCATGTTGGCGGTCATGGTCGTTCAAGCACATTCATACGTAACCCAAACCCCAAAATAAAACCAAAAATAGGCTGACATGAACAACGGCTCCCCCAGTTTTCTCTGGGGGGGAAGAGCAAGAGATTTTCTCAAGGTTACCGAGGAAGCAAATGATAAAGCTGGAATCCAAATCCAGATCCATGTTGTTTCCATAGCTGGAGGCTTCCTCCTGACTGTTCTTTGTTTTTGTTTTTTTTTTGGTCACTTTTCATTTATGTATGACCCCATTTGAGGTTTTCTTGACAAAGACTCTGCAGTGGCTCTCCACTTCCTTTTCCTGCTCATATGACAGATGAGGAAACTGAGGCCAACAGGGTGAGGTGATTTGTCCAGAGTCACACAACTAGTCAGTGTCCGAAGCCAGATTTGAACTCGGGAAAATGAGTCTTCCTGAGTCTAAGCTCGGTGCTCTCTACACTATGCCACCTAGCAAAGAACAAGATATTGAAGTGGCTCTCTACTTCCTTCTCTAGCTCATCTGACAGACAAGGAAAACAAGGCAAACATGGTGAAGTGACGTGCTCAGTGTCTGAGGCTAGATTTGAACTCAGGAAAATGTTCTGTGCCCTAGAGAGTCCCTTAGCTGCCCCTGGCTGCTCCAGCGACTTTGAACCCCTTTGGGGGCCTCAGTTTCCTCATTTGTAAAATGAGAAGCCTCTGAAGTCCTTTCCAGATTTAAATCTAGGATCCCAAGTTCACCAGTTAATAAATAGAAGGTCTAGAAGAAGGATAATAACTAACATTTGTAAAGCATCTACTATGTGCTGAGCATGTTTTGAAATTATTATTTTATTTGTTCCTCTCAGCTACCGTGGGAGGTGGTATTGTTATTATCCAAAGGCACTAGGGATAGGAATGGGAGTTACGATTTCATTTCATATGGGGAATTCCTGATGGGAAAACTCCTATCAAAGAGCATTCCCTGAAGAGACCTGTGAGCAGAGTCAGGAGTTTTCCAGATACTGTAAAAAATAGACTCGAATCTAGGACTTCAATCCCCAGAATTCCTTGCTCCACTTCCCCAGAATGCTTTGTAATATCAATGAATTCTCACCTGGGTAGAGAGTGAGATGGGGTATTTAAACCTGGTTGTGAATAGGCTCTGCCTCTTTTGGACTTCCGTTTTGGAGCAGACGCATCTCTTTCATGATGTGAGGTTATCCTGTCTAGGCCTCTCTGGCCTACGCATGTGCTTTCTTATTCTGTATTTTCTTTAATCCTTAACCTTTAATAAACCTCATAAAAATATAATACTCCTTGCAGAGAGAAACTAATTTCTTCCTGCCTCAGCTTCCCCTACATTTTAACTGTTACAATACCGAGGCCAGGTCACTAGCCACACTGGGTCCCATCTGGAGTAGCTTTTAGGGGGAGAAAGGAGCAAAGGAAACCACCCCAACGAGAAGAATCAGGCCAGGACTGAGAGCTGACGCTGGAAGGGAGGCTTCCAAGATGTAGCCTTTGGGTGAAATGGCTAAAAGGTTTAAATATCTAAATGTCCACCACGTCTTCAACCAGCCAACAGAGCCAAAGGCTGAAGCTTTGGGGCTGCTTCCATTCTCTTCAGGCTCTGAGTAAGCTGCCTTTCGGAGCTCTGCCCTGGAAACGGGGGCATTTCTGTGGCCTCGACCACAACCTCTGGCTGTGAGGGTGGCTTAACCTCGCTGCTTCAGAGACAGGCTGGGGAGGCAGGGGGACATCTGGATCTCATTCCCAGCCGCGGTGTTCAGTGGAGTGAGAGGGAAGGATGGATGCATGGATGCTGCAATCCTGCATTTCTCCCTCTAGAAATTCAGGGGATACACTAAAAATAGGGGGGTTCATAGGCTCCTATTCAGATACTCTTGGCCCAAATCTGAGCAGAAAAATACCGCTGCTCAGATTTGGGGGGCAGCTAGGTGGCTTAGTGGATAGAGAGCCAGACCTGGGTTCAAATTTGGCCTTGGACACTTCCTAGCTAGGTGACCCTGGACAAGTCACTTAACTTCTATTGCCTAGCCCTTACCTCTCTTCTATCTTGGAACAAATACTCAGTATCCATTCTGAGAGGACCAATGACCTTGTCTCGTGAGTGAATTAGGTTTAAGTGAAGCAAAGCTTTGAGAAATTGTCCATCACTCTCTCTTTCAGAGCCATCGAAGTCCGGTAAATTAAATTAAATTTTCTTAAGGCAGCCTTAGAGATCCTTCCAGCTAAGGAAAGTAAAGCCCTTTATTTCCTTTTTTATGGATAAAAGAATTGAGGACAGATGGATCAAGCATTTGCAGAGGTGGTCTAGCATGAGATAGTTTCCCAGAATCCAAATCTCAGATCTAGGGTGGCTATTCAGAGGTCATCTAGTCTTTACAGAAAAACACTAGGGTGCAGCTGGGTAGCTCAGTGGATTGAGAGCCAGACCTAGAGACAGGAGGTCCTGGGTTCAAATCTGACCTCAGACACTGCCCAGCTGTGTGACCCTGGGCAAGTCACTTGGCCCCCATTGCCTAGCCCTTACCACTCTTCTGACTTGGTAACGGTTTAAAAAGAAAAAAGAAAAAGAAAAACACCTGAAAGCTCAGAAGACTTAGGATCATGGTTTTCAGAAGGAGGAGGGATCTCAGATGCCATCTTGTCCAACCTCCCCATTTTACAGATGAGGAAATTGTGCCCTAGAAAGGCGCTCTCAAGCAAATAAAAAAGGCATCAACTCACAGACTTTAGGGGCTGCAGGAAACTAGAGAAGATCTACATTGTTATCATTTCGTAAGGATTTTATTGTTTAGTGGCTACCTCTGAGTCCTTTACAATTTTTTTTTAAACCCTCACCTTCTGTCCTGGAATCAATACTGTATATTGGTTCCAAGGCAGAAGAGTGGTAAGGGCTAGGCAATGAGGGTCAAGTGACTTGCCCAGGGTCACACAGCTGGGAAATGTCTTAAACCAGATTTGAACCCAGCACCTCCCATCTCTAGGCCTGGCTCTCAATCCACTGAGGTACCCAACTTCCCCCTCCTTTATACATTTTCTGCATTGTCTCTGCAGGTAGATTTTAAACTGTCCTATACCAGATATTGCATAGTAAGAGTGAGTGCTTGTAAGGGATTCCAGGAACCTTTTACCCATATCTGTAGAAGAAAATACTATACAAGTTATATTTGAATTGTTTTCTGAGATTTCTGGAAATTGAGTTTTGCTAGGGGTAAAAAGTTGTGATTTAGAGGAGCGCCTCCAAGATTAAAAGCAGTCCATTGTTCTCAGCCTGTGGCACTGGAGGACAGGTCACCAGTCTGATGATATTTTGTTTTCTCAAACAGACTTTCCTCCAGGAAACAAAAACGGTGCTGACCCATCAACCTGAATTGTATTTCCTCAGTAAAAATGAATAAAATCACAGATCTTTTCATTTGATTACAACAACAACATCCAATCCTTACCTTCCATCTTAGAATCAGAATTGTGTATTGGTTCCAAGACAGAAGACCAGTAAGGGCTAGACGATGAGAATTAAGTGACTTGTCCAAGGTCACACAGCTAGAATTGTCAGAAGTCACGTTTGAACCCAGAACCTCCTGTCTTTAGGATTGACTCTTAATCCATTGAGTTATCTAGCTGCTCCATGGTGTATTTGATTAATGGAAATCAGTCCCTAAATTATGTTCATAGAACTTAGAGCCGGAAATCAAACTTAGAAGTTGTCTTGTCTAGCTCTTTAATTCATAAATGAGGAGGAAGAAAATAAAGATTCAAACTCAGATCCTTTGACATTGAGTCCATCATCCTTTATGATGCCTCCCTGGATGAAGTAAGTGTTCATAGTCCAGTCACTGAGAAGAGAATCAGAGCAGAGAACAAGGTTTAATGGAAATTAAATTAAAGAATAAAGTGGGGCTGCCCCACACCTAAGCCCCCTACCTCCCCAGATCTGAGACGCTTTCTGGATCAGTTTCCATTTAAAACCATGGTAGCGGGGGCAGCTGGGTAGCTCAGTGGAATGAGAGCCAGGCTTAGAGATGGGAGGTCCTAGGTTCAAATCTGATTTCAGACACTTCCCAGCTGGGTGACCCTGGGCAAGTCACTTGACCCCCATTGCCTAGCCCTTACCACTCTTCTGCCTTGGAGCCAAAACACAGTATTGATTCCAATACGGAAGGTAAAGGTTTAAAAAAACAAAAACAAAAAACAAACCATGGTTGGCGAGCCCCCACCGATGGGTTTCTTTTAATAGTCCAAACAGAGAATGACAACCAAAAAAGATGCTTCTAAAAAGAAAGCATGACAAGAAGAAATGACAAGGTTTCTCTCATACAGAGGTTCCCTCCCACAGGTTACCACACCACCAATGAGGAACATGTGTGACCAGAGAGCACATGCAAAGAAAGGATACGCATTACCAAGAAAACCAAAGCTACTAACTTTTTGTGGTGGAGTATCAGCCCACAAGCTACTCTCTCCTAAGCACTCAGTTCTCAGGATAGCTTTTTTCCCCTCAAAAAGGGAAGAACAAAACCTTAAACCTTTCATGCTTGTCAATGTTAGGTCCCGTAGTAACCCTCTTCTGATGTAGAGCTCAGGCAATCATACCTCAGAAACTGCCCACAAGAAAGCCTTAGACAATTTAAAAGCTGCCCTTTTCTACTTGCTGGGCAAGGGTTTCCTCACCCCAGTTGACTATGGGACATGGGCTTAGACTATTCTTTTTCACTCCCGCCATACTTCTAGTTGTTAATTGCATGCCTTCAACTAACTCCAGGAACTCCCCTTGGCAAAGTGGCAAAAAAAAGTGGGGTAGAGGAGGTTCCTTCTCCTGGCAAATGAACTGGGGGACAGCAGCAGGGAGAGGAAGTGGGCTAGGCAGACACCTCCTCCCTAGGTCCTTTGTTCTACATTCCTGCCTTTGTTATGCCTTCCTGTCAACAGCAAAGTCCAGGCCTCCTTCGGGAAGGAAGGAAGGAGGGAATGGCCCAACCTAGAAGTCAGGACCATCAGTTCCAGATCCCCAGCAGAGTCAGATTGGGCCGCCAGTTGGCCAGCCAGGCAGGCAGCATCCAGGCTCTCTCTTAACCTTATGGTAACCTTATTACGGGCACCTGTCAGAGCTCAAATGAGACTTAATGTGGTTTGAGCTCCTGGAGAAGAAGATGAATCAGAGACTTATAAACGCAGCTACTCTTAGGGATGGAAGGGACTTGGGTGATCATCTAAAGAGAAATATCTAGAGACCTTTTCCCAACACCCTCATTTTCTGTATGGAAAAGCTGAATGTTCTTCCCAGAGCCCTTTTGGGCCCCTGTACCTTGTAGGAACTCTTCCTTTACCTCCATACTCTCTTCCTCAACCCCAGAGTGTAAGCTCCTAGAGGGCAGGTCCTTGGGCCATTGTATACCCAGAACCTTGAACAGGAGAAAGAATGAATCAAGCATTCAGTTAGAGAAGGTATGAATTTCTCCATTCTTGAGCTTGTAGTGACTGAAATTGGGTTGGAATCCTGGTCCTGTCATTTACAACTTGGGTGACCCAAGCAAGTGGAATGACTTTCTCTGGGTCTCAGTTTCCTCATCTGTAAAAGGAGGGGGTTGGATTCCATGCCCAGTAAGATCCTTTCCTGCCCTTGATTCGAGCCCATGAAAGAGGGCTGGCCTCCATGTTCCATTCTTTACCCATTGGACGTCCATTGGAAATGGAGGCTCCAATTCTCAGGATGAGGAAAGGAAGCCAGGAAGCACTGATTTAGCTTACTGTGTGCCAGGCACTGTGCTTAGCCAATCAGAAAGAAATATAAACAGAAAGCCTGTGCTGGCCCTCAAGGATCTTTTGTTTTAATGGAGAAGGAAAGCACAAAGAAGGAAGCTGGGCAAGTGAAGATGAGGGCATCTGGGAAGGGAGCCTGGGTGAGAAAGTCATGGGATACAGCCAGGAGAGGAAGGAAAACTGGACAGTGTGAATGTCTACTCTCAGGTGGAGCTCCTGGGAGGAGCCAACCAATCAGAGGGAGGGGCCGGAGCAGCAGAGGGTACAGTCCTTCCCATTCCTTCCCAGGCCAGGGCTGGCTGTGAGGCTAGAGAGGAAACAAGCAGAGAGCCACAAGGACCACATAACAATGTAAGTGAAAAAAAAATCACTCAAAGGAAGTTGATCTCTGAGTAATGGAAAAACCCTTGAAGCTTCCAGAGAAGAGATAATGAAACTGTTGGGAAACAAATAAGCTTTTTTTTTTGAGTTTTTAAAAAAAAGTTATTTTTTGGGTGGGTTACATTTTAGGTTCTGAGTTGTCTCCCTCCCTCCCTGCATTAGACATTAATACATTAATAAATGCCTTCACATTCATTCATTTTTATTCATTGAGGTTCCCCCTCCCCCCCTTCCATTTCAAAGCAATCCTGTTTGGCAGGGGCAGATATACATCAAAAAGGACAGGCTTGGGGGTGGGAGTGGGCTTAGATGGGCATAACATGGGCCTTTATTCTGGCTCAATTTTCTTTGCATTCTCAGCCAGAGAGGATCTTGGGAACATCTGAGAGTAGCTAATTCTTAGTCAGATAACTATCTGGAGCAGAGGGCTTTGATCTCTGTCCAGCCAAAAGGGAGAAAAGGGAAGTTCTTAACATTTTTCTTCCTTAAGTCAGAGAGGCAGGAGACAGAACCATAGTTAGACAATATCTGGGTCAATGCTTTTGTTGTTTTTCTTTTGTCGTTGGAGCTGGTTCGATCCAGAGGGGTGGAGTGTGGTTATAATATAAGGATTAAAGGCATCAATTTAATTATTATTATTACTGGCATCAACGAAACTATTATTATAGTTAACATGTATAAAGTGCTTATTATGTGATAGGCATTGTATAGTTATTATTCTCTCGTCTGATTCTCACAACAAGCCTGGGAGGTAGGTGCTTGTTATTATCCCCACATAATAATTGGGGAAACTGAGGCAAATAAGTTAAGTGACTTGCCCAGGGTAAGTCTCTGGGACTAAATTTGAACTCATGCCTTCCTGACTCCTGTCCCAGCTGAGTCACTTAACCTTACAATTCACCTAACCTTTCTCAGATTTTGAAAAAGGAGGAATTGTATAAAACAATGAGTCACCACAGCATGGAAAGAATGGTTATTTGGATTCCAGGGAGAGGACTTTGGTTCAGATCTTGGGCATTGAACCTTGGGCTGGAAGAAACCATGGATACCACTGAATCCAAACCTCTTGTTTTACAGATGGATTAGTTAAGAGTTCATAAGATCAAATATTTGGAAGTTGGAAGGAGCCTTAGAGGTCATCTAGTCCAACTTCTTCAATTTATGGGTGAAGAAATTGAGGCAAAGTTGTTCAAGACCACAGGGTAAGTAACTGTCAGAGGCAAGATTTGAACCCAGGGCCTCTGACTCCCAAACTGGCCTTTTTCTATAAAATGAGAAGATGGCAGGCACTAGATGACTCATATGGTCCTTTCCAACCCTAAATCTATGATCCTTTGAGCTCCAAGATCCCTTGAAGCTCTGAAGTTCTAGGATTCTGTGTGTGGTTCCCTGAATTGGGGGTCTTGGGAGAGGAAGGGTGTGAGAGGAATGACCCGGAAGCATCTGGGACCATTTGTTTCAGCCTTCCTCAATTCAAGGGGCACAAAACAAGTTTGTTCCTGCCTGCATTCCTTTGCACATGCCATTCCCTCCTGGAATGCCTGTCCCACTCCCAGCCTCTCTCCTGCTCTAGAGCTCTCCCTTTCTCTAGAAGCTTGTTCCAAGCTCACCTCTTCCAAGAAACATTCCCCACTCCCAGCTCTGATGGCTCTTGTCATTCCTTTAGTCCTTGTGTCTGCATGCGTTCATTTGCAGCCCCTCGTAGGCTGGCTTGTAAGCTGCTAATGGAAAGAACCTGGGAATGGGAGCTCCCAAATCTGAGCCAATCATGGGTCCAACAAGCGTTTCTGTGCCCAGCACTGTGCTAGCTACCAGAGTTCAAAGAAAGGGGGAAAAGTTCCTTGTTGTGAGGAACTGTATGAGTCTGGAAGATATATACAGGAGCAAGTTTATGGAAGAGGGAGGAGAGAGAGAAGGGAGAAAGAGAAGGCGAGAGAGGACAGAGAGTTCCTGGGCTACCCTGCCCTGCCCAACTCCAAGCCCATTAGAAAGGGCAGAGTCAGAGACAGAGAGAAAAAGAGAGACAGAGAAAGAGAGCAGGAGAGACAGAAAGAGAGAGTTTAGAAACTAGAGTGTCAGAGCTGGAAGAGACCTTAAAACAGAGAATATGAAAGAGAGAGAGAGAGAGACAGAAAGAGGAGAGACAGAGAGAGAAGGAGAGAGAGACAGGCAGACAGAAGGAGAGAGAGAGGGAAAGACAGAGAGAGATGGAGAGAGACAGATAGACAGAGAGAGGAGAGAGAGAAGGAGACAGAGACAGAGTGAGGGGGAGAGAGAGACAGACAGACAGAAGGAGAGAGAGAGGGAAAGACAGAGAGAGATGGAGAGAGAGA
The DNA here is from genome assembly GCF_027887165.1 of Monodelphis domestica. Taxonomy (NCBI): domain Eukaryota; kingdom Metazoa; phylum Chordata; class Mammalia; order Didelphimorphia; family Didelphidae; genus Monodelphis; species Monodelphis domestica. The sequence goes on from NC_077229.1 coordinate 30,831,156, forward strand.
CAGACAGAGAGAAGAGAGAGAGAAGGAGACAGAGACAGAATGAGGGAGAGACAGAGAGAGGGGGAGAGACAGAGAGAGGGGGGAGAGACAAAGAGACAGATATAGACAGAGGGAGAGAGAGACATACAGAGAGAGAATAAGAGGGAGAGACAGAGAGACAAACAGACAGAGGGAGAGAGAGAGAGAGAGAGAGAGAGAGAGAGAGAGAGAGAGAGAGAGAGAGAGAGAGAGAGAAAGACAGACAGAGAGAGAGGAGAGACAGAGAAGGAGACAGAGACAGAGAGGGAGGGAAAGTCAGAGGGGGGAGAGACAAAGAGACAGATATAGACAGAGGGAGAGAGAGACATACAGAGAGAGAATAAGAGGGAGAGACAGAGAGACAAACAGACAGAGGGAGAGAGAGAGAGAGAGAGAGAGAGAGAGAGAGAGAGAGAGAGAGAGAGAGAGAAAGACAGACAGAGAGAGAGAGAGAGAAAGACAGACAGAGAGAGGAGAGAGAGAAGGAGACAGAGACAGAGTGAGGGGGAGAGAGAGAAAGACAGACAGAGAGAGAGGAGAGACAGAGAAGGAGACAGAGACAGAGAGGGAGGGAAAGTCAGAGGGGGGGAGAGACAGAGAGACAGGCAGACAGAAGGAGAGAGAGAGGGAAAGACAGAGACAGAGACAGAGACAGAGAGGGAGGGAAAGATAGAGAGACAGACAGACAGAGATGGTACCTGGACAACCCTGCCCCCCACTCCTTCAACTCCCATCCCATAATCCTCAACTCCAGTGCTCAGAAAGTGGAAGGCAGATAAAGAGGTGTTTAAGTGTGTGAAGCCCATACATTCCGTTCATCCCTTAGAAGAGTGATAAAGTTCCTTGATTGAATTGAAAGGGGCAGCCACCAGTGGCTGGTGGGGGATTTCCCATGCCCTTCACTGCCCTTAGAAAGCTGGGCTGTCACTGTGGACCCCTAGGAAGGCCCAGGCGAGAAGCAAGCCCCTATCTACCCCACAACCCCCAGAGCAGCCCTTTTTGCCACAGTAAATTCAAATTGGACAGGAAATCCGTCCATGCCCACCAATTGGGGAATGGCGGAACCAGTTTCAGAAGGGATGATGAAGGAGATGTAAGACATGACAGATGTGAGAACCAGAGAGTCGTGGCTAGATGGGGGCTCCGCTTCCAGCCTCAGTGGAAAGAAGAATCCCGGAAAATCCAAACTGCTGAAGAAAAGCATGTTTTGGAAGAAGAGGGAGGAGCAGACACTCCCAGCCCCAGAGGAGGAAGCCCCCACGTTGCACATATTTTCAGACTTTTTCAATGTTTTGATCAGTTAGGCTGACTTTTTTCCCCTCTTCCTTTTTTTCTGTTGTCTCTAAAAATACTATTTGTTATATGGGACGGCTCTAGGGAGTGGGTGGGGGAGGGATACTGGGGGAAACTATGCTGATGTAAAAAAATACTTCAATAAAAACTTTTTTCTCTTTAAACTAATTTGCCAACTGGAGTCCACAGCCTTGTGGAATTTGATAACCCTGACACCTCTGTGGGGGATGGCCGGCGATCTTCTCCCTTCCTCTCTGCTGCTGCCTCCCCCACCAGCCAGGGCAGCAGAGGCACTCACCCAGTAGGAGATACAGCACCCAGCAGCCATACAGTTTGGCTGCAAAGACCAAAGTTGGGCTTTTTTTTTGTTTGTTTGTTTTTCCCTTTCTTTGACTCCTGGCACCTAGCATGGTGCTGGACCCATAAATGCTTGTAGATTCAATGATTGATTGACTCAGTATGAATTAGTCCTGGCTTGAGCTAGGAGTTCTTCCTGGGGGCCATAATTGTGTTCAGGAGGAGAGAGACACATCGGGTTACTGAAGTACCAGAGGCACAAGTTTGTCTTGTTCCCTGCAACTAGAATTCTCTGAGTTTGCATCTACTCTTCCCGGGGGGTGCTAAGTGCATTTGGGGGGGTTACACCCCAGATTCCTGGGGGTAATACTTTGCATCTATTGATGCTCTCTTCATAAATGCCTTTGTTTTGAGTTCATTATATCTCCTGGCTGACTTTGAAAGGTAAGATCACCGGTAGGGGCTTGTTTTAGGAGTATAGACCCACAGGATCTCCTGGAATCTGCCAGTCCTGACCACCTTTTGGGGCCTCAAACTGTGAATGCAAATATAAGTTGAGGCAGTGGTGTCCTGTCTATATAATGGAAAAACAAAATAGATGCAGAAACAGCTAGCTAGGGAGCACAGTAGATAGAGCCCCAGACCTGGAGATGGGGGGTTCTGGGTTCAGAATTGGCCTCAGACACTCCCTCTTGGTGTGACCCTGAGCAAGTCACTTAATCTTGATTACCTGACCCTTGCCCAATCTTTTTGTCTTAAAACTAAGATAGGAGATAAGGGTTTACTTTAAAGGAAAAAAAAAACTAGATGCAAGGTAACTTTTGGGGGAGGGCTGAGAGGGATTTTAAAAAGCTTCATGCAAAAGGTGGTATCTGAGCTGGGCTTGGAAACCAGGTGACTAGGGATGCTGTTCCCCATAGAGGGGTGACGGTCACTGCAAAAGGCAATGACAGAGGCTAGAGACGGAACTAACTCCCTGTGAGTTCTTGAGAAAATCTCAATTCTCCCTATTTTACAGAGAAGAAAACTGAGGCCAAATCTGGAGCAGAAAGGAAGTTTTAGTCATTATTCTCCCTGTTTTACAGAGAAAAAAACTGAGGCCAGATTTGGAGCAGAAAGGTAACTCAAAGGTCATCTTGTCCAACTTTCTCTTCCTAATTTTCACAGATGAGGAAAAAGATTTGTTGATGATCACTCAACTAATCTATTTCAGAGATGGGATTTGATCCATACTGGCTCTGCGACCCCCTAGGCAAGTCACTTAATTTCTTAATTAAATTATTTTAATTTAATTTAATTTAGTGCTCTAAGCAACTAAGATTGTTTCAGAAGAAAAGCTATTGACTTGCATTGGTAGAGGGACTTTCTTCCTCTGGGAGTGCCCCACATCAATGGAATCCCAGGTCCTTACTCCTCTTCCTGTCTCTAAGCCTAGCGCTCCACCCTTTTGCTATTGTGTGTCATTTCCATTTTCATGCACATGTCTTATAGGAAAATTTACAAGAAAATAAAATATCCCGAAGGAGGACATTTCTTTGGTCTCTCTGCATCCCCTACAGGCCTGCTTTGACTAGAGGTCTGGATCAAAGCCTTCCTGCAGATCATTTAGTCCCAAACCTTCATTTGACAGCTGGGCTTAAAGGAAGGGCCACACTTGAATTACACACATACTAAATGATGGAATCAAAATTCGAATCTGGGCCTTCTGGCTGCAAATCCAAGTTTCCTCAGCCATCAGGAATCACTGCTTTCTCTCCCCCTATCTTCCTGCAATGAGGATCTCTTTAGCAGTCCTGCTCCATTGATCATGGGTTCAGCACACACTTTAGGGTACCAGAAACTACTTTACAAGAGTGGGAACAACCTCAGGAAGAGAGGACACAGAGGCTGATTGCATTGTCCCAGAGTCCATTTGGGCAAAGGTGGAAGCTCAGCACTGGGGGCACTTCAGAAGGCCTGGAACAAAAGCATTTGCTTTCCTTGTTTGTTCATTCGGATCTCCTTTAAAGCTCACCAAGTTGGACTGAGATTTTACCATTTAGTCTACATGTTTATATATTGATTTTTGGCACTTATTAAGAGCATGATAAAATTAATTAACAGATAAGCTTGCTTCTTTTCTCAGATCCATGGTTTTTAATCCTTGGGTCAGCTGGTCAACTAGGTATCCTTCTTCTTCTTCTTCTTCTTCTTCTTCTTCTTCTTCTTCTTCTTCTTCTTCTTCTTCTTCTTCTTCTTCTTCTTCTTCTTCTTCCTTCTTCTTCTTCTTCTTCTTCTTCTTCTTCTTCTTTCTTCTTCTTCTTCTTCCTTCTTCTTCTTCTTCTTCTTCTTCCTTCTTCTTCTTCTTCTTCTTCTTCTTCTTCTTCTTCTTCTTCTTCTTCTTCTTCTTCTTTCTTCTTCTTCTTCTTCCTTCTTCTTCTTCTTCTTCTTCTTCTTCTTCTTCTTCTTCCTTCTTCTTCTTCTTCTTCTTCTTCTTCTTCTTCTTCTTCTTCCTTCTTCTTCTTCTTCTTCTTCTTCTTCTTCTTCTTCTTCTTCTTCTTCTTCTTCTTCTTCTTCTTCTTCTTCTTCTTCTTCTTCTTCTTCTTCTTCTTCTTCTTCTTCTTCTTCTTCTTCTTCTTCTTCTTCTTCTTCTTCTTCTTCTTCTTCTTCTTCTTCTTCTTCTTCTTCTTCTTCTTCTTCTTCTTCTTCTTCTTCTTCTTCTTCTTCTTCTCTTTCTCCTGCCATGTCTCCCTCCCTCTCTCTTTCTCTCTCCCTTCCTTTCTGTCTTTCTCTCCCTCCTTCTCCCCCTTCTTTCTCCTCATGTCTCTCCCTCCCTTTCTTCCTCCTTCTGACTCTCCCTCTCACTCTCTTTTTCTGTCTTTCTCCCCCTTCTCTCCTTCCCTTTCTCTCTCTCCATGTCTCTCCCTCCCTCTCCCTCTCTCTTTCTCTGTCTCTCCCTTTCTTTCCATCTTTCTCCCCTTCCTTTCCTCTCTCTCTCCCTCCCTTCCCCCTTCTGTCTCTCCTTCCCTCTCTCCCTCTCTCTCTCTTTCCCTTTTTGTCTTTCTCCCCCTTCCCTCTCTTTCTCTTTCTCCCTCTCTTTCTTTCTGTCTCTCCCTCCCTCTCTGTCTCTGTTTCTCCCTTTCTGTCTTTCTTCCCCCTTCTCTCTCCTTTCCTCTCTCCCCCACCCCCATCTCTGTCTGTCTGTCTCTCTCTCACACACACACACTCCCATTTCTGTTTGTCTCTGTCTCTCCTTCCCTTGTTTTCTCTTTCCCTTCCCCCCTCCTCCCTTCCCCCTTTCCTCCTCTCCCCATCTCACTTTCCTCTCTCTCCCCTGGAGGAAACAAGGTCCATTCTAGTTGGTTCTATGGGCACGATGCCCAGCTAAGACTGAAACTGCTCTTTCATGCATCCCTTCTCCCCACCCCCATATCCTCTAGGATCATCAAATCCAACTGAATTCAACAAGCATTTATTAAAAGTGTCTCCTAATATTCAAGACATAGTGCTAGGCTCATGGGATACAAAGCTAAGAAGGAGTCAGTTTTTACTCTCAAGGAGTTGACAAATTACATGCCTAGCATGAGGTCATGCCAGTGGTAGGTCACAGAGACAGGATTTGAATCCAAGTCTCTTGATTTCAAAGTTAGCTCATTCTGCACTCCACCTGGAGTCCTCTTGAATATTTATTAAATTAACGACCTTATTATTCAATGGTTCAATCATTTCTTTGGGGCAAGAGAGGGGAAAAAAAAAACATTGGATCTGGAGTCATGAGAGGAGCTGCATTTGAATGTGACCTTAGACATGCCACTTTCCTGAGTTTACAAGATGTAAAATGAGGGGGTTGGACGAAATGATCTTTAATGTTGGTTCCAGTTTTAAATTTTGTATACAGAATTTTAATTCTCCTGAGAGCAACTCCATGAAGTGGATACAATATTATTATATTAATTTTAAGTGTAGGCGATCAGGGAGGTTTTGAACTGGCTAAAATGATGCTGTTGCTGCTGCAAGGAAGGCAGGAGTGTGGACCCTGTCAGATGAACCTCCCTTTATCTGCATTTATCTCCTTTCAAAGAGCTCTTAGGAGTGTGGCTTACCTCTGAATCCAGTCAATTGATAACCTCTGTTATGTATTTTTTGGACAGTTTCCAAAATGTCTTTGGGGAAGCTGGATCACAATAAGGATACAGTAGAAGTTAAAAGGCTTTTCTAATCCTAAGTCAAAGAATGGTCAGGACCCAAGAGCATGGTTTAAAGGGTAGATTTAGTCTTGATTTAATAATTCCAATTATGTGATATTTCTCCATATAAGGTTATGACAACCAGTCTTTGGAAGAATATAACTACCCATGTAAGTGAAGTTAGTGGGGTTTTTGGAAGGAATTTCATTTTTACCTTAAGGTATTATTGATCTATTTCTTTAGAACATTGATGAAATTTTCTTTATTGACATAAAGAGCCACAGAATCCTTCCCTTTTTCTTTATCTTATTAAAACTCAGAAATAAATTGACTTGGCCAAAGATCCATGATTAATATGAAAATCAACACTAAATCACAGTTCGTTGGCTTTCTAAAATTACACTAGTATAATATGAATCCATAGAGAGCTGCGATTGCTTTCATTTTTGGATTTTGTATCCCTAGAGTATAATTAAGGAGTCGATGCTTAATAAATGCTTCTTAATAAACTACCAGTATGTAATCCTAATCTTCCCCAAATATGAACCGGAATAATGTTGGATATCCATTAAAGGGTACTTGATAACTATTTAGGAGGTAGCATCATTCAAGCTTTTGAATGAAATCTCTATTTTACCATTTTTGTTAAATCACTTCCTTTTTCTAGGGTTCTGTTTCTTCCTCTTTAAAATTAGGGCATTGGCACTGAAAGAAGCTTCAAATGACTAATATTATTCTCTGTAAAATAGCAAGGATGGGAATAGCCAATGTTGGAGGAGTTGTGGAAAAATGGGAACACTTATGCATTGCTGGTGGAGCTATGAATCCATTCAACCTAGAAAGCAATTTGGAATTAGGTGAAGAAAATGGCTAAAAAGCCTGTAGCTTTGGATTTAGGGATTCTATTGCAATGTCTATAAGCCTCAATTGAGGAAATCAAGGCAATCAAGGGGAAAAAAAAGAAGGCCCCATATAAGCCAAAATATCTGTAGTAGCAAAGAACTGGGAACAAAATAGCTGCCCTCGTTTGGGGGATGGTCAGACAAATCAAGGCACATGGGAAGACTTAAAGTGAGTCAAGACAAGAAAAGGTGAGAACACATCCAGTGATGACGATGTATGATAGAAAACAAAGCAATTGAAATTGAATGCTCCAAAGGCAGAAGGACCCAAATGGGCCCTAAAGAAGAGATCGGTTAATTGATACATGTTTATTAAGTCCTTACTATGTGCCTAGCATTGTGTTGAGTACTGAGGAGACAGAGAGAGGCAAAAAATTGTTCCTGTCCTCAGGGACTTCCCAATCTAATCTATAACAAGTAAAGAGAGGAGAGAGAACTTTCCCCTTTTTCTTCCTATAGGTTGGGTGGCCTGCTACCTATCACATCAGACTTAATTTTGATATATTGATTGATTGGTTTTGCTAAGCTGTCTTTTTTTCTTTCTTATTCTTTATTATAAGGGGGTAATGACTGGGGGGGAGGAAGGCTATGTTAGAAGATGTAAGGGATGTAAAAACAAAAGAAATCAATATTATAATTATTTTTATTTTTTAAAAGATTTTATTTTACCAATTACATGAAATAACAATTTGCCACAAATATTTTCTGAAGATCCAAATTGCCTCCCTTCCTTCCTTCCTCATCCCTTCCTGGAGATGGTGAGCGATTTGATCTGGGCTATACACGTATTATCATGTAAGACATCATAGTTATTTTTAAATGAAGGGGTTGTACCAGGTGATCCCTGGGAGCTCCCCACCTCCCCCAGCTTCATCATCTAATGTGCCAGCCGGTGACTGGCACATCTGGCCACAGTTTGGCCCCTGGGTGAGGACTGCTTTCTTTTAGGTCAGTATCTCACTTTGGGGACTGTCCGAACGGTCTGGAATATAGTAAACCAAGGCACAATGCCAGGTCAGGGGGGAGGATGAAGGAGGCAGGAGGTGGCAGGAAGCAGTGAGGCCCCCCCAAAGTGAGCCTCTTTTTCTGTGCTGGTTAGACTGTAAGCTCCTTGAGGGCAGGGACTGGTCTGTTTGTTTTTTTACTTCCTGCATTTCTTTTCCTGGTGCCTACTTGTGATCCTGCTTCCCCAAAGCCATTCGGGCACTCTGCCCCCCAGATACACAGTGGCAGGGAAAGTGCCAGATCTGGAGGTGAGCCCACTCCCAAGAGCCTCTTGGAAAGTCCTGCAAATAAAGCTCTGGGAAGCTCCACCAGGGACGGCATCCTCCTTTATCATACAAAGGGACCAGCCACAGAACCCCAGCATTCTGGCTGGTATAAAACACCCCTGGTCTCCCTATGTGCAAAGAATAATATTGTACCCAGGATGCTGAATGGCTCTAAAGTGCATAGACAAGGGGGCAGCTGGGTGGTTCAGTGGGTTGAGAGCCAGGCCTAGAGATGGGAAGTGCTAGGTTCAAATCTGGCCTCAGACATTTCTCAGCTGTGTGACCCTGGGCAAGTCACTTAACTCCCATTGCGTAGCCCTTATGGCTCTTCTGCCTTGGAGCCAATACACAATATTGACTCCAAGACGGAAGGTGAGGCTTAAAAAAAAAAGTTCATAGACAAGATCTGGATAGAGTGGATGGAGTGCTGGGCCTGGAGTCAAGAAAAATATGGGTTCAAATAAACCTTCAGACACTGCCTAGCTGTGTGACCCTGGGTAAGTCACTTCACCCTGTGTGCCTCAGTTCCCTCATCTGTTAAATGGGCTGGAGAAGGAAATGACAAACTACTCCAGTGTCTTGGCCAAAAAAACCCCAAATAGACAACCAAAATGACTAAACAACTTACAGCATTGAAAAGGAACCTGCTTTAGAAATTGCTTTGTCCAATGTTATGATCCTCAAATTGGACTGTTTGGGCTTATCTCCAACTTAAAGGTTCTTAATTCTTCGGAATCCTTTGCCCTGACGCCCACCTTGAAGGTCTGTCCCTGCCCCCCTCCAACCCATTCTTCATTCATTCACTCGCTAAAATGATTTTCTAAAGCTCAGGTCTAACATATCCCACTCCTACTCAATAAACTTCAATGGCTCCCTATTACTTCTAGGATCCAATACAAAATTCTCGGGGGGCCTTGGGATCCGGTCTAAAGACTTCTTCTGTGGGAAGCCCATCTCCCCACAGAGGCTTCTCCCGTCAGCCCCCGGGGCTCTCGGATCACCTGTCCAGGGGACAGACTGGCAGATGGGCTCTCCGGTTAGTGTGTAAACTCGGACTCCAGGCTCTGGGTGCAAGCGCCTCTGCTCGAGGCTGAGGGTCCGGGGTCCCCATGGCGGTGAGAAGATTCCCAGTCGGGGGGTGCGGGGAGAGAGGGGGACAGTCTACGGCTCTGAGGGGCGCCCCAGGACGGCGGGCAGCGGCGGGGATAAGTACAGGTCTGGGCTGGGGGCGCTGGTGATCTGTGCACAGGCAAGGCAGGGGGAGTAGCGGGCTGTCTCCTCGGGAAGGGCCAAGCATCCGGTTGATGGTGGCGGCTGCCTCCCATGTGAAGTGCGTAGAAATAAGGATAGGCGACCTAGAAGCTCCCCTGCGAGTGTGTGGGGGCAAAGGTTGAGGATCCAGGGGGACTCCCACGTGTGTGAGTACGTGGGTGTGGGAGGGGCCAGTCAGAGGGTCTTGGTGGTAGGTGGGAGGGGCTCCCACGTGGATGTGTGGGGGCAAAGGTCGGAGGTTCAGAGGGGCTCCCATGTGTAGGGGTGGGGGGTGGGGGTCAGTCGGCATCAGGTGGGAGACCGGTCTCGGTAGGGGGAGGTCCACCGCAGGGAGGCCCCGAGGTGGGCAGAGAAGGGGCGAGCCCGGCAGGGGGCGCCCGGGGCCCGCGGGCCCGCCTCTGGAGCGCCCACAGAGGCCCCTCCCCCGCAGGGCCCCGCGCGCACGCGCAGGGGGGCGGTGCCGGGGCGTGCGCGCGCGGGGCGTGCGGACTCGGGGCCGCGGGCGCGCTTCTGGCCGAGCTCGCGCGGAGGCAGAAAAGTTGCGGGGTGGAGAGAGCGCGAGCAAGCGGGGCGAGAGCGGGGCAAGCGGGGAGAGCGGCCCAGCCATGGACGACCTCGGTGAGTGTGCGGGCCCACGCGGGACTGGCCCCCCGCCCCCTTGCCGCCATCTCCCCACGGGGCGCGGCTGGAGACCCCCCCCCAGAGTGGGGGGGGCACACTTCTAATGAGCTTTGAACCTCTCACTTCTCCCTCAGCACTGCCCCAGCGCTGGGGGTCTGGAGCCCGACAGGCGGGCCCCCCAGCCCCAACCTTCTTACTCGTCCCTCTCTGCACTCGCCTCCCCGCCCCCCAGCCCAGGGAAGTGAAAGCTGGGGCTGCCCCCCCCTCCGCCCCCCAGGACTTCTACCTGAGGCTGGAGGCTGCCTGCTAGGTGGAATGGGATGATCCTCGGGGGTCTCCTCCCAGCCCTGAGGTTCTGGGGCTCCGGAATGGGGGGCTCTGTGGTGGGATGGGTCCCTGCCCGGGAGTTTCCTCGGGAAACTAAGGAGATGTTGGGGACTGGGCCAGCCGGCCGGCCCCTGTGGGCTGGGGGTGAGGGGCCGCACCCTGCTCCACCCCTTGCCTGCCCACAGTCTGCCCCCAGGAAGGGGAGGGGGATGGCCGAGCCAGCGTTCGGGTCTGCCCTGAGGCTGGTCCTCCCTGGGGAGGCTGCCAGCTTTGCCGGGACCCCAGGAGCCCGCCCACCTCCCCGGGGGGTTGGAGCCTCGTTGGGCGCCCTCCTGCCTTCCTTTCTGCCCAGGCAATGGCGGGGCGAGTTAAAGTTATCTGCTGGAGCCGGTGTGTGGGCGTTTGCAGGGCGCACCAGGGGCCACTGGACCCCGGGCTCCCTCTGCCTGGAGTGGACAGGCAGGCCAGATGGGCCTCCTCCCCCAGCGCCCAGTAGGCTGTGGGCAGTGTGGACGCCAGGGCTGAGTGACACTGGGGCTATTTGTGGGCACAGGAGGGTGATGGGGGAGTGCCTCCCTGCTAACACCCTCCCCTGGGTGCCCTCCTCCGGGAGTCTGGGTGGAGGGATAGCCCAGGGGTTGTGTCTGTGCTCCACAGTCTGCCTGCCAAGCTTGGTTCTCCCGGGGCCAGGCTTGGCGCTGCTTTGCCAACATGCTCGGTGCTGGCACGGCTTCTGGGCAGGTATTTTTCCTTTAAAAATAGGTATGTCTAGAAGCAGTGTGTGAGAGCCCGTTTCCCCAACCTCTCCTCCAAGGGGCTCCAAACAATGGCAGAGTGGACAAGTGGGAGTCCTTTGGTTTGCTTCAGATTTCACCTCCTGAGCCTTACTTCCTCTCTGACTTGGGCAACCTACTTCGGGTTTCTTGTCTGTAAAAAGAGGGCTGGACTCCGGGGCCTCTGAGGATCGCTTAGAATTCCTCCCCTGACCCAGAGCCAGAGCCCTCCTCCTGCCCAGAACCCTTGGAGATGGGGCAGCCTTGCCCATGCCCCCCCGACCGCCTAGAAAGCCTCCCTTCCTTCAAGACAAGGTCCCAGGAAAGGCCTTGCAGGGCGGGGAGCCGGGGGAAGGGCTACCTGCCGCACCAGGGGTGTCCCAGGCCCTTCTCTAGCTCTCAGGGTTGCCTCCTTGAAATGTCTTTGGGTCATTTTCCTCATATTTTCTGTTGGCTTGGCTGTGTGATTTTGTAACATTTCCTTGTCCGTATCCACGTCCCCCTCTAGTCGAATGGGAGCTCCTTGGAGGTAGGGATGGCCTTGGCTTTGCAGCTCCGGCTCCTAAGCTAGTGCTTGGCACCTAGGTGCCCATTCTGGGGCCAGAGGACTGGGTTCAGATTCTCTGGCACTGTTGCGTGACCTTGGACAAGCCACACTCCCTGGGCCTTGAGTTTCCTCCTCCATCCAAAGCGGGGTGGTGTGGACCGATGCCTCCGAGAAGCTCTCCGGTGTGGACTGTGGACTCTTGCATTGTCCCCTGTGACCGTTCCACCTCCACAGTGGCCACCCCAAGCAGCTTCCAGCATGTTGCTCTTGCTATGCTCGGAGGATGGGAGTTTGAGGCTGAGATCCTGGATGGCTGCCCTCCAAGGCTCCCTCCTCCTCCTCCATGTAGGGGAAAGGAGCTAAGCGACTCCCTGAAAGGAAAGATGGAACAGGTTGGGGGGGGCGGGGGGAGTCCCACTGAATGGCCTGGATGTGGGTGCAGCTGTGCTCCCAGGAGCCGGCCGGGCCACGCCTGGTTCACGGCCCGAGGCCGCTCACTCACTGCTGGGTGAGGGAGGCAGAGGAATTTGCTGGGCCTCTGGGTCTCAGCCCCTTGTCTTTCTGGCTCACTGCTCCTGGAGTTGGCTGTCAGCTGTTTTCCTGAGGGTGGACACAAGAAGGGCCCGGGTCTCTTGTTTTTATTTTGTTCCTCCCCAGAGAGCTTTCTGCCTCGAGCCTGGGCCCAGGTTTGAGGGCTCATGAGCCATCTTTTTTTCTTTTTGGCCGGCTCGGCTAGGAGGGTGGGTGGGGGTTTGGGGGGTGGCAGAACCTTTGCAGCCAGACTTTTGTTTTTGGAAAATAATTGGAGAAATGTTCTCTCCCTGGAGCAGCCTGTGACGGACAGGCCGGCCATGTGTTGTTTAATAAGTAACAAATTTATAACTCTTCCGTTGGTTGGGCAGAGAATGTAAACACAAAGTGTCCAGCCCTGCCCTGCCTTGTCCTATCCTGCCTTCATCCTGCTCCCTCGGGCCAGTGTTGCTGGTAGCTTTTTTTAAACCTCTACCTTCCCTCTTAGAAGTGATACTAAGTACTGGTTCCAAGACAAAAGAGCCCCAGGACTAGACAGTGGAGTTAAGTGACTTGCCTAAGTTCACACAGTTAGGAAGTATGAGACTGGATTTGATTCCATGACCTCCTGTTTCCAAGCTGGCTCTCTGTAATCTGAGCCAACCAACTGCTCCCTATGTAGATATATATGTATAAAAAGAACCCCAAACCTTACTTTCTATCTTTGAATCAACACTGTGTAATAGTTCCAAGGTAGAAGAGCAATAAGGGCTAGACAATGGGGGTTAAGTGACTTGCCCAGGGTCACACAGCTGGGAAATATGAGACCAGATATGATCTTAGGACCTCCTGTATCTGGGCTTGGTGCTCCATTCACTGAGCTGCCTGGCTGCCCTCTTCCTACTAAAAAGTGGTAAAAAGTAAAAAAGATGCCCTTTTGGCTGAGAATCCTGGCTGGGCCTTCCTGGAGAGAGTTTCCGCAGCATCCGAGGTGTACTCCAAGGGCATTTATGATCTAGCCCTTGTCTGCTTCTCAATGCCAGGCCCCATTTTGCCCAGTTCTGAGTGGCATACCTCAGCAGGCAGCCTAGCTGGTGGCACAGGGCATTGGCTTTGGAGTCAGCTGATTCGACTTCAGTGGAGTTCCACCCATGTGATTTTGGGTAGTTACCTGACTTTCTGGGCCTATATTAGCCCTACAACTAGAGGATACTACACAGCTGGATAGACAGTTTGGGCCTGGAGTCAGGAAGACCCAAGTTCAAATCCTGTGTCAGATACCTACTCTCTGCATAACCCTAGGCAAGTCACTTCCTCTCTTCTGCTCAGTTTCCTCCGTTATCATATGTTGTAATTATATCTGTAATTATAGCTCCTGCTTCCCAGGGTGGTTGTGAAGCTCAAAATCTGATGAGGTAATGACATGTGTAATGTGATTTTTTTTTTACCCTTACTTTGTCTTAGAATAGATGCTCAGTTTTGGTTCTAAGGCAGAAAAGCATTCAGGGCTGGGCAGTGGGGGTAAAGTGACTTGCCCAGGGTCACCTAGCCAGGAAATGCCTGAGGTTAGATTTGAACCCAGGACCTCCCATTTTAGGTCTGGCCTCCTCAGCTTCCCGGCAGCTCTTTTGTGGCCATGGGATCTCACTTGTGGAAGGCTTATGGATATCTTGTGTGGCTCTGTGTGTGGACGCTGGTGCCCTCCCATCCCTGCTGACTAATCTGGGGGTGGGGTGTGGGTACTCCGGAGTGCCTGCCTGGGGCCTGCACCCAGATGGATGCAGCTCTAAGTCCCATAGCCCCCGCCAGGGTTCTGGCCAGCTGTTGGCATCGCCCAGTGGCCTTTGCAGTCTGGATCTGTCATCGTTCAGCTTCCCGCAGCTCTGACCCGGCGGCAAACAGGGCCTTATTGTCCTATTGGGGGGCAGGGGGGCCGCCTCAGGCAGCCTGGCTGTGGAACCTCCCCGTTTCCATGGAAAGTCTGAACTTTGTGCCGTCAGTCTGTGGCTTCTCTGTGTATTGGGCCAGGGTCAGGTCCACCCCCCCCCCCCCCCCCCCGCCAGCCCTGGGGAAGCGGCTTGCCCAAAGCCTGTGGCACGGTGGGCGCCCTCCCCTTGGGCACAGAGCCAGATTCTCCCCAGAGCTGCAGAAGGACAGATGGCGCCTCCTTGAGGTCAGGGGTCTTGGGGGTATCTGTGGAGCCGCTTGATTGGGTTCCTGGGCTGTCGCTGGTGGAGTTCAGGGGAGATGTGGAACCGGAGCCCTCACTTAGATACCTGTTTCCCAAGAGGTGAGGAAGCGGAGCAGCATGGTGTAGGGAGAAAACGAGATTTAAGGTCTCTGGTCCTGGGTTCAAGTCCTAGCTCTGCCCTTTCACTCCTTCCAGGAAGCTGGGCAGATGGTTTCCCCTATCAGGCCTCTGTTTCCTCCTTTGTACAATGAAGGGGTCTGTGGTCCAGAGGAGCTTCCCACTGGCCTTTTCTAGCCTTTTTTTCTGTCTTAGTAATGCCTCCAAGGCAGAGGGGCAAAGGCTAGGCAGTAGGTTTGAGTGACTGGCCCAGGGTCACCTGGCTAGGACGTGTCTGAGGCTGGATTTGAACCCAGGTCTTCTGGGCCTGCCTCTATCCACCCAGCAACCTCTGGCGCCCTATAAAGCGGGGGGGGGGGGGGGGGCAGAGGGTCCATGTCAACTCCGTGGGGAGAAGAGCCCATGTTGAGGCCCCTTCCCTGAGGTAATCTCACCCAAAGTGCTCGCAGATCCCCTGACCTTCCTCGGCTCCTGGCCTCGACGTCCACACAGCTCTTCTGGGGAAGCCGCTTCCTCTCCAGCAGCCTTGTAGGAAGAAGAGAGCGGATGGATGCCAAGAAGGCCAGCCTGCCGTTGGAGCGTGGGCTCTTCCTGTCCCAACGAGGGCTTTCTGGGGAGGAGTCTGAGGCAACCTGGGTGAAGTGACTTGCCCAGGGCCACCCGGCTGGTCCTTCTGCAAAGCTCCTTCCAGCCCCAGCCCCAGGAGGAGGCCAGAGGGCAGAGCCCAGAGCAGCCTCCTGCCTGCTGTGCTGCTCTACCCTCTGGGGAGACAGGAGGGATGGGGGGCAGAGACGTCCACCCCCACCCCCTCATTTCCTTCCCAGGAGGTTGCTGGTCAGCAGAAAGATGACCAGATTCAGTCCACAAGACCCGGGGGTGAATCCCGCCTCCCCCATAGCCTGGCTGTCAGCTGTCCCTGGGGAGGTTTCTTGAGCCTCAGTCTCCTGCTCTGTAAAATGGGCACAATAATACCATGTGGCCAGAGAGGTCCCAGGACCAGGCGCCAGAGCTAGAAGGGGTGACCCACCGGGGGCTGCGGCGACGCCCAGGTCTGTGTCCCATCGGTGCGATCCCTGCGCGTGGAAAGGGCTTTGGGCCTCCCCTGTGGGGGGAGCCAGCCTGGGCCAGGACCCCGGCCCGGAGCCTCCGTGCCTCTAGAGACAGGCGAGGCCGGCCACGTGGTGGGGAGGCCCCGGGGGAGGGGGGGTGCCGGGAGGAAGCTCTGTGTCATTCTTGGCCGGCTCTCAGGTAATTGTTTTAATGAAATGGAATGCAGCTAATTCGGAGCCGAGCTTGGCACAAACGGCCGCCTGTGTTTGCCTCGCTCGGGCTTTGGGAGGGAGCCCTGGGTGCCGGCTCATTTCCAGCCCTGTGAGCCCCGTGAGGGTGGGGGGGAGGCGGGGGAGCCCCAGGGAAGGCCTGGGGGGGCTGGGGGACCCTTCTCTCCGGCCCCCCTCCCGTGCAGCCTCTCTCTGTCCCTCGGACACAGCTGCCCCATCCCCCTCTGGCCCCCTACGTCCGAGGCTGCCCGATCCCCGAGTCGGGGTGGCTTTACAGCTTGCCTGCTCGGGCCCAGCTGCAGCAGGGCCTTGGGGTCTGGGTTCGGGTTCTGACGCAGGCTTATCCGTGCGACACGGGCCCGAGCGCCCACCTGACCCTCTTCGCGTGGCCGTGCCCGGCCCCCGTGTGTGGCAGCTCCGGCCTGTCCGGTGGGACCGTCCCTGCAGGCAGCCCTTTCCTGGCTCAGCGCGTCCGAGGCCCCCCCCCCCCCCGCCCCCGGGCCCTCACTTGGGGCCTCCCGCGTGCCGCCACCATCTCTGAGCCGGGAGACACGGTTTGGGGCGTATAATATGGAAAACGTTGAAAATGATGACACGTCGTCGCGGGAAAACGAGCGATCTTTGCATGTTAAAAACTTGATCCTTGAGGACAGCCAGTACCCCGCCGAGGGAGCCTCAGGCCGGAGTCGGGGGGCGACCCCAGACACCCGGGGAGTCACCCCGCCTGCCGGCCCTCGGCCTGCCTTAGTTGTGGAGTGAGCGCTCGAGGGCTCTGTGTGCGCAGGAGAGCCTGGCCAGGGGGGGACCCTGAAAAGCCTCCCGGGCTGCTGGACAGTCACTGACGGTCCCGAGTCTGGCAGAGGGAAGGGCCAGGGAAATGCCTCGAATCCAGATCTCGGGGGGAGGGGCTCTGTTTCCCCTTTGCCCCCCTCCTCGCACACGGCGCTGGGCAGGATTTCATTCATTCCTCTCTGGGGGCCTCCCAGTGCCTGAAGGAAGAGGTTCAATTAATTTACGGGGCATCTCTGGAGGCGATGAGGGCCGTGATGGGAAATTCAGAAGAGCCTCCACTGGGCCGGGCAGGGACGCGGCCCCTCCTCGGGGGACCCCAGGCACCGGCTTGTTCCATGAGCCGAGGCGATGGGGGGGGGGGGGGGGCTGCTTGGCCGGGCCCTTCTGAGCCGCCCCACGGCCTCCTGGGAGCTGCTGGTGAGACGGGCACACACGGCCACGCAGAGGCGTGTCTCTGGGGGCCCCCCTCTCCTCCCCCTCCCCCAAGTAGCGCCATGCTGCTGAGGGCTCCGGAGCCGCCTCCCTGGTCCTCCCTTTCTTGGCCCCGTTTGACAGATGAAGGAACCACCCCAGGCGGCTCTCTGCCCGGGGCCTCCCTGTGACCTGCGGACAATCGCCCGGCGCCTCGGGGCCCTTCTGCTGCTCGACAGATGAGGGAACCGAGGCCGAAGGGGGCAGCGACGTGCCCGGCCCGGGGAGCCCGGTGCTGACAGGACCGGCCGGAGGCTCTGAGTGCGGGCTTCAGGCCGGGCCGCGACCCTGCGGACAGACTTTACGCATTGTGCCTCATTGGCCTGACCACCTCCGTTTTACAGGTGGGGAAACTGAGCCTCAGAGATGGGTGAACGACTCTGGCTCTGGCCTCCGAGTGCCCCGAGGCTGGCCCGTGGCGGGGGCTGAAGGAGCCGGTCAGAGAGGCAGCCGGCGGCTGGGTGGGTAGAGCGGGCCGGCGGGGCTCCTAGAGAGGCTTCCCAGCCGGGACGCACCTGTGCAGCCTCCATGGTGCTCCGGCCCAGTTTTGGTCTTCCACCTGCTGGCCGGGGGATGCCTGGGAAGCTCTCAGGCCGTCCCTGGGGGACGGGGAAGGAGCCATAGATTTGGAGTTGCAGGAGGGGAGGGCCTGGGTTCCAGTTCGGTCTCTGTTGCTTGACCGGCTGGGTGGTCTTGAGCAAATCCGTTTCCTCATCTGTAAAACGGGGGCTTGGCCTAGGGGCCATCCGGGGTCCCTTCCAGCCCCAGAGGGTGGGGCTGCCCCTGCGGGCCTGGTTGGCTTTGGGGCCTTGACCACTGCTAGGCACAGAGCTTCCCCGACCCGTGCCAGGAGGGAGCTCTGCTGGTGGGGGTGCCCCAGGCCAGTGAAGCCAGGCGCGACTCCTACCCTTATTTCTCCTTGAAGCCTTTGACTGGCTGCCCTTCTTCTCTGGGAAGAGGTGACTGGGCAGGAGTTGGGGGTCCTCGGGCCCCCTCAGAGGGCTGCTTTCCAGGCCCCCTTAGTCTAACCTGCCTGAAAAATAACCCCTCCCCGGCCTCCCTGAGACGAGGCAGCTGGATTCTTGGACACCTCTGGGTGGTGGGGAGCTCACCACTTCCTCTGGCAGCCTGTCCCTCTTTGAGACTGCTCTCATGGGGACCTCTAAGGAAGGCTTCAGCTCCTGCCCTGCCTTCTCCTGCAGGAAAGCGGGGAGAAGTAGCTTCTCTGAAGACTTTTTCTTGGCCAGGCTCAGGACCCCACTGGACCCGGAGCCTGGGAAAGGAATGGGGAGTGTTCTTGGGGTGGTGATCATGGCGCCCTCAGGCCTGCTCCTGTGCCCATCTCCCAGGCCCGAGGACAGCTGCCCCCGCACCCTCAGAACCTCAGACATCCCTTCTGGCCCGATGGACGTCCTCCAGGGATGGGGAGCTCACTACCTCCTCAGAGCTACCATTCCTCACTGGAGATCACCTTGGAGGAAGTAGTTTCTTAAGTGGAGATGGAATGGCGAGGTCACTGCTGCAGTATGGAGCTACCCACTGGGGACGCCTTCCCTGGTTCTCCCAGACGAGGCCCCGGATCACCCTGAGCCCTTCCTGCCTCCCCGTTTGGCTCCTCTGCTCGGTCCCGGAGCAGGCTTGCACACAGCACGCTTGCCATATGGGACCAGAACACACACAGTACCAAGGGAAGAAGATGGCGCAGGGGCCAAGTGAGGGAGGAGGCCTAGGCTTAGTGCCTGGTTGTGGCCTGCCCTCCAGGTGTGGAGGCTGTAAAGGTGAAGCCCCATAGTGGAATGCTGATGGTTAAGGAAATGGAACCCTACAGAAATGACTTGCCCAAGGTCACGCCGGCAGCAGTGAGGATTTGCATCCAGGCTGCTTCAAAGCCAGTGTTTTGTGTACGGCATCTCACCATGCTGGGTTTCCTCACAGCAGAAGGGAAGGTTTGGGGGGCCCCAGAGGCTACACTAGAAGGAAAGATGGAGGCTCGATGCTTCACTTTCTCGGGCTGGGGTTGGTGGCTCAGATGACGCCCCGAAGGGCTCCCCAGAGCAGCTCCCAGGCGTGAGGAGGGGGCCGAGAAGCTGCCCTGGCTTCCACTGAGGGGTCGGCTTGGGGTGTGGCAGGAAGGCCTGGATCTCCTGATAACTGGCCTGGCCAGGAGCCCCTCTTCCTCTGCACAGGTCAGGGAGAGTCCTGGGAGGGGGAAAGCGGCCCGTCGTGGCTCTGAGCACAGGCCCAAAGCTGGACCAGCGCCGGGGAGAGGAAGGCTGCTCCGGGGCCATTTCCCAAAGGGCTCCCTGGGAGGGAACAGAGCGGCCCCTGGCCTTGGCCCACCTGGCCAGCCAGCTAACCGGCCTCAGCCCCAGGCAGTGAGCCTCTGGGGCGGCTCAGGAGCGGCCACAACAGGGAAGGAAGTTTCCACACCAGGAGAAAGTCCAGCTGGCCCAGGACTTCCTTCCCCATTCTGAAAGCCTTCGTACAGATAAGAAAAGGGAGGCCGAGAGGGGTGACCCTCACCCAGAATCGGAGAGCTGGAGCCCAGGCAGCCACATGGGCGCTCACGTGACCCAACGGGCCTGGCAAAGACCAGAAAGTGGGCGTGGCCCCGCCCCGCTCTCCTTAGTGATGAGGGCCGCCGGGAAGTCAATGGTTAGTTAGAGCGCCAGGCCTGGAGGCCCGAGGTCCTGGGTTCAGAGGTGTTCGCTGGGTGTCACTCCCATGGCCCATCGCCTGTCTGTCTCCGAGGACTCCTGACTTCCTCCTGCGCTGGCAGTGGAGGCCCTGCTCGGCCAGGCCCCGCCCCCTTTCCTGACTGGCCCCGCCCCCTTCCCCAGGCCTGGGGGGGAGGGGCTATTCCCGCTGCCAACTCCCACCTCTGTCCCAGAGCCCCCAGGTTGAGGGCGCTTCTGTTTGGAGAGCTTCTGGCCGCGATGGGGGCCAGCGCTGAGGGTCTTCTGGACGAGAGAGCCGGGCCCTCCCTGTAGCGACTCTTCCCTTGGAGGAGGAGGCAGTGGCGGAGGCGGAGCCTGGCAGTCAGGGCCGCTCAGCGCCCTGCCCTCTTCTGAGAATCAGGGGTGGGGGTGGCTCCGAAGACCCCGCCCCCTTCTGTGGCGCTGTGTGTGGGGGGGGGCGTCTCGGAGGCTGACAGGTGAAGGTGCCCCCAGTTTTGAAGCGCCTCGGGCTGGACTTGAACTTGGGGCTTCCCGACTGTCCCGCCTAGATGCCCCGCAGCCCCTTCTGGTTGCCCGTGTCTGCTCCAATGTCTGACGCCCCCTGCTGGGCTCCGGGACCTCTTGAACTCACTCTCTGCTGGGGGCTGTTCTCAAGGCCGGAGAGAAAGGGCTGAGCAGGGTCACTGGGGCACAGCTCTGTGGCTGTCTTCCAAAATGTAGGCCGAGGGTAGACGGAGCTCTGCCAGGGTCGGACTGCTGGGGGTGGGCCTCCTTTCCCCAGGGGTCCTGCTGAACCTTTGAGCCCTCTGGAGCCTCCTGAGCTAGGGACGCCCCCCCCCCCCCAACTGATTCTTAAAGCTGGGGAAGGCCTTCTGGGGCCCTGGGGAAAAGTCATGTGGGCAAAGGCTTGGAGGTGGGAATAGCAACTAGGATAAGAGCCTCTGGCAGTCCCTTTGGCTCCAGAATGAGCATTGCTGCAGGGGTTCTTTCCTGCATTGTGCAGATGAGGAAACTGAGGCAGAGAGAGGGAAATGACCCATCTGGGCCCTACAGCTCCAAAGGGTTTGTTGACTTGATGTTGGGTCTAAGTCCAAGCTCAGGACTCTATGGAAGATCCGAATTCAAATCTGGCCTCAGGCACCTCCCAGCCTCTGGACCCTGGACAAGTCACTTGAGCTTCCTCCCTTGTCCATGGGGCGTGATAGCCGGGGCCTGGCAGGGGCCCTGTTCCTTGCCTGCTTCTCCCTGGCACCATGGCCGGCCGGGTCCTGCCAAGTATCTGAACCGGACTCTGGACGAGCCTGGAGCCGGCAAAGCCCTTCCCCCCCCCCTCTTTGTGGTTTCCCCGAGACTGTTTAGCCGAAGCCAAGGCGGTTTGGGCCTCCCCCGGCTCCCTGCACTGCCGAGGCTGGCCTGGCACAAGGGGCGACCGCTTTCTTACAGCTTACAGGCCGGCGCCCTGCGGGGACCCCCAGCCACACCTCGGGCCGGTGCAGGGCAGGAAGGAAGCTGGGGGAGGGGAGGCTGCGCACAGCCAGCCCAGCCCTTCCTGGGAAGCCGGAGCCCCGCTTCTGAGAATGGGGGGAGAGGAAGTCCTGGAGGCCGGGTGCCCGCTCCTCCTGCCATCAGCCGTGCTGGTGCCCTGGCACATCCGAAGAGCACGTGCCAAGGATCCCATTTTAGAGACGCCGTCACTGAGCCTCTGACCAGTTAAATGGCCTGCCCCGGGGCCCAGAGGCTGTAGATGTGGAGATGAGACTTGAACCCTGAAGGGGATGAGAGGGACTAGAAGGGCTCAGTGGCTTTATTTTGGCTTTTAACTTTGTCGTTTATTTTTCTGTAACATTGTTTCCTAAAATTGCACCCCCTTCCCCCAAACACGGGCTGCTGAGGGAGAGGCGAGTCCTCAGGGCTTGTTCAGGCCTTCTAGCCAGGCTCGCCTCGTGCTGAGTCCTGTGAGTGCGCGCGTGTGTGTGTGCGTGTGCGTGTGTGTGTGTGCGCGTGTGTGTGCACCTGTGTGCGTGTGTGTGTGTGCGCGCGTGTGCGTGTGTGTGTGCACCTGTGTGCGTGTGTGCGCTCAACGTCCTTCTCCAGATCACATGGAGGCCAACGGGGTGAAGCGGCTTGCCCAGGGGCCACAGAGAGTGAATGGATGAGGCTGGATTTGAACTCAGTTCTTCCTGGCTCCAGGCCCCTCCTCCGTGCCAGGCAGATCCTCACGTCCCCCTTTTGAGGTGGGTGCTGTTGGCCCATTTTACAGCTGAGAACCCTGCGGCAGGTGGAGAGTGAAGGCCCTGGGCTCAGGGTTGGCCGAGTTAGAAGAGCCCGGAGAGGCGGGTGCTGTTCTCCCCATCTGACAGATAAGGAGGCTGAGACTCCCAGGTGGTGCGTGTCTGAGGCCAGATCTGGCCTCCGTGCCGCCGCGCCCCACTCGGTGGTCTCAGAGAGGCTGCCTCTCCTGGGGTGACGTCTGGGAGTCCCTTCCAGTCCTGGCTAAGCCTCTGCAGGGCCATGACTCAGCCCCCACTGGGGTGGGCAGCGCCTGGGCACCTGCTTCTGCAGCTGGGCCTCTGCCATCTGAGAGACTCCGCCTCCCTAGAGGGGATCGTGGGGCTCGGCTGCCCCATCTGTTGGTGAGCACGGAGCGCCTCGAGGGGGCCGGCACAGGACAAACCGCCAGGGGAGAGCGTGTGCCCGGCGGGGGGGCTCTAGGATTCGGGGGTCAGAAGGCTTCCTCGGGCCTCAGACTCGGCCTTCCCCCTCTTCCTGGGCCGGGGCTTCCCGGTGTCCCCCGCAGCCGCACCCTGCTCTCCCCGAGCCCTTGTCATTTCCTTCTGCTCATTGAGGAGACTGAGGCAGACGGGGTGACGGACTCGCCCGGCCCCTGCGGCTCGGGAGCGTCTGCGGCCACTTTAGGCCCGGAAGAGGGAGTGAGTTCAAATGCTGCCTCTGGCAGCACCGCATGGTCTTGGGCTGGACCGCAGTTCTCTCCCCTGTCAGACGCCGGGGCTGCCCTCATTCCAGCTTGGCACAACTGAAAGTAGTGGGTGGACGTGGTGGCAAAGAGGTAGCCTGAGGCGTGCTGTCGGGAGCGAGCCTTCCCGAGGAGGCCGGAATCGGCCGGGCTGGGGCGAGTCCCTCTTCCATGAGCGAGCCCGGGCTGCCTGCGGAGGGGCCAGGGAGGTGGGCCCTTTCCCGGGTTCTCCCCCTCCCGGCCCCCCTCAGCTCCTGGCTGTATCGGCCCATCCCGGGGGCAGCGAGTGCAGACACGAAGGGAATGCCGGGCACCCGGCAGCTGCGGCCTTGGAATGTACTGCGGGGAAGGGGGAGGAATGTGTCTCCGGGGAAGGGGGAGGGGGGACAGACAGACAGAGAGACCGACAGACAGACACCCTGAGAGCACACTGGAACCCGTCGGTGCTCTTCAGCCCCCGCCAGCATTCCAAGGTCAGTCTGGAGCTCTGGGCTGACCCTCCCACCCCAGGGAGGGCCCCCAGCTGAAGAAGCTGACCCACACACAAGCCTGGTGATGGGCGGAGGGGAAGGAGGGCCTGGCATCTGCCCTCTGAGGGAGCTGGCCTGGCTGCCTTTCTTTCCTCCCTCGAGGGGATGGTCTTGCCTCGAGCTCCCTCTCCACCAGCAGGGTGGCTGGCTGCTGTCCCCTGTCCAGAGCAGGCTCAGACTCCCCTCAGTCATCCGTAACTCCCTGAGAGGAGGCACCCTTTGCCCTCCCTGGAGGTGGGGGACTGCGGGTATAGAGCGTGGCATACACTACCAGACATTTGATTGACTTGCTGAAAGGCTCTTAAACACATTTTTTCTTCCAAGCGACATTTGGAAGTGGAAGTGATGGGAAAACAAAGTCAAAAACCATTACTTTCTAGAACCTTCAGCCCTGCCTAAATGTCAGCCCCCCCCATCCGGCGCTCAGCAACACAAACCCCCATTTGTGTTCAGGATTTCAGGGTGCTCAGACGTTGTTTTCTCCAGGATCCCATCTCCAAAAGAGGAGGACGAGGGGCTGGAGCAGAGGTTGTCCGCCTGGGCCCCAGGAGCAGGCTGGGCCCTTTTCTCTGCCTTTCTTTTAAGGCCTAACTGCTTGGCCCCCTCCAGCACCACCACCTGCTGCTTCTGGGGCTTATGGATAACCAGGCTCAGGTTACTTTCTGCGACTGGCTTCCACTGCCATTGAG
Source organism: Monodelphis domestica (assembly GCF_027887165.1). Classification (NCBI taxonomy): domain Eukaryota; kingdom Metazoa; phylum Chordata; class Mammalia; order Didelphimorphia; family Didelphidae; genus Monodelphis; species Monodelphis domestica. The sequence goes on from NC_077229.1 coordinate 30,854,875, forward strand.
TTTGTGTGTCCACAGCGCACTCTGCTGGTCAGAGATGCCAGCTCGGTCCCTCCCACTCCCCTGAGACGACCTCCCCTGGCCCCCCCCCCCCCCCATGGCGGTCTGAACTGTGAAGACAGCGGCTACTGCCCTGTGGCGGAAAGGCCGTGCCTCCTACGCTGGGTAGCCCCAGTCTGGGGGGACCAGCCACCCCGGTGCCAGAAGGGCTATGCTTCCACATTGGCCAGCCCTGGCTAGCGTGAACCCGTCACCCCTGTTTCAGGAGGGATGTGCCCCCCGCGCTGGGCAGCCTCAGCCCGATGACCTCATCTTCCCTTTTGTGGTGGGTGGAGTGCCATGACCTGGGTCACTTGGCCTAGTAAAGCTAAACAACAACCAAAAATGCACAGCTCAGAGTGGCTCCTTTCTGGGAGGGAAGAGAAAAGCTCAGGGGTTTGGACAAGAAAGCAGAGAGAAGGCTCCCTGCTGACTTCAGGCTGGCATCTCCAGCTGCCCTCCAGACACTCGGTATGGCCAAAACAGAACTCGCTTTGTCTTGCCCCTGGATACCTCCTCTACGGCCATTGAGGGTTCCACCATCCCCTGGTCGCTGCTCAGGGCCCCAACCCAGGAACCCTCCTGAATGCCCCACTCATTCCTGGAGCCACGCTTTTGCCAAGGCTGGTCCATTTCACCGCTGGCCCATCTCTGGTCCATTTCACTGCTGGTCCATTTCACCGCGGCCCATCTCTGGTCCATTTCACCGCTGGCCCATCTCTGGTCCATTTCACCACTGGTCCATTTCACCTCTGGCCCATCTCTGGTCCATTTCACCGCTGGTCCATTTCACCTCTGCCATGTTGCTCATTCCACCTTTGCCACATGTCTGAATTTCCCCCCTCCTCTCCTTCGACACTGCCCCCATGCTAATGCAGATTATTGCTGTAGCTTTTGGGGCACCTGCCTGCCTCAGGTCTCTTCCCAACCCCTCCTAATTCCGGTGTCTTCCTCTTATTTGCTATTTATTCCTTTGCTCCTTGTCTCCCCCATTAGACTGGGAGCCCCTCGAGGGCAGGGACTGTCTTTTGATTCTTTGTATCCCCAGGGTTTGGCCCGGTGCCTGGCCTAGAGTAGGTGCTTCATAAATGTTTCTTGGCTGACTAACCAAAAGGGAATTTCCTCCAGAGGGAGACATCAGGCTGCTGGGGGAGGAACAGCCAATTTTGGGGACAAATATCAGGGGTCACCCTCTTAGCCCCAACCCTAGAGAAAGCTTAGCTAAGGTTTAGAAGCAAGGATGTGAGGAAAGAGGCGGTGGGGGGAGCAGGAAGAGCCCAGCGCAGCCTCTTACTACCCTGTGCAGCCCTGTCTCAGTTTTCTTTTCTGTCAAATGGGAAGCTGGGTCTGGTTGGTGTCTGAGTGATCCCAGGGCCCACTGGAGTCGGTGGTGAGTGACTCACCTTGGCTTCCACCCTGAGCTCCCTCCTTGTTCCTGTTACTCACTTGCCAGGGGCACTGCGCTTCCTCTGCCTACAGGCTGGCCTCCTTCCCTCCCCGGTCACCCCCAAATGCTCTCTCCCTGCCCCGCCTTCAGATGCAGCTCAGGCATCGTGCCCTCTCTCACAGCCACACCACAGCTGGCATTTATTTCCATACGGCATGAGGCTGGCAGAGCACTCTACAGATACTCTGAGTCCTCCCTTCCCACCATCTGGGGTGGCCTGTTGTCGTGGGGCTTTCTTGGCAGAGATCCTGGGGTGGGGGGTCATTTCCTGGTCCGGCTCCTGCTACAGACGAGGAAACAGTCCACCAGGGGGCAGTGACTTGTTCAGGGGTCGCCCAACTAGGAAGTGTCTGAGGCTGAATTTGAACTCAGGTTCCAGGCTCGGCGCTCTGTCCACTGTGCCACCTCGCTGCCTCTTATCACCCTTTTACAGATGAGGAAGTCTGAGGTCTGAGAGGCCCTGTGACTTGCCCAGGGCCACCCAGCTAGTAAGTGTGCGAAGCGGGCCTGCACCTCAGGTCTGGCACTCTATTGCTTTGGGTTCCTCCAGGCCTGGCTCTGAGCTGGGGAGTCCTCAAGTCCTGAATTTGAATCTCTGTGTGTGCATACAGCCGTCACTGAGGAGGCTGTGGATCTGGATGCCTCTGCCTGAGGACCCTCCTTCCTCCCCTGGTTCCTCCAGGCCGGCTCTGAGCTCATGTTGACTCATTCCAGGAGAGGAAACTTGAGCCGGGAAACTATTTGAGGGCGGGCAGAGATGAGGGCCGGGCTAGGCTGGGGCTCCAGATGGCCCCGGAATGCCTCCTGCAGCCCTGCTCCCCTCCCCCTCCCTCCTCCTCTCGCCCCTCCCCTCCAGAAAGGATGCCTGGAGACACCTTAAAGCCAGCCTGTGCCTGGCAGCCTCCCTGCGCTCCAGGAAGTCACCGAAAGACAACTAAGTCAGGCTGTTTACACAGTCTTTAACGTGGCGCCTTAGAATCCATTCTGAGCAGGAGCCGTGAGGGCTGGGCAAGGGGGTGAGTGACTTGTCCAGGGTCACCCAGCGAGGCAGCATCTGAGGCCAGGCTGTGGCCTGCAGGCCCTGATTCTTGAGGTGCCCTCGAAGATCTCCCCTACCCCTGCCCTGGCCGGGATCCTCCGTGCCTGCCCAGAGTGTTCTCAGCCCCAGGAGAGGCCTGGCTGCCCCCAGGTTTCCTCATTCCTGCCCCAAGAGAGGAAGCTCCACCTCTGGGGGGGGGAGCCCCGGGGTACCTGGGGGGAGGGGCCACAGGAAGTCTTCTTGGCTTGATGTCACTGGCCCAGCCCCACCCTGCTGCCTGCTTGTAGGTGCCCAGGGCTTGGTTCTGTGCTGCTGCTGAGAGGGAGAAGCCCACCAGGTGTGTCCGCTGGGGGGGCTGGGTATGGGCCAGTGGGGGGCAGCCTTGGAGCCGGAGCTTGGACTTTGCCCTCCCCTCCTTGTTCTTGGGGGGGCTGGGAGGGGCCTCAGCCACCTGGTCCAGGCAGGGCATTTTGGAGGCTTTGAAGTCACCACCCTCCCTTGTACCGCTGGGGAAACTGAGGCTGGGGGCACGTTTTCAGGGGTGCACAGCTGGGAAGCATGGCTTTTTTTTCCCTGTGTTTATCTGTGTATGAGACAGGATGGTGTAGACAGAGGCCCATGCAGGACACTTGCCCACTTGGGAGCTGGGACTTCCTGGGGGGTGTCCAACTCCGACAGAAATGGGGTCTGCTCTCTTACACGATTCTTAAAGTATTTCCTAATGATTTTTTAGAAAACCTTTAATCTTCCATCTTAGAATCAATCGTATGTACGGGTTCCAAGGCAGAAGAGCAGGAAGGGCCAGGCACACACTGGGGTGAAGTGACTTGCCCAGGGTCACAAAGCTAGGAAGTGTCTGAGGCCAGATTGGAACCCAGGACACCCCCCCCTCTGGGCCTGGTGCTCTATCCCCTGAGCTACCCGGCTGCCCTCTGACATCTGAATGTGGCTCTGGCACTTGCTGGGGATGGTCTGCACTGGGCGATGCTGTAAGGCTCTGTCTGACTCTCTGTGACCCCGGTTCCTGGAGGGCTGGAACCCTTTCCTTCTCCCGCTCATTTGACACAGGAGGAAACTGAGGCAGGCAGGGTGAGGTGACTTTCCCAAGGCCACACAGCTGGGAAGTGTCTGAGGCTGGATTCGAGTGCATCAGCCACATGCTGCCCACAGTGCCGAGGCTGCTCCTCTTTAGGGCTAAGTTGTCAAAACAAAGCTGGGCGAGGCAGGCTTCCTGGGGCCAGGCTTGGCCAAGGGGGTGGGGGCCGGCCCATCAGAACCAGTACTGCGTGCCAGCCCCTCCTCTCCTCGGGAGGCCCTTCTTGTTTCTTCCCCGGGGCCCAGAGAGCCCTCGCCGCGTCCTTGTGGTGCCCCGCACTAGAGGTGGGTAGCCCGCTGCCTGGGGGCCCAGAAGAGCCTTTCCGGGCTTGCCGGGGGCACTCGGGAGGACATCCGGGGCGGGCAGTTGGTTTGCAGCCCAGCTTGCCACGAGCTGGGAGCAGGAGGTGGCGGTGCCCGGCTTCCCTGGGAAGGCCGCCTGTGGGCGTGCTTTGAGGAGACCCAGCCTTCACGGGGAGCTCGGACTGAGCCAGGCCTTCGGGCCTGGGGTGCCGGGGGCCAGCGGGGGCCCGTCCTCTCTCACAGCCGCCTCTTCTCCCGCCCCTTCCAGACGCCCTGCTCGCGGACCTGGAGTCCACCACCTCCCACATCTCCAAGCGGCCCATGTTCCTGTCCGAGGAGACCCCCTACTCCTATCCGACCGGAAACCACACGTATCAAGAGATCGCCGTGCCGCCGCCGGTCCCCCCGCCCCCCTCCAGTGAGGCGCTCAACGGCACCGTCCTCGACCCCCCAGACCAGTGGCAGAGCGGCGGCCCCCGATACATCCACCAGCAGGTGGGAGCTGCCTGCCTCAGTCTTTCCAACCGTGCGCCCCCTCCCTGCTCCCCCAGGGGCAAACCGTGTTAGTCACCAGGAGCGGAAAGCCCCCGTGGGACTAGGAGGCCATGAGTGTGAGCCTGAGGGGGTGAGGGCGGGGGATGAGTCAGGGCTGCCCCCACCTCCTCCTCTGCCCGCAGTTGCCGCTCACCCCTTCCACAGCCGAGCCCTGATCGCTCTCTTGTCTCGGCAGTCTCAGCCTCAGTCTCCTGTGTTTGGTTCTGGTGCGAAAAATCCTGGCGTGCCCGTGTCCCGGGACAGCCTGGGGTCCCCCTGCCCCCGCGGAGCCGGCGAGGAGGAGCACGTGTACAGGTACCAGCCTGCCAGCTCGGGCCCACTAGGAAAGGAGCTGCCCGGGGAGCTCTGGGGCGGGCCTAGAATGCTGCCTTGGCCACCTGACTGCCCGGGCGGCCTTGGGCAATCTCCATAACAGCAATAATGCCAGCGTTAAAGCTAGCGTGCAGGTGGCACGTCAGAGTTGGCTTTACGGGGCAGCCGGGGGCTCCTGCTCTTCCCAGTTTACAGATCAGGAAACTAAGGCAAAGAAATCATCCAGCTGGTAAGTGTCGGAGTCAAGAATCAGGTCTTCCTGATTCTAAGTCCAGCATTCTGACCGCTGTGCTGAAGACATTCCACCTCTGCCTCAGTTTCCTTGTTTGTAAAAGGAGAGCATTGGAATGGGTCCTTTCCAAATTCTCAGTTATTTGACCTTTTATTTTCTTATCTGTACAGTAAAGGGTTGGACTAGATGACTGTAAATCTAGTCTGGCTCTGCACTGGCGACCCTCTGGGGTCCCTTCTCCGGCTCTGAGTCTGTGCGGGTGATAACCTGGGCCTGCCGGCTCCTGAATTGGGGCGGGAAGGCTTAGAGGACGCACCAATGCCATTTGTGGTAGTCGTCATTAATAAGGATGATCCTTAGGAGGGCCAGGAGCCCCTCCGCATCCCCATCCCTTCTTCTGCCCCCTCCCCTCTCCTTCCTCTTCCTCTCCTCCCTCCTCTACCCCTCTCCTCCCTTCTCTCCTCCTCTCCTCCCTTCTCCCTCTCCCTCTCCCTCTCTCTCTCTCTCTCTCTCTCTCTCTCTCTCTCTCTCTCTCTCTCTCTCTCTCTCTCCATCCCTCTCCCTCCTCTCTCTCTCTGTCTCTCTCTCATCTCTCTCTCTCTCTCCCTCTCTCTCTCTCTCTCTCCCTCTCTCTCTCTCTCTCTCTCTCTCTCTCCCTCTCTCTCTCTCCCTCTCCCTCTCTTCCCTTCTCCCCCTCCCCCTCTCCCTTCTCTCTCTCTCTCCCTTTCCTCCTTTTCTCCCTCCTTTCTCCTCCCTTCTGTCTTCCTCTCTTCCCTTCTCCCCCTCTCCCTCTCCCTCTCCTCTCCTCCCTTCTCTCTCTCCCTCTTCCTCTCTTCCCTTCTCCCCCTCTCTCTCTCCCTCTTCCTCTCTTCCCTTCTCCCCCTCTCCCTCTCCTCTCCTCCCTTCTCTCTCCCCCTCTCCCTTCTCTCTCCCTTTCCTCCTTTTCTCCCTCCTTTCTCCTCCCTTCTGTCTTCCTCTCTTCCCTTCTCCCCCTCTCCCTCTCCTCTCCTCCCTTCTCTCTCTCCCCCTCTCCCTCTCTCTCTGTCTCTCTCCCCTTCCCCCTGCTTCTCCCCATCCTGTCAGGTGGAAGTGGCCCTTGTTGCCCAACACTTGCTGTCGTGTCCAGGCTCCATCCGCCTGTCCTCTGCCACCTCTTTGGGCCATTGAGGGGGAAGACTTCCTTCCTCCCTCCACTTAGCCCGTCCCTGCCCCACTCATTGCTTAGCTTCCTGCTTGGAGGGAGCCCCTCCCCACACATGCTGTCCTCACAAGAGAACAGAATTTGGGTCTGAAAGGGAGTTCGAGGGACTCCCCACTCGGAGGGAGCAGACTAGATGGCCGTCGGGCCTCTGCCCCAAGACCTCCAAGGACGGCTCTGGCTGTCAGGAGGCTTTCCGTGCACGTGCCCTCATGGGCCCCGGACATCAGGCCCTTTGCCCTCCAGGATGCCCGCTGGCACAGAGGCCCGTGTCCAGGGTGGAGGGGTTTCACGGGCCTCTCGGCTTCCTCCTTCTCCCAGCTTCCCCAATAAGCAGAAATCGGCCGAGCCTTCGCCAACCATGAGCTCGTCACTAGGCAGTAACCTGTCGGAACTTGACCGGCTCCTCCTGGAACTGAATGCCGTCCAGCACCCCACATCTGGCTTCCTGGCAGGTAAGGGGGCCCCCAGGTGGGGCAGCGGCGTGACCTATCTTGGCCCCCATCCCGGGCCATCAGAGTGGGCTGCCGTGGTCATGGACCAGCCTTTCTCCTCTTCTTTCCCCAGATGATGCCAACCAGAGCCCTCCAGTGCCCGGGGGGCTGAGCCCCCAGTACGGCATCCCTGAGAACAACAGCCCCCTGGGGGGAAAGGCCACCCCTCCAGTGAAGGAGAAGCCCAAGCGGAATGGAGCCCGGGGCTTGGAGGACCTGCGCCCCAGCGTGGAGAGCCTTCTGGACGAGCTGGAGAGCTCCGTGCCCAGCCCTGTGTGAGCGCCGGGCCGGGGGCAGCCTCGCGGGGGCATTCTTTGAGCTTCCTCGTTAGGTTTGGGGGGATCCTGCTGCATTGCTCTCGCCTCCTCCCGAGGGGGGGTGGGAGAAGCCTGGACCCCAGCAGAAATAGGAGGAGCCGGGGACGGGGCAGGAATTCCCGCTTCATTCTTTCTCTCTGGCAGGGGAAGGGACAGCAGGCTGTGTTAGGAAGGGTGTTGGCCTTGGCATCGGGCACGAACTGGGCCCCAATCCCACCTCTAACGTGTCCTGGTTGGAGCGACCCCCATTTCTGGGCCTCTATTTCATCATCTGTAAAACGGGCTGATGACCCTCCTCCCAGAGTTGTTGCGGGGATGGGATGAGGGGATGGCTTTGGGAATCTCGGGGGCCGTGTGAACGCCCCAGGCCCTCGGGGAGCTCCGTCTTCCTCGGACCCCCGGCAGCGCCACAAGCCTCGGGAGGGGTGTGAGGAGGCCCCAGGAGGCAGCGGGCGCCATCGTGTCTATTCTCAGACAGGCAGAGGTTTGAACAAGAGGGCGCCCGCCCTCACCGTGTCCGTGTCCCCCCACAGCCCGGCCATCACTGTGAACCAGGGAGAGATGAACCATCCCCAGCGCGTCACGTCCAGCCAGCAGCAGACCCGCATCTCGGCCTCCTCTGCCACCAGGGAGCTGGACGAGCTCATGGCCTCCCTCTCGGACTTCAAGGTGCTCTGTGGGCCCGCCTCTTCCTCCCTCTTGCCATCACCCCGAGGCCTTTGTTCCCCGTCCCACCTTGGCCTGTGCCCGGATCTGGGCACAGAACGCCCTGCCTGCCGCTCCGGGATCAGGTCCTTGAGGCAGCGGACAGGCTGGACACAGGAAATCCGTGGCCAAGAGAGCCGAGTGGGCGCAGGCTGTCCCCTCGGGCCGGGCCAGGTGGATGAGGGGACGTCGGGAGCCCAGAGGACCTGCCCCTCGTCCAGACCCTGTGCCCGGTGGTCGGCTCTGCTGCCCAGCACCTCCTCCCTCCTCTGTGCCTTCCAGGCTCGTTCTGCAGCCTTCCTCTCCTCCCCCTGTGGTCTGGAAGCTGGGCCTCTCCTTCCCACCAGCCACAACTGTGGGAAACCCAACACCTCGGGCAGGCGGGTGGGCACTGGCCAGCAGCTTATTCTGAGCCTCTTGCTGTGCCCCGATCCCTGCCCAGCCCAGCCTCCAGGCCTCCCTCCCTCCCACAGCTCAGGGCCGGCTCAGGGCTTCCAGGAGGGCTGCCAGGATCTAAGTGGGTATCGATGGGGATTGATCTCTCCAAGAACTTGCTGACCTGGCCTTCCCTTCTGGGGCCGCTGGCAGCTGGGGGGGGCAGCCCCTCCCCCACCGGCCTCATGATGAGGGGGGGCCTTGGCTCTGCTGAGGTGGGCTCTGCCCCGGGCGGACCAGAGGTTGGACTCGGGGGATCTCTAGTCAGGCGTAGGGAAGGAACCCTCGAATGCGGCTCCAGCTCAGAAGAGTCCCCATTGGGGGCTCCACTTGGGGCTTTGCGGTGCTCAGTGACACATCAGGGGCCATCTGGGACAGGGCGGGGGGGGGGACTGGAGAAGGTGGGGCTCCTCTGAGGAGACCAACTCAAGGTGCGGAGCCGGGAGGATGGCTTCTTGTGGACAGAGAAGGCTTCAGAGGTGGGAAGGGCAGCCCAGCAAGGGACCTTCCTTCATCACTCTGGGCCGTAGAGGGCTTCTTTATAGAGGGAGGGGTGGTGGTGGTGTTTGTATGGAGGGGGGACAGAGAGAGAAGGAGAGACAGAGATAGAGAGAAGGAGAGAGAGACAGAGACAGAGAGAAGGAGAGAGAGAGACAGAGACAGAGAGAAGGAGAGAGAGACACAAAGAGAAAGGGAGAGACAGAGAGAGAGGGAGGGAGAGACAGAGAGGGAGAGACAGAGGGAGAGAGGGAGAGATGGAGAGAGAGACAAAGAGAGAGGGAGAGATGGAGAGAGAGAGAGACAAAGAGAGGGAGAGACAGGGAGAGAGAGAAACAGAGGGAGAGACAGGGAGAGAGAGAGAGACAAAGAGAGAGGGAGAGATGGAGAGAGAGACAAAAGAGGGAGAGATGGAGAGAGAGAGAGACAAAGAGAGGGAGAGACAGGGAGAGAGAGAGAGAGAGGGAGAGACACAAAGAGAAAGGGAGAGACAGAGAGAGAGGGAGGGAGAGACAGAGGGAGAGAGGGAGAGATGGAGAGAGAGACAAAAGAGGGAGAGATGGAGAGAGAGAGAGACAAAGAGAGGGAGAGACAGGGAGAGAGAGAGAGAGAGGGAGAGACACAAAGAGAAAGGGAGAGACAGAGAGAGAGGGAGGGAGAGACAGAGAGGGAGAGACAGAGAGGGAGAGACAGAGGGAGAGAGGGAGAGATGGAGAGAGAGACAAAGAGAGAGGGAGAGATGGAGAGAGAGACAAAGAGAGGGAGAGACAGGGAGAGAGAGAAACAGAGGGAGAGACAGGGAGAGAGAGAGAGAGAGAGAGAGAGAGAGGGAGAGGGAGAGACAGAGGGAGGGAGAGACAGAGAGGGAGAGATGGAGAGAGAGAGATGGAGAGAGACAGAAAGAAGGAGAGAGAGAGGGAGAGAGGGAGAGAGAGAGAAGGAGAGAGAGACAAAGAAAGAGGGAGAGATAGAAGAGAGAGACAGAGAGAGACAGAGACAGAGAGGGAGAGATGGAGAGAGACAGACAGAAAGGGAGAAAGACAGAGAGAGAGGGAGAGGGACAGTGTGTCTGTGTCTGCATATGTTGGGGGCCCTTATCGGGGCATTTCTCCCTAGTCTCCCCACCAGGGCTATGTTGGAGGTCTCTCCACCCTTCCCTTCTTGTCCTCTTCTGGTTGGCGTTTCCCCCTCACCCCCAAAGTGTGTCTGCTTGTCTGTGTCCGCAGCCTGGGCGTGTTGGTTGTCCTTTAACCTTAGAGGACTCCCTTGTGGGGCCCCCTCGGATGCTTTGGGTCCCGAGGTTAGGGCCCATGTCTCGGTCTTGAGCTCCTCTCTTCTTCTCTGCCTTTGTCTTGGTTCTCCTCCAGACCAGCTCCTCCATGTGCCCAAGGTTGGAGCAGTCAGCCCGCTCCTCTGCCTCTCCAGAACCACATGGCGCCTTCTCATCTTCTGCTTCTTTGATGCCCCAAACTAGCTACCTCTGCAGTGACCAGGGGGGCTCCTCTGGGGTCCTGTGGATCGAAGAAGATGGGGACCCAGGGAGGAACCCCCCGCCTCTGTCCTCTCCTCCTCTGCAGGGCCTGGACTGGACCAGGCCGGGGGGGAGGCCTGGTGCCGGCAGCAGTAGGCTCTCTTCAGTGGAGGGCTGTCCCTTTGGGGCAGAGGACCAGGGCCTGACTCAAATGAAAGCTGGGGCCAGAGAGGGTCTGGGCAGTGAGAATAGGCTTCCTGAGGCTGTTTGTTCCTCCTCCTTTTTGCCCCATGGGCGCCCCAAGCCCAGCAGCTCTCCTGGTCTAGAGGAGGTTGGCGATGCTTTGAGGGCACAGCTGTGGGCTCTGGAGTCCCCGGCACCCCTGGATTTGCGCGGAGCTGTTTGGGCTGCCGAAGGAGCTACCGAACCGACTGTTGTCGCTGTGAACCGACAGGATGTCTTCCCAGACACCTGGGGCCCTGCGGAGGAATGCAGGGGTGGCGGCCACCCCACTCAGGCCCAGAAGGAGCGAGAGCCCGAGGGCCCTCCCAGGAGAGGCGCATCTGCCGGGAGCCCTGCGAGAGGAGGCCAGGGCACAGAAACCCCGAGAAGCTTGGCCGGGAGCCCAGAGCGGGCCCCGGAAGCCAGGAGAGACGAGCCGGAGCTGCCCCTGGTAGAGGAAACTCCCACCGTGGAAAGGATTTCCACCTCTGGCCAGGCAGGCACCAGAGGGGAGGGCAGCCGCGGCTGCCGAGCATGGCCCCCGTGCATGGTGTGAGACTGGACATTCCCCAGCCCCGCGCACTAACAGCATGAGCCCCCAAAGGAGTCCTGTGCATGGCAGGCGTGGGGAGGCCCCTCGGCCGGGAGTTCTGGACCCGAGCCGTGTCCGCAGAAGAAAAGAGGCCTGAGCTAAGGAGCGAGAGCGTCCCCGCCGTCACGGCCGACGCGTGGCCTCGACTGCATCGGCCCCTGGGATTGGGCGCAGGGCAGGCCAGGCGGCTCCCTCCGATCCAAGGGGACACCTGCGCCCATGGGACACCTCACAGCCTCCTTGTGAGGCGCCCTGGCTGGGCAGGATCTGTCGTGCCCATTTTCAGAAAGATCGAGGCAGAGCCCAGACCTCTCCCTGGCCTTTCTCTGCCCTTTGAACGTCGGGCTTCTCCCGCCGTGGACTTCTTAGTGCTTCGTGGGGGCCAGAGGCAGGAGCAAGCATCGGTCTGGGGACCTCCCCAGGGTGGGTGGAAGGATGCGGCCGTGACGGGCTTCCCCTGTCTCTCAGATGCGCTCCGTGATCAGGAGGAGCCGGGAGACGGGCCACGCACACCCCATGTCACGGGAGGCCTCCCCGCGCCGGCGCCTGGGCCCCTCCGGCCTCCACAAGACCCCGTCTCAGGACCGGCTCATTGCTGAGTTGCAGGGCCGATTGGGCATCAGGCCCGAGGAAGAGGGGGTGGATGAGGCGGGGGCTGACCCCGAGGCCTGGCTGACCGAAGGGGTCATCATCACCGTGCAGCCTCGAGGGAGGAGGGACGGGGGACAGATCGTAGAGAAGGTATTGGGGAGGGGGCCCCCAGGAGGAGGGGGCGTTGGGGACCTTTTCGCATCGCTTCTGCTCCATGTGGGTCGGGGAGAGGAGCCTGAGGTCTATGTGGTCAGCAGTCTCCGGCCCCTGGAGGATTTCTGGGCCTCCTGGAGACCGTGTTCTCTGGCCCTCTGGTTCTGGGGGCTGGTGCGAGCGGGCAGCGGGGCCTGCCACGGCGGAGCCTTCTCCTTCCTTTGTCCTCAGCTGGCTCGCTCTCTTCCTTTCCCAGGTGGTCTTTCCTCCTGACTCTCCTCTTCCCCTGAGAAGAACCGTCTCAGTTCCAGCCTCTCCTCCTCCTTCTCCTTCTCGCCAGTGTGTCACACGGCCTCCTGAGCGCGGCCCCCCCTCCCCCCAGGCGCCCCCTTCCCCCAGACCTCTGCGGATGAGGGCCGCCCCCCGTGAGGCCCCGGGCCCCGCTCCCAGAGGGCTCCCCGCCTCGGCCCCGCTCCGCACCCTGGCCGCCGGCCGCCTCACCGCGTCGGTTGGCTGTCAGACCGAGGAGGACCCACTCTTCCCCCCAGTTCAGGCAGGCTCGCCCCCGAGTTTCCCCGAGACTCATGTTGGTGGCCGACTCCCAGCCTTGTTCTCGGGCCTGGTCAGACCGCTGACCCTGGCCTGTCCCCTCCATAGGTGCTGGTGGGCACGTCGGCGGCCTGTCCACCCCCCAGTCCTCCCCCCCTCGGAAAGGCGGCCGGCCCTGCTCCTCCTTGTGGCCCTGAGCTCCCCGCAGGCCTGGCCCTTCCTGAGGTTTGCCCCCTTCCTCCCTGAGGCTTCTGCTTCCGGCCAGGCCTCTGTGCTTTGGCCTTCCTGTCTCTGCTCCCTGGAGCTCTGCGGGCTCTCTCCCGGCATCTCCCCTTCCTCAGCCTGTCAGAGAGGGTGGATGTGCCGCGTCCGCAGCCAGGCCTCCCCTACCAGGGCAGAGGCCCCCAGGGTGCCCCCCCCGCCATCGGTCAGTCGTCCGGCACCGGGCCCTCACCTGGACCTGCCTCTGCAGGGGAGGGCTTGACTCATCAGGGAGTTTTAGATTCTCCCCGTCAGATCCGGGACGGGGCCTGGGCAGGGCCACGAGCCGCCTGCGGTGGACGAGCCGAGCATCGCGGTCCAGGCGGCCCTTCCCTCCCCCCCACCCTGCAGAGGGCCCTCGCCCCCATTGTGTTTGGCTCCAGAGCCCCCAGGCTTCTCACTTGCCTCCGTGGCTGTGTCCGTAGAGTGGGTTGAACGAACCCCGGGAAGGTCCCAGATCGGTACAAGACCCGTCCTGGGTGTCCCAGCCAGAGGCTTTGAGGTCACCGTTCAGCTTGCCCTAATTGCTCTCTCTTGCTCCACAGTTCATGGCTCAGGGGAAGGTGGGGAGCAGCTCCCCGCCCGGCGGTCCCCCAAAGCCAGGAAGCCAGCTGGACAGCATGCTGGGGAGCCTGCAGTCAGACCTGAACAAACTCGGTGTGGCCACAGTCGCCAAAGGGGTCTGCGGGGCCTGCAAGAAGCCCATTGCGGGGCAGGTGAGGAGGGGAGGACGGGAGCCCTGGGGGGAACAAGGGGGGACGGGAGCCCTGGGGGGAACAAGGGGGGACGGGAGCCCTGGGGGGAACAAGGGGGGACGGGAGCCCTGGGGGGAACAAGGGGGGACGGGAGCCCTGGGGGGAACAAAGAGGGGGACGGAGCTCTGGGGGGAACAAGAGGGGGACGGGAGAGGGGATGGGAGCCTGGGGGGGTCATCCAACAGGCTTGGACTATTCCTTTGATCCGAGGTGGAGAAGGGCCTCCAATTACTTCGGTCACTGAGCACTTGTTAGCTGCCTCTGTGGGGTGCTGGGCAGAGTGCCAGGCCCGGGGCAGGAAAACCTGAATTCAGGTGAGGCCTCAAGTCTCACTGTGCGACTCTGGGCAAGTCACCTAGGCCTGCCAGCCTGTTTTCCTCATCTGTAAAATGTGTTGGAGAGGGAAGAGGCCACCACTCCAGGGTCTCTGCCAAGGCAGCCCCAGATGTGGTCAGGGAGGCAGACACGGCCGAGGACGTGAGGGGAGACTGAGGCAGAGTCAGGGCTTCTTCCTCCCCCCCAGGTGGTGACAGCCATGGGCAAGACGTGGCACCCGGAGCACTTCGTCTGCACCCACTGCCAGGAGGAGATCGGCTCCCGGAACTTCTTTGAGCGGGACGGGCAGCCCTACTGTGAAAAGGATTACCACAACCTCTTCTCCCCCCGCTGCCACTACTGTAACGGGCCCATCCTGGATGTGAGTCCTGGGGCGGGGACGGGGGGGGGGGGGGGCCTCCAGCCTCAGAGGCGGGATGAGCCGCCTGTTAGGAGTCAGTGCTGGGTTTCTGCAAAGCAGTGCCGGCCCGGCCCGTGCCACCTGCCCCAGGGAGGCTTCTCCCCGCAAGTCTGGCTTCCCCAGAGGCTGGCCACAAGCCGTCCGGAGCAACGCTTGTTTCTGTGGGCATCGATTCGGCCTCTTTAAATCCGGCCAAGCGGCCCAGCCCGGCCCCTTCAGCAGCTTTCCCTTTGCGCTTCCCTCCTCTAGAAAGTGGTGACGGCCTTGGACCGGACCTGGCACCCCGAGCACTTCTTCTGTGCCCAGTGTGGGGCCTTCTTCGGGCCTGAAGGTACCAGGCGGGGGCAGGGCACATCCTTGCAGGGGCAGGAGGATCCCGGGTTCTTACTGTTAGAGGGAGAGCAGAGACTGCAGCGGGGCGGGGGCGGGGGGGGGGGGGAGCTCATATTTCCCCTTTGGGCCTCAGTGCTTCCTCTGAGCTCCCTTACATTTGGCATTCCCATTCTAAGGCCCCTCTAGGCCCGACACCCCTGTTCTAAGCCCCTCTCCCCTCTGCACCCCCTGTTCTAAGCCCCCCTTCCCCTCTGACACCCCCTGTTCTAAGGTCCCTCCAGCCACGACATTCTCTGAACCCCTTGGGTCCCCCCCGCAGGGTTCCACGAGAAGGACGGGAAGGCATATTGTCGGAAAGATTACTTCGACATGTTTGCCCCCAAATGTGGCGGCTGTGCCCGGGCCATCCTTGAGAACTACATCTCTGCCCTCAACACCCTCTGGCACCCCGAGTGTTTCGTCTGCCGGGTAAGGCCCCCGCCCTGCCTCCGGCCAGATCCCACTGTCTTTAGGTCTGCTTTGGGGGGCCCGGGGACCCCAGGGCCTGGCTCCTTCTGGACTTAGGGCCAGGGGGCTGCCAAGAGCCGCATAAGGTGGCAAGGGACCTGGGTTCAAACTCTGCCTCTACTGCTCAGCATGTAGCCGCGTCGGCGGGGCGCCTCTGAGGTCGGCCTTCGGCCCCCCTCGGGGTGTCCCCGGCCCGGCCGCTCACGTCCTCCTCTGCGCCGGCAGGTGTGCTTCACGCCGTTCGTCAACGGCAGCTTCTTTGAGCACGACGGGCAGCCCTACTGCGAGGTGCACTACCACGAGCGGCGCGGCTCCCTGTGCTCGGGCTGCCAGAAGCCCATCACGGGCCGCTGCATCACCGCCATGGCCAAGAAGTTCCACCCCGAGCACTTCGTGTGCGCCTTCTGCCTCAAGCAGCTCAACAAGGGGACCTTCAAGGAGCAGAACGACAAGCCCTACTGCCAGAACTGCTTCGTGAAGCTCTTCTGCTAGGGCCCGGCCGGCCGCAGCCTCCCCGCGGCCCTCCCGCTGCCGGCGAGCGGGCAGACCCGGCCACCCACACTGGAACCCCTTCTTGGGCTGCCGCTCAGGGAGTTTCGGGGGGGCTGCCCCTCCCCTCGCCAGCACCCCCCGAGAGGCAGGGCTCGGCTGGGCCCCTCCGGCCGAGGCTCTCCCTCACTTGGTTCTACTGAGAAAGGACCGTCCAGCAATAATATTTTGTATTGACGCGGCCGTGGCGGGCGGCCGGGGAGGGCAGCCCCCAGCCGGGCGCCGACGCCGGCCCGCGTTGGGTAGATTTCTACACTGAGCTTTGATTCCTGTGTGTTTGGGTTGCTTTTAATTCTCTTTGAAACGCTTTTGGACAGCTTTTCCAGACTCCTTTTGGCCTCCTCCTCGGGCGCCGCTCTTCCCGGGAGGGTCTTCTTTGTGGCCGGGAGGCGGCCGCCATCTTTTTCTAGCACAAACCGGGGGCGGGCCCGGAGGAGCCTTTTCTATCCCCTCCTCACAGTTCATTGGTTTGTAAACTGCTGTATTCAGACCTCCTTCCTCCTGCCCCCACCGCGGGCGCCCCTCACTGGCCCGCCTGCGGCTCGGGATCGGAACTCCCCGGACTTCCCAGATTTCTGCCGGATTGAGTTTGGGGCTCTCCAGCGACGCCTCTGGGCCTTCTTTCTCGAGGCCTTATTTGCCCAGAGGCCCCGCTCCGACCGTCCGGCAGAGCCTGGTGGCGGCCCTCCTCGGCCCAGGAAGCACCGTTTGTGCCCCATTTCAGGCCGGAGGGATGGAGTTCCCTATGGAAAGGGATGATGGAGCCGGGGGGGGGGGGGGGGGCGCTTGCCTCGCCTCGCCCCCTTCATCCCCATTTTGTGCTGACGGGATGATGTTTGGACGGAGCAGAGGCTGGCCGAGAGGAGGGGCTCGCTTAGGGGCCACGCGAGCGGGAGGGGCCGAGCTGGCGCCCCGACTCCCCAGCTGAGGGGGAGCCCGGAGCCTCTGTTGTGGGGCGTCCCCACGTCCACCTCGAGGCCTTAGCACTCTGTTTACAGTGACCTGCCCCGCCCCTCCCCGCTGGGCTCAGGGACATCTCGGGACACCTCTCGGGGCAACACTTTGGTTTGATTCTTCCCCCTATAAACCTCTAACCTTGCTTTTCCCAGTTAAAGTCCTGTGATTTATGCCAATAAAATTTACTATGATTTTCACCGTGCCTCGTTTCCAGGCTTTTTTGGCCGACCCTCCGGTTCCTAACCCTGAGGCCGTCGGCTGCGTCCCGGGGAGGATCCCAGGCAGCTGGGCGGCGCTCAGAGAGGCCCGCCGGGGGCCCCACCTGCCCCCCTCTTCAGTGGCTCTTCTGGGCGCGTTTCTGTAAAGCGCCTACTCGGCGCCTGTCCCCGTGCTAGTCCCAGGGACGAGAAACGTTTCTGAGCCTTCCCGGAGTTTAACTGAAGGAGCTGCCAACCTAGGATCGTGGACTAAACCTGGACGGAGCCCGGGGGCTGTGCCAGCCAGCTCCGCCATGTTTCTTTTCCTTTAAATAAACGCTTCCCTCCACCTTAGAACGGTTCCTAGGTATCCGTTCCAAGGCAGAAGAGCAGTCAGGACGAGGCCCTGGAGGTTAAGGGACTGGCCCAGGGTCACCCTGCTAGGAAGCATCTCAGGCCAGATTTGAACCCAGGACCTCCATCTCTAGGCTTGGCTCTCTGCCTACTGAGCTACCCAGCTGTCCCAGCCCTGCCACTTTTCCAGAGGAGGAAGCAGAAGGCTTCATGGAAGACTCGGGAAGGAGGGGATGGCCAATGACCGATATAGGAAGGAATGGGGCGGGCAGGGGCGCTTGGCCCTACGAGGAATTCAAGGACTGAGAGGCAAGTCGCAAAGGGGCAGATGTTGGCTTGAGTCACTTGCCCAGAGAGACCCACCGAGAGGAGAGGCGCCGGCAGCGATGTGGGATGGCGGCATTCCCAGCCATCTGCCCCTAACCCCATCCAGCCCTTCACCCTGGCCCTGGCCTTCGTGGCCTCCTATTTGGTCTGACTCCACTCAAGGTGTCCCCCCAGCAGGTGAAATCACCTTCCTAAAACTGGGCTCTAACCAAAAACGAATGGCTCCCACTGGTATGCAGAGCTGGGGCGGGAGCCCTCCTGAAGCCCACCCACACCGGCCTCCCCCCTCTGCCATCCCTGGGCCTGGCATGCACCCCTTGGGGGCAAAAGTAGTTTATTTTCCCAATTACATGGCATCATTTTCCACGGAAGTTTTCTGATGTTAAATGAGCCAAACGGTCTCCCCCTTCCTGGACCTCTTCTGGGCCTTCCTTATTCTCTTCTGCCTCTTAGAATTCAGGAGTTGCCTCCCTGCCTCCCCCATTCCTGCTGCTTCAAATGACCTTGTATTTGCCCTTTGGGCACGTGCCTGGCCAAGAGTGGCCTCTGCACTGCGGGTTAAGTCCAACCTGAAAGAGGAGCCGGAGCCCGCCTTTACCAGCTTCCTCCTGCTTCCTCCAGGGCCACCGGCTCCTTAGAACCAGCCAGCAGCCTCTGGCTTTCCTTTTGCAGACTAAATATCCCAGGTTCCTTCAGCAGGCCCCCACACCACACTGCCTCTTCCTCCTCTGCCCTGTCTCTGTTAGGAATGAGATGAGAAGCTGGAGAGTCAGGACCTCCTGCCTCTGGGGAAGTTCTGAGCTGGCTTCCCCCCACCGGCCACCCCGCAGCAAATTAATCCTAGTACATTCTGAGGCCAGGGGTGTCTGTCTATTATTAGCCTCCCTTAGGGGCTGGGGAGTTCCTCTCTCTGGGAGAGAGACAGGAGAGAGAAAGAGGAGGGAGAAAGAAAGAAAAGAGAAAGAAAAGGAAAGAGATGAGAAAGGGAGAGAGGGAGAAAGAGAAAGGAAGAAAGAAAAGGAAAGAAAAAAAGAAGGAAGAGAGGGAGGGGAGGAAAGGGAGAAAGAAAAGGAAAGAGGAGAGAAAGGAGGGATAGAAAAAGGGAGAAAATAGGATAGAGGGAGAAAGGATGGGTGTAACATACTAGGCATGGAAGTATGGTTGATATATTAAATACTTCATCAGAGCAGTTAATGATCAATGTATAGGCAGTTCTAAAGGCAAGAGAAAGAAAAAAGGAGAGAGGCGAGAGAAAGGAAAGAAAGGGAGAGAAAGGAGGGAGAAGGAGAAAGAAAAGGAATGAAGGTGAGAGGGAGAAAGAAGGAGGGAGAGGAGAAAGGGAGAAAAGGAGTAAAAGAAGAGAGGGAGAAAGAAAGAAAAGGAATGAGAAGGTAAGAGGAGAAAGAAATGGAGAGGAGAGAGGAGAAAGGAGGGGAAGAGGGAGAGAAAGAGGAGGAGGGAGAAGGAGAAAGAAAAGGAAAGAGGTGAGAGAGGGAGAAAAGGAGAGAGAAGAGGAAAAGAAAGGAAGAAAGAAGGAGAGAAAAGAAGGAAGAGGGAGAAAGAAAGAGGAAAGAGGGGAGCAAGGAGGAAGAAAGAAAGGAAAGGAAAAAGGATAGAAAGGAGGGAGAAAATAATAGGATAGAGGGAGAAAGGATGAGAGGAAGAAAAAAGCGAGAAAAAGGAAAGAAAAAAGGAGAGGAGAAAGAGAAAGAAAGGGAGAGAGGGTGAGAGAAAAGTTGGGAAATAAAATGCTTGGAAAGTTAGTTGTTAAACATTCATTAAACACTTTCTGTATGCTAGGTAAGGGGGAATGAATATGAAGATAAAAATAGTTCCTGGCTCTAAGAAGCTGATATTCTATTGGACAAAAGAGAACATATGTGTATATGAGGAAATTAATGCAAAATCTATAGAAAAATGTATAAATATTGAAAGGGGGAGATCACCAACTCTGGGATCCCACCAACTTGGAAAAATCTGGAAGGGTGTCAAGTTGGAGTTTGGCGTGTAACCCAGAGGGGTCCTAGGGATTCTAGGCATCTGAATGGGAGGGAGAGAGACCTTCAAGCAGAGGTGGGAGCTGGGATGTGAAGGGGAGAGGCTTGACATTGAATGGAAAGACTGGTCTGCCTTCTCCCATCAGGGCTCACACCCCTTTTCATCTCCATAATCAGTCACTATCAAATCTTGTAAATTCTGCCTCCATGTTTCTAGCCTCCATCCAGTCTCTCCAATTCCTAGAGCCTAGTCCAGATCTCTGCAGTTCTCCAGGTTGCTGGTGATGGAGCATGGACCTGGAGCCGGGAAGACCTGAATTCAAATTTGGCCTCAGGCCCTGTGCCATTTG
Source organism: Monodelphis domestica (assembly GCF_027887165.1). Lineage (NCBI taxonomy): Eukaryota > Metazoa > Chordata > Mammalia > Didelphimorphia > Didelphidae > Monodelphis > Monodelphis domestica. The sequence goes on from NC_077229.1 coordinate 30,874,442, forward strand.
CCTTCTCATGGTCTGACCAAAGAATCTAGAGAAGAAAATGGTGAACCACTCTAGTTGCCTTGCCAAGAGAGCCACAAAGCATTGGACATGACAACGACTGAACAACAAAATCGAATGCTTCCCATTTCCCTTCTCCAGATTCCTCTATGTAGTGACCAAAATCATCTTCCAAGAGCTTGGGTGTAGCCATGTCACCCCCTTGCTCAAGAAACTTCAGAGGCTCCCTACTGCCCAGCCCAGGGGTATTCCCTCCTCACCCAGGCCACCTAGAATCCTTAGCTTCCTTCAAGGTTTAACTCAGATGTCACCTCCTACCAGGATGCCTCTCCTGATTTCCTCTCTTGTTCCCATACCATCCATTCTCAATTGTATTGTCATGATCTGTTTCAATACTTTGTCCATTTCCTATAATGGCAAGTCTTAAAAAAAAATCCTTCCCTTCTTGTCTTAGAATCAATTCTAAGGCAGAAAAGCAGCAAAGGCTGGGCAATGGGGATCAAGTGACCTGCCCAGGGGGATCCAGCTAGAAAGTGTCTGAAGCCAGATTTGATTGATGTTAGATCTTTTTAGGGGATGGGGCTATTTTTATTATATTATATTTTATTTTATTTATTTATTTTTTGTGCTCATCTGAAGGGGTTGGGGAATGGGGATGGGATCTGTCAGGTCACTCCTCTAGGGGGCTCTTAGCTAAGCAAACTCCTTCTAGCCATGAATGTCTGCATTAGACTCCAAGTTTCTTACTGACTTCATTCTCTGTCTGGCTACCCTGCCACCTCCCAGACTCTATGATTTCCCAATGTTTTAGAATCCTCTTCCCTTGGGGAAGCTCCATTTTAAGGACAATGTTCAAGCCAAGCACATCTCCATTCTTCTGGCTGGGCTTCCCTTTTCTACTATTTTTTCTTTTTCTCTTATTTTTTCTTCTATTCTCTAGTCTCTCCTCCACCCCTTTAAAATTCCCTCTTCTACAGTGTCTTCTTCCCTCATTAGAAAGGAAGCTCCTGGGGACAGTAGATTGAGAGCCAGGTCCTAGGTTCAAATCTGACCTTAGACACTTCCCAGCTGTGTGACCCTGGGCAAGTCACTTAACCCCCATTGCCTAGCCCTTACTGCTCTTCTGCCTTGGAACTAATACACAGCATTGATTCCAAGATGGAAGATAAGGGTTTTATTATTTAAAAAAAAAAGAATGAATGAATGAATGAATGAATGGGGGTGCATCTGGGTAGCTCAGTGAATTGAGAGCCAGGCCTAGAGATGGGAGGTCCTAGGTTCAAATCTGACCTCAGACACTTTCCAGCTGTGTGACCCTGGGCAAGTCATGTAACCCCCATTGCTTAGTAACACTCTTCTGCCTACTGACTCCAAGATGGAAGGAAGGTAAGGGTTTAAAAAAAGAAAGGAAGCTCCTTGAGGACAGCTACGTTTCCTTATCCCTGTCTGCTGAGCCCAGTCAGTGTTTAATAAATGTTCCTGGCTCCCTCTTGATTTTGGAAACAAATACTAGATGCCTTCTCTTCTGCCTTGCACAGCACTGAGTCTAAGAAGGAAGTGTAAGAGTTAAAAAAAAGGTGCAGTTTGGCCCCAAATCTTTCCTAATCTACCCTCTCCTCCCTTTCTAATCTTCCTATTCGTGGCTCCCTCTGTTTCTCCCTCTCTCCTCTCTGGCTGGCCCCCATGCCTGGAATGCTCCCACCACTGACCTCAGGCTTCCTCTAAGACTCAATTAACATCCAGTTCTAGTGCCTGTCTTCAGGATTTCCCATTTTCCCTGCATTGGCTTCCCGGCTAGACTGGGAGCTCCTTGAGGGCAGCGGCTGGCTTTTGCCTCTTTCTCCATCCCCAGCCCTTAGCACAGTGCCTGGAAAAGGCCTAATAAATGTTTAATGCATGAAATTGATTTGATGGATTGCCTTGCCCAAAGTTACCCAGCAGGCGTGTGTCAAGGGAGGGGAAATGAACTCGGGTCTCGCCTCTGAGACGAAGGCTCTATCCGCGTGACTTTATGCTGTTTATCTCATGGACATAACAAGAGCTTAAAGAAGACCTTTTAGATCTCATTCGCAGCGCCTGTCTTATAGTAGGTGCTTAATAACAGGCTCCTGGCAGCCTAGTGTTTTGTTTTTTTTTTGTGTGCAGGCTCACAGAAGTGTTCGGAGGCCGACGGGGCTGCCCAGCAGGGGGCGCGAGCCGATCTTTGCTCATCCTTTTCTAAGACAGGGAAGCCTCTTCTCGAAGAGGCGGAACCACCGCCCACCGAGTGCTCGCCAGATTGTCCAATGGTGGCGAGGATCACCCTTGCTCGCCTGATGGGCGTCGACATCCGCCAATAGGAGTGAACTCTGTTCACGGACTCTGGTTGGCTACTGCGCATGGTATAAAAAGCGAGCGGAGTCGCGCGGCCGCTCTCTCCCCAGGCGTCCTCGTGTGAGGTGGGTTTGATGGCGTCTTAGGGCTGGTCGTGGGCGAACGGGCCGCGGCGAACGGGCCGCGGTCCGGCGAGTGCGGGCCTCTGTCCTTCCTCTACCCGGCGCTGAGGGTTCCCGAGGCCCGCCGCCGGCTCGGCCAGTCCCGCGTTGGGGGAGTTCCTGAGGCTTTATTATGGGGCCCGCGTGTGAGGGCAGGGGAGGCGGGAGGAGGGGAGGCCCCGGAGCCGGCCCGGCCCGCGTAGCCCTCACCGGGCGTTTCTGTCGGGCTGCACCGGGGAGGAGGCGGAGAAGACACTCCGAACTGAGCCTCTTGTAAGGGGAAGGGCTTGGAGGTCCCTGTGGGTCTGTGTTTGCTCCTCTGCAAAAGGAACTTAACCTCGGTGGCTCCCAGATCCCTTCCAGCTCTCTAGCTGATCTAATAAGAATATTCTAGGGGTAGTTACGTGGCTCAGTGGATAGAGGTAGACTTAGAGATGGAAAGGCCTTGGTTCATTCAAATAAAATTTTTTCATTTGGCCTTAGATACTTCTATTTGTGACCCTGGGCAAGTCACTTGCCCCTCATCCCTTAGCCTTTGGTATTTTGTCTTGGAACCATTATCCCTTCCAAGACAGAGGGTAAGGATCTAAAAAGCCTGTATGAATCACACTTTCAGCTGTGTGACTTTGAGCCACTTCATTTTTTTTTCCTCTAGCCCTTGCTATAGTTCTGCCTCGGAACCAATACTTAATGCTGATTTAGGCCATAAGATATCTAAGAAAGAACGCAAGAGTTTAGTTAAAATTTTTAGTGTTTGAACCCTGAAGAGGTTGGATGGATGGGGAGGTTTTGAACAGGACTTTGGGAGTTTCCTCTGAGAAAATTTAGGTCGAGTAAGGAATTGGGACTGGCAGTAGTAGGGGGTAAAGGGTCAGGGTCTCTGGGTCTGAGGAAGAATGTATGATGTTGACAGGCCCCTGCTTGCTCTCTCCACAGTGACATCGTCTTTAAACCCCACGTGGCAATCCCTGAAGCACCTTCGAGATGCCCAGGGAAGACAGGGCTACCTGGAAATCCAATTATTTCCTCAAGATCATCGTAAGTGACTTCTTAGGGTCAGAAGTTGGACCCTGCAACCCCCTTGGGACTTTAAAGAGATGCCATCACACTGTCTGGGAATCTTTTGTTGCCTCCTTCCCTTGTCCATTTTAGAAACTAGGCCAGGGACTGTTCCTTCATGCCTTATCCCCAGACCTGGAGTTTTCCTAATTGGTGTATGTGTTCTCTTTCCTTAGTATGTAAGATTCTTCAGGGTAGGGATTATTAAAGTTTTTTTCTTGGCATCCTTAGTGCCTAGAATATTGTTGGCCCTTAATAAATCCTGGTTGACTCCAGGCTAGGCTAGTACTTCCTTCTGCCTCATACTCAGAGCTGGCTCTGGACCCCTGGTCTGATGGTGAGGAACTGCCCCTTTGGTCCTTATTCTCTAACTAATTTGAGCAGAAAGAACCTTCTAGTGTTTGAGGAAGTATGGCTATGTAGGTGCAGGTTCAGCTTGATTTGAACGAATTAAAGGATTTTTGACATGTCAGAAGAGGAGGATTCAGGGTAGCTAGGTGGTACAATGGATAGAGTGCCAGGCCTGGAATTGGAGGAACTGGGCTCAACTATGGCCTCAGACACTTAACTGGCTATGTGACACTAGCCAAGCCACTAAACCTCAAATTGCCTAGCTCTCAATCTTTTTTTTTGCCTTGGAACTGATACTTAAAAGTAAGGATTTGAAAAAAACAAAAAAGCCAGCAGGATTCAGGCCTGGGTTTGTTTTTTTTCCTTTTTTTTGGTACTTAATACTTTGGTCATGATTCAATGATTTTATAAAATACCAAAACAAAATTAAAAGGAAAAAAAGAAAACCCAGCATATTCCCCTTAAGGAGGTTACATTCTAGTAGATGTAATGTGACAGAAATGTGGGTGAATGAGTAATGCTCTATAAGGTGTTTGAGAATTTTCAGGAAGTGATCTCAGATCTTGTTAAGTTACCTGTTAAGTGAGGGTGTAAATTGTCTCTGCCCATCTTGGCTGTGAGAGGATCAGGTGACACAATGAAGACCAGAGCTCAGTGGAGAGTGTATTTATCCTTGGAAGTGATTGTGATCATGGATATGATAGTAGGGCTGCTGACCTGTCAGTCATTCACAAGTTTGCTATGTTCCAGACACTGTGCAAAGAAAGGCAAAAGCTTTGTCCTTACCTTCTTGAGGCACTTAAAGGAAGAGAAAATGCAAATGATGAGAAAAGATTGCAAATGGAAGGCCAGATCTGTGTGAAGGCTCGGGAAGGAGGATGGGGATGCTAGAAAAGGCCTCTGCTGAAAGTGGGATTTGAGGTTAGTTTTAAGGGGATTTTTGAGGGATGGAGTATGCCAGCCAGAGGAGTCTGCCAGGGAAAAGGAGTTGGGGTGTCCTGATCAATGAAGGAAAAGCCTGTTAACTTGTAAACTTGAAGTTAACATATGGAAGTGAGCTGTCCAGTTGTATGCTCTTAGAGGAGAGAAAGAAATCCTTGCTCATGATGTTCATGTTTCCTCTTCCGTCAATTGTAAAAGAATTAGAACTTGGAAGGAACTGAAGATGTCCAGTTCTATCTGAATTTGAAGCAGGAATGCCCTTTTTAATGTTCAGTTGCTCCTTGAAGAATTTATTATGAGAAACCTACTTTTGTATAGGCATTTTTTCTTCATTTCAAGTAGAAATCTCCCTCTCTAATTTCTATCCATTGGTCCCAGTTCTGTTTCCTTGGAACTGTACTAAGCAAATCCCTCTTGTCTTTCCCCACTTATAATCCCACCATAACAGGACCAACAAACAAATATCTTCCACAAAGTTAGGTGGATTGTAAGTAACCTGATTCACGAGTAAACATTCATAATACCCATTTGACTTTGTGGAAGATGTTTGTAGTAATATGTTTGTGTCTTTCGGGTTTGTCTGAAATAATAATAAATTGCTGTATGTGGTATAAGCACATTGTTCTGATAGATGTCTGTGTGCCCTGCTCCAGTATAAATGCCATGGAAGCAATGATAGGAATTCATCCAGTCTCTAGGACTCTTGACATGCTTATGGTGCTCAGGTCTCTGGCACTTAAATTAAGTGTTTAACGTGTTCATTTAGTGTTTTGCCCACAAGAAAACTTATAATCTGTCCTGTTTTTAAAACATTCTTAACTTTTCTGATTCTAAAAATCACTTAATGGGAGCTTTTATGTCTTGACAATGTTGATTGTTGATAATTATCTTTCCTTATGTGGTCCTCACAGATGCTTTGAATGGAAATAGTTCCCTGGGCTGAATGTGTGTTCTTTTATTCCATTTGCTTTTTTGTTTTTGTTTTGTTTTTTAATTTTACCATCTGTCTTAAAATTGATAGCAAGTATCATTTCCAAGGATGAAGAGCTGGAAGGGTTAGACAGTTGGGGTTAAAGTGACTTGCCCAGAGTCACACAACTAGAATTCCTTGTCTCCAGACTTGGCTCCATCCAGTAAGCTATTTAACCACTCTGACCCATTAGCTTGTTTTTTTTTTAAACCCTCCCCTTCCTTCTTGGAGTCAATACTGTGTATTGGTTCTAAGGCAGAAGAGTGGTAAGGGCTAGGCAATGAGGGTCAAGTGATTTGCCCAGGGTCACACAGCTGGGAGGTGTCTGAGGTCAGATTTGAACCCAGGACCCGTCTCTAGGCCTGGCTCTCAATCCACTGATCCACCTAGGTGCCCCCTGAGCACCTAGCTTTTGCAGTGAGTGGAGTGGACAAGACCTTTTGACAGCATTTTAGGTCCCAGGGCTTTTCCATTGGGTAGCCTTGTGTGTTGTAGATAATAAGAATTACTAGAAAAGACTATAGTGGAAAGAGCCCAGATATGTGATTAAGAGGATCTAAATTCAAGTTCCCCTTTTGCTGCTACTTAATACCTTGTGATGGACAAATTCTTGAACCCACCTTAATCTCTTTCCTCTGTAAACTGAAAGACTTAAGTGACCTTCCAGAAAGCCTGTAATTTGGGTTTTCTGTGTATCTTGTCTTCTTCTAATAATAAGATTATTTCTGAACCTTGTTTTGTAGCAACTTCTGGATGATTATCCAAAATGCTTCATTGTGGGAGCAGACAATGTGGGCTCCAAGCAGATGCAGCAGATCCGCATGTCCCTCCGCGGCAAGGCTGTAGTTTTGATGGGAAAAAACACCATGATGCGTAAGGCTATTCGTGGGCATCTGGAGAACAACCCTGCTCTGGAGAAGTATGCACAGTGCCTTGGGGAAGCACTCTCTTCCCTTTGTTTCTTGCTTTGGGAGGGTGATGCTATCTGGCAGAGGAGCTAACTTGTGCCCCTTTTTTGCAGACTCTTGCCTCATATCCGTGGGAATGTGGGCTTTGTGTTCACCAAGGAAGACCTGACTGAGATTAGGGATATGCTTCTGGCCAATAAGGTATATGAGAGAGCTGCATGACAGGATGCCTACATCAGGGCCATAGAAATTGTCAGTTCATTCTGGCTAAAAGAACAGCAAATCTCACCTATTCTCTCTTCTTTTTGTAGGTGCCAGCTGCTGCTCGTGCCGGTGCCATCGCCCCATGTGATGTCACTGTGCCAGCCCAGAACACTGGTCTGGGTCCTGAGAAGACTTCCTTCTTCCAGGCTCTGGGTATCACCACCAAGATTTCCAGGGGCACCATTGAAATCTTGGTGAGTGTAGTTGTGTGAGTCCCCTTTGAATGCTTCCTAGAAGCTCCCAGGGCCCTAAAAAGATGGACCATGATAAATGCTTGTAGTGCTTACGTTATTGGGGTGGGCTCTCAAAACCCCCCCTCCCCCCCATCCAGGTGGTCTCCGTGGGCTTTCGGCCTGGAGGCTAACTTTTCTTTGTTTTTTTTTCAGAGTGATGTGCAACTGATTAAGACCGGAGACAAGGTGGGTGCCAGCGAGGCCACCCTGTTGAACATGCTGAACATCTCCCCATTCTCCTTTGGGCTCATCATTCAGCAGGTGTTTGACAATGGCAGCATCTACAACCCTGAAGTGTTGGACATCACCGAGGAGACTCTGCACCTTCGTTTCTTAGAGGTGGGTGCCTGTGTGGATGTGTGCTCCCTCAGCAGACATCAGCCGGGTCTGGTTCTCACAAGGAGTTGGAAGCTAATGATGAAGCAAGAATATAATTCAAAGGGGGCACTAATAGCATTTCTTAACCTGAGGCCCATGAGGGGAAATGTGCTGATCTGGAGGTGGTTGGCCCTTGGATCTGGAATGTGTCTAGAGAGGTAGCTTCTGGCTGATGATCAAATTGGATTTCAGAAAATGTAGGGGCACATCTAGGGCAGGTTTGCCATCATGTCATTGACTCTTCTTTGTCCACAGGGTGTTCGCAATGTTGCCAGTGTCTGTCTGCAGATTGGTTACCCCACTGTTGCATCAGTACCCCACTCTATCATCAATGGGTACAAGCGGGTCTTGGCTGTAGCTGTGGAGACTGACTATACCTTCCCACTTGCTGAAAAGGTAGATTTAGCTAGGACCATAATGGGACTTACGTGTTGGCTTAAGCCTATCTTGGATGACAGGGCACAGGCTCTTGAAGGGTGGTAATTAATAGAACTTTGTTTCCTTGAGAAAGTATACTTCTGCATAGAACATTTTATTTGATTATCACAGTATTTTTAAAATTACAAACTATAGTCCGAATATACACTAGGTCATTGCTTGAACTCCTAAATTAGCCTCCTTGATTTCCTTGCCTCAAGTTTTTCCCCATTCAAACCTAACCTCTAGAATGGCAGCCCCCAAGTTCAGTGGCATTATTGTTTCGAGGATCAAATATGAACCACTTTTTAGGCCATCTTCAACTAAGCCCCTTCCATATTATGTCTGCTGGCCTGCTTGCTGTTATTCAGCAGTCTATCTACTGTGTCTGGATGAGACTTTGGCCCTATGCCACCTTCAGGAAGCTCTTCCTGGTCTCTGCAGCTGCTAGTGCTGCTCCTCCCAATATACTCTGTATGTATCCTCTGTGTTCCCACCATGGGGACACACTCCTGGATGTGTGCTCCTCACGGGTCCAGCTGTGCAGTCAGTCATAAGACTCATTCCTAGGGCGTGTTGGTAATCCACAGCCTTTAAATCTGGTAGCCACGTTACCAGGACAAAGTTGTAGGTGCCTGTATTATATTCTGCCCAGGAGATTTGGGACACCCCCCTCCCCCTGCCCGTATTGATCTAGTCCCAGTGGCTTTAGACACTTGAGTGTGCCTATTGCCCTGCAGAGTTGGTTGGCAGGAGAGGTGTGCCCTGCTAACTTGTCTTCTCTCCCTGCTTTTCAGGTTAAGGCCTTCCTGGCTGACCCTTCAGCATTTGCAGTGGCTGCCCCTGCTGCAGCGGCTCCAGCTGCTGCTGCCCCTGCTGCTGCTGCCCCAGCCAAGGTGGAAGCCAAGGAAGAGTCGGAGGAGTCTGATGAAGATATGGGATTTGGTCTGTTTGATTAGCCCAAGAAACAACTATTTCAAGTGGTTTATTTGTGAAACAAAGAAATAAAAGTGCTCATTTATCTCTACCTCCAGTGCCTATGTTTAGATTTTTAACCTCAAAATGTATAAATATATAAACTTCGAAACCTATAAAGCGGGAATGCCCTTCTCGGGGCTGCTCATCCTCCTTTGATGTCCACCTGTCACCCAGCTCTCAGCTGGGGCTCCAAGCAGTTGTATTTAGTGGCCATACATTGGTAAAAACCAGCTCAGCAAACAGGTTAAACCAGGTTGAGGTTAACCAATGGGCCACAAAAAAATAAATGAGTTAGGGGGGTGTCTACCTCAAGCACAGGAAGGTTTCCCCCAGGGAAGAGGCAAATGAGAACAATTTGTTCTGAGGGCTTGAAGGTCTTGGAAGCAAAGGGCATTGGTCAGACACCAAAAAACCAGTCATTCATTGCATTCAAGACTGTCTCCAGGCTTGATGTTGAGCTTGCCATTGGACTTGGATGGCTAGAAAAATGAGGATGATTTTATACAACTGCCTCATTTCAATCCAAATTACTTGAGAGTTGAAAGCTATCACCAGGGATGTCATTTTGGTGTTCTTCGGTGTGAATGGTCAACAACCATTTAATAATTAACACTGAAAAAAGCTTTTGAGCCTCCGAACAGGAAGTCGGGACAAACCCCTCAAAGGGGTTGTAGCATGTAGTGGAAGGACCACTAATTAGAGTTGGGAGTCTGGAGTCCCAGGCTCTATACAACAGCTGGGTGATCCTGGCCCTCTTGAGTCAGTTTCTTCATAACATGGTAATGATACATGAGCCATTTTACAGGGTTATGAGAAAGGTGTGTCGTAACATGGAAATGAAAAAAAAATCTCTTTGGGGAGTTAATGTGCCTTTCTGGGGCTAAGGGATGTGAGGTATAATACACAGTGCTGGAGTTGGTGGAGACGGAATCCTTTTATGTCCTCTAAAACCCTTACTAGGTAGCGTATTGAATAGAGAGTCAGTCTTGGAATTGGGAGGACCTCGGTTCAAATTTGATTTCTGACACTTCCTAGCTGTGTGACCCTAGGCAAGTCACCTGACTGATCGCCCAGCCCTTACTCTTCTGCCCTTCTGCCTTAGACTTGATTCTGAGAAGACAAGAGTTTTAAAATAAAGTAAAACTCCTTATTAGGAAAGACGACAGGTACACACATAAATGTTCACAAGAGACCAGGAGGGTCTAACGCTTGAGCAGAGGGAAACTAGGGAGAACGTGGTGTTTCACGAAGCAGACCCTCCTCCATTCAGCTGCTCCTCTCTGGCTGTTCCCGCCCGTGCCTGGAGCGTTCTTCCTCTTCAGCTCCTATTACCTCCCCAAATTCCTTTCAGTCCCAACTAAAATCCCGCCTTCTACCAGAAGCTTTCCCCACCCCTCGGGGTGCTCGGGACTTCCCTCGGTTCATGCTTTCCTTCGTATGCAGTAAATAGCTTGTTTGTACATAATCGTTTGCACGCTGTCTCAGAAGATTGTAAGCTCCCACAGGGCAGGGACTGTCGTTTGATTTCCCCAGCGCTTAGCTCGGTGCCCGGCATATAATAAAATGTGTGTATGTGTTGTGCAAAGGCACGGACGTGGGCTAAGAAGTGTACGCCCCGTCCTGCCGCAGATCTTTCTACTGCACTTTGAGGTTTGCAAACTGCTTTACAGGATCTGGGCTTTGTGATATTTCCCAACAATTAAAACGATCCTAAAGTGCTCCAGAGGTAGGGAAGCTCTCATTCCCGAGAAATCTTCACAGGAGCATAATCACCTGGACGATTTGGCCCCGCCCCCTGCCAACGCAGCAGGGGGCAGACTCAGGGCTAAGAACTCCTGGGTGTCGGCGGGGCTGCCGAGCAGAGCTCGCTACCTCCAGCCCGGGTAGGGCTCTGTCGTCTCCATGGTGATTGGCCCCGCCTTCAGGGGCCTGACGGGGCTGGGTCGGGGGGTTGGCAGCGGCGGTGGCGGTAGCGGCGGCGGCGGCGGCGGCAGCGGCGGCGGCGGCCGCTCTTTAGTGACCCGGATGTGAGCCGGAACCGGTTCCGGGGTCAGAGCCGGCAGGATGGCGGCGGACACGCAGGTGAGGCTGGCGGCCGCGGGGCCGAGCGAGGCGCGGGGGGGCGGTGGCTCTGGCTCCGGGCGAGCCCCCGCTGGCCAGACCCCAGGCGCTGCGGTGTTCGCTCCTCCGTCTGCCCGGCCCGGGCCGTGGGCCGCGGGAGGCGGAGCCTCCGTATGGGAGAGACACCCTGAGACCTCGAGAGACCGAGAGTGGAGAGATACCGAGAGACAGAAATGGAAGGTGGAGGGGGGAGGCTGTGACGGAGACCCCTAGAGGAGGAAACGGAGATGGGGAAAGAGTGAGAGACCCGGCCGGGGGCGGAGAAACCAAGGCTGGCGCGGACTACTGGCGGCTCCCGCCGAGCTTTGACAGCGGCTGCCCCGGCTCCCTGCCGGCTGTGCTCAGTCTGTCTCTTCTCTCTTCTCCGTCACTTTGTCTTCCTCTCTGTCGCTCACTGTCTCTTCTCTCTCTCTTTTTTCTGTGTCTCGTTTTTTCTCTCGCCCTCTTTTCTTTCTCTTCCTTTCTTCTGTCTCTTCCTCTCCATCTGACTTCTTTTTCTCTCCGTCTCCATCTCTTCTTTCTGTCTCACTCTTTTCTTCGTCTCTTCTCTCTCCTCTGACACTATTCTCTTATCACTTCATCTGTTTCTCTTCTTTTCTGTCACTTTTCCTCTCTGTCACTTTCTTTTTTTCTGTCTTGCTGTGTCTATCTCTGTTTCTCCTTGTCTCCGTCTCCGTCTTTGTGCCTCTCTGTCTCTCTCTCCATCTCTCTCTGTCTGCCTTCGACTCTTTTCTGTCTCTCTGACCCATTCATCTCCTGTCCCTCTCCTCCTGGCTCAGTTTCCCTTTTCTCTTGCATTTCTTCTCTGCTTCCCCCTCCACCAGCTCTCTTTCTCATGCCCCTCTCCTCATCAATGCCTGGTCCTTGGCTCTCAGCCAACCCAGCCTCCTCAAGCCCCTCACCCCCACTTCTGAATTCCTTTCCAGGGCACTGCTGTTTCTCCCCTCCCTGGTGGGCTCTGCTCTCGACTGAGCCATTCATTCTCTGTTCCCCTTCCTCCACTAATGTCTAAATCCCCTCCTAGGAGTTCCTAGTCACCAGACTATTAGAACCTCAGTAAAACAGCTCTATTATCTGGGCTAGTTTTGGGGGATCATGAGACTGGGGATTTTACTAGAGCAGGAAAATGAGGCCAAGAGGTATGAAGTCACTCCTCATGGCTGAGCACATGTACTCAGAGCTAGGAATGAAACGTGTATCTTCTGACTTTAAATCAGAAAAAGTGCTTTATAACATTCCTCTGTTCTCCAAAGATGTCCCTGGTCCGTCCACTCTTATGGAAAACTATTTCTCCCAAGTTGCTATCAGTTTTCCTCATCAGAAGAGAAGGGGCCCAAGACCACCAGATTCTAGTTGGGAGCCAAACTGTATTTCTGTCTGCGCATAGGATAGATTGGAACTTTATAGGTAATGTGACTTTGGGAGGGGTTCTAAAAATGAAATAAGTTCCCAAGAACCTTTGTGTTCGGTAACAAAATTCACAGTTTAGGAACAGTTAGCCTGAAGTAACCTAAGGGTGGTGGGGAGGAAATTCAAATGAAAAGAAAGGTTCCAATATGAATTCTCCCTGGAAAATCCTTGTAGACTCCAGCAGGTCTCCTCTCTTGTTCAGACTTGTTGGGGTCTGCTGAGCCACCTAAGGTCCTCTCCAGTCCGGGAGCAGCTCTCTGGAGGGCCCAGCTTTGTCAGGGGCTGGGATTATATTATATGGGGAAGAGAAGGAAAGAAACATGGAACATTCCAATTTTATATTTAAAGAAAGGAAAGAGATTGAAATAAGAGAAGCCGATTATGCAGAAAAGAACTCCTTGGTCTTTAGTTGTCTCCAGCATCCTCATATGTGGAAAAGACAATGGGGTTTGGGAGGGGTTGGTGGTCTGCCCACAAACTCTCATTTGTAAAAGGAGCCTTTGGACAAAGTCACCTCCAAGAGCTCTTTTAAGTCTAATTATGTGATTGGATGCTACTTTTGCAAGTAATTCCCGAGATTGTGGACCAACTCACAGCAGACTTTATGGGCAGTTTTTAATTAATGTTATCTCATTGGAAGTCTTTCTAAAATGCTATTTTTAGAGGGTCTTTTGAGGGTTTTCAAAGTACAAGCATCCTGTTGACTTGTAACATCAGACCTTATGGGTAGTTAGAATCTCTTAGGGAGCACTGAAACCACTGAGACTATTCAAAAGTGTCCCTGGGGCTCCTCTTGAGTTTCATTCTGAGTTATGGAGACATCTTAATTTCCTTTTTTGGGGGAGCTGGGATGGGCTCCCCAAGAAATATTAAAGATCCCTTTTATTGGCAAGAGTGGAGAAGGTGGATGGTATTGGGAGTTTAACTCACACATCTAAGAAAAGCATTAAAAAATTTTTTTTAAACCCTTACTTTCCATCTTAGAATTAATGCTGTGTATTGGTTCCAAGACAGAAGAGCAATAAGGGATGAGCTAATGGGGGTTAAGGGATGTGCCCAGGGCCACACAGCTAGGAAAAGTATTGTTTTTTTTTAAAAGACCCTTACCTTTTGGCTTAGAAGTGTTGGAGCACAAAAGACAACCCGGCCATCCAATGCAGCTGAGGAAGTCTCCAGGTGTAACGATCTTTCGTGCCACTGGACCCAGGCTTCCAACGCCGAGAGAGTGGGACTGTCTCTGTGCACCGACTTTTCCACTTAAATCTCCTTCACGCACAAGTGTCTTTGTGCACACTCATCTACATCACAGATGAAAACGCACAAAGACAATCATCATCCTCAGTTACTGAGAGACTTCTACTACTACTATGGAAAGAAGAATAAATATAACATTGAATTGTCTGAGTGTGTAGATAGATGATATATAGGTTAAAAAAGGTTATGAGTGAGCAAGAGAAGACAGTGGTTTCCATTCTGTTACCCCCATGTCCCTCTTTAAATTGCCAACCTTTGGTTTTACCAAATATTGATTAGGGTTAGGCTTCCTGAAATATCTCTTCTGTTTCCTTTCTTGTGGCTCTCTGCCTAATGAACATTGGCTGAAACAGGCTGAACAGAAGCGATGATCAGCTTTGGTTGCTTCTAGGCAGGTTTGGTTTCATTAATGCAGGTGCTGAAGGTACAGGCCCTCACTACTGAAAGGGTGTTATTTTTTTTTCCTGAGGCCTTTTTTTAAACTTTTTTCTAGGCCTACTGACCAATTGATTCTTCTTTAAAAAAACAACAACAAAAAAACAACTTGCCTTTTGCCTTAGTATCAGTTCTAAGACAGAAGAGTGGCAAGGGCTAGGCAATTGAGGTTAAGTGACTTGTCCAGACAGCTAGGAAGTGTTTGAGGGCAAATTTGAACCCAAGTCCTCCCAACTGCAGTCCTGGTGCTTTCTCTATCCACTATACTACCCAGCTGCTCTGGCCTAGAGATTCTTTCACTTCCTTTGGTCTCTTTACTTTGTGTCCTGCTTTTTTTTTTAAACCCTTACTTTTCATCTTGGAGTCAATACTGTGGATTGGCTCCAAGGCAGAAGAGTGGTAAGGACTAGGCAATGGGGGTCAAGTGACTTGCCCAGGGTCACACAGCTGGGAAGTGTCTGAGGCCAGATTTGATGTGTCCTGCTTTCTTGTTGGTTTCATATACAAATAAATATATTAACAGATGTTCCCTTTTTGTGTGTCTGTGGGTGGCTTTTACAGGTTTCCGAGACGCTGAAGCGTTTTGCTGTAAAGGTGACTACAGCCAGTGTGAAGGAACGGAGAGAGATCCTTAACGACCTTGGGAAATGTGTTGCTGGGAAAGGTACATAAGTGCTCATTTGTGTAGGCAAGGATATACACCATTTACAGTGTAAATTAGATTTTCTTTTGCTCATGACTTTTTCCTGAAAGACTAACTCAAGAGGTAGAGACATCTTTGAAGTTGGAATGTTTCTCTTTTATGTTATTATTGGTATAGTAAAAGCTTTACGATGGGATATTTTTAAAGAAATGAAGTTTAACAGGCTCTCCTGCAAAGTGACCCATCATTTATACATTGTCTTTAAATGATACTGGGAATCCTTAAACTGTATTCATAGCTTAACAGAAGGAAATTGTATATGGGCTTTGGGAGAATCAAGGAGAGAAGGATTCAACCGGTATGTTTCTAGGTGTTTTCACTGTCTCTCTCGTTTGGAAGGTGGCTTCTTGTTTCCAACAGAGAGGAGTGTATGTCATTTCCTCCTCTGTTTGGAGGCCATTTTAAATAAGCTAAAGGGTCCACAAAATGGCGTTCTTCTCCAAGCCTATTCTCCTGGTACTATTCAGACAGCCTTTTGAAGATGTGATTCTGTCCAGAAAAGTCCTCTAGGAACTTCCTGCTTTTTTAACAACACGATTTTATTTCTGTTCCCCTCTTTACAGTTGACCATTTTCTATTTAGAGTAGATAGCAAAACCTCTATCAGCCTGAACTCTTGGGAGTTAATGTCCTGGATAGTTACAAGCTTATTCCTTTAAGAATGAATGAATGAATGAATGAATGAAGGGGGCAGCTGGGTAACTCAGTGGATGGAGAGCCAAGCCTAGAGATGGTAGGTCCTGGGTTCAAATCTGGCCTCAGAAACTTCCCAGCTGTGTGACCCTGGACAAGTCACTTAACCCCCATTGCCTAGTCCTTACCACTCTTCTGCCTTGGAACCAATACACAGTATTGATTCTAAGGTGGAAGATAAGGATTTAAAAAAAATAATGAATGAATGAATGAAAAATCCTATATTAAGTGATTACTGTGTGTCAGGCAGTGAAGTCACAAATACAAAAGTAAAGAATCTCTACCCTCAGGGAGCTTATTTTCTAATAATGGAGTGGTGTCCCAGGAGGGGAATTTTGACTTCGAAAGTTACAGGGAGCCAAATGACATTGTAGTAACATAGCCTTTCTAGGAACTTGATTTGATCATGATTTGAGAACTAGAAAACAGGAATGGGAGAATTGAGGAAGTAGTAAGGCAGCTATGAGGAGACCACTGTGAGGCACTTGAAATTTGTGTGAGGTTAACCATTTGAATAGCAGACTTTCTAGAACGTATTATACTATTCCCTACCTACTTTAATAGCACCAAATGATTATTTAATGTTTTCTTCTTGACCTACTGTAGAAATAATACTTAAGTTTCTGTAGCCCTTGAAGAATTAATTGCTCTACTCTGTGGCCCTGTCTGGAAACTTTCTAATCTTAATAACCAGTCATAGAAAAAAATTAGACATACGAAATAAGGAGGAAAATCTTATTTAAGACCCACAATCTAATAAAGCAAACAGGTGAAACAGATAAGAAAAAAGCTTTGGTTCTATTCCATACCAGATCTGTCTGCAATTCCTCCTTCTCTCCCTCCCTTTCTCCCTCTTCAACATTTCTTCCAATTTTTTGCTAATACAAATAGGGTGTCTCTGAATATTTATGTTAAGATGGATTCTTATCTCCCTTTTTGTGATAAAGATTATTTGAGGAACATTTATGACATGTCTTCTATGTGGAAGGCATTGTGCTAGATATACAAAGATCAAAGTCCCTGCCTTCAAAGAGTTTATATTTTATTGGGGCAGTAGGGGGTGGAGGATGGGGTTAGGGGTTGGGAGTGAAGTGGACAGAGATAGTGTATACCCAGAGAAGTAAATACAAAAGCTGTAGAGTAAGGAGAGAGACAGACAGACAGAGAGAGAATAGGAGATGGCCCCATAAGAATGTTTTGAAGGAATCATTGGATTCTAAGAAGTGGAAGAGATGGGATAAGTCTATTGTAGTTATTAGGTGGGACCTGTACAAGTATATGGGAAGGAAGTGGGCTGGAACTAGATTGTAAAAGGCTTTAAATTTCCAAACAGAAGTTTTATTTTATGCCAGAGTTAGGATAGAACCAGTAAAACTTGAGTAAGAAGAAAGAGGGGAGGCATGTGCTCTAGGGATATCCTTTCAGAAGCTTGTGGAGAATTGATTGGGACAAGGGCCAGTTAGGAGGCTGTTCTGATAGTCCAGGGACCAAGGGCCTGTGTTTAGTCTAGAGTAGGTGCTTAATAAATGTTGACTGCCTGATTGCTTGGTTGGTGGAGGGTAGGAGATGCTTGGGAGAGATGTTGGAGATGTAGGAAGAACAAGATTTGGCAACTGGTTGTATGAGGATTGAGGGTCAGGGAGGAGCTGGATGACTTCTAGGGGGTGGTGCCCTCACCTGAAATAGGGAAGGAAGTTAGGAGGTGCTGAGAGTGTAGAGGAAAGTTTGGCGTTACATGTTGAGTTTGAGATGTTTACAGGAGATCCAGGTAGACATATCTAGTAGGCAGTTGTTTGTGTGTCTGAGGCATAAGAACGAGGTGGATAGGTCTGGGACTTAATATGCATAGAGGTGACTGTTGGACCCATGGAAGCTGAGGAGGTAACCAATGGATAGAATGTAGGCAGAAGGCTTAGTATAGTACCTTGGGTACACCCTTATATTTGGGATGATATATGGTAATCCAGCAAAGGTGACTTAGGAAGAGCCACACAGATAACCTAGGGAGGCTAGGAGACAAGTGGTCCAATGCATAGAGTGCCAGGTTTGGAGTCAGGAAGACCTGAGTTCAAATCTGACCTCAAATCTGGTGCTAGCTGTGTGACCCTGGGCAAGTCACTTAACCCATTGGCTTCAATTTCCTTAACTGTAACATGGGGATTTGTAAAGCACTTAGCATAGAATGTGGCATGTAAATGCAAGCTTTTATTAATTTGATGATGATGAAGATAACATACACTTGGAGAGTGTACAGTCACAAAAACCCAGGAGGAAAAAAGAATCCCGTGTTAAATGCTACAGAGAAGTCAAGAAAAGTTAGGTCTGAGAAAAGGTCGTTGTATTTGGCAATGACTAGATCACTGGTCAGCAGAAAGTTTACAGGGGCTTGAAATTTAAGGAAAGGAGGGAAATGGAGGCCCAGATAGAGCAAGTTTTTTTGAGTTTGGCTATGAAAGGAAGGAGAGCTAGAATTTGAATCTGCCTCTGGCCAATTCCAGATCTGGGACTCTACCCACTACACCCCCCTGGGAACTACTTGAGCTAATATCCCCTCTCTCACCGCCAAGAACAGCCAGCTCTTAGGAAGTTGTTGTAATGGACCAGAGGAGACAGGCTTGGAACTAGGGTGTGACTGTGAGTGGAGAAAAGGGGATAAGATTCGAGAGATACCATTGAGGTAGCAAGGGCAAGATTTGTCAACCATTTGGGTGTTTGGGACAATGAAGAGTGGAGGATGCCACCAAGGCTGGAACCTGGTGACTGGAAGACAGAGATTGGGAAGTTCAGAAAAGGGGTGGGTTGGGGGCGCAGAATGAGTCCTGGTCCAGTTCGAGATGTTTGTAGGACATCTAGTTTGAAATATCTTTTGGGGAACTGGTGATGTCGAACTTCAGCTTAGAAGAGACTTGGATGGGATATAAATATGTAGATCTGGGATATTTGCACAGGGAAGATCATTAATTTGTGGTCCCATATAGAGGGAGAAAAGAGAGCCCAGGACAGAGCTGTGTGATGTGGTGATGATCCAGCAAAAGTGTCCAGGAGGAGAGGGAGATCAGCTATGTCACTTGTCGGAAAGAGGATTGAGGAAAGGCCCTGAGATCTGGCAGTGAGGAGATCCTCAGCAGCTCTGCAGAGAGCATCTCTTTTGAGGATATGCTTGGAAGTCAGATACAAAGGGTCGAGAAGAGAGTGAGAGGAGAGGGAGCAGAACAAGACCAGCTTTTTCTAAGAGTGGCTGAGACAGGAGGGAGGGGCCGAGGATGACAGCTAGGCAGGGTGGTAGGCAAGGTTTAAGTGTGAGAGAGACTTGGAGAAATGGGGAGAAACTGAAGATGTGAGCGAGAGAGATGGCCAAGATAGGGCATGGAATCAGTGGCCCATGAAGAAGTATTGCCTTATCCAGGAGAAGGGCCATCTCTTCATCACAGCCTGGAGTCAAGGAGGAGACAGTGGGAGTTAGAAGATGCAAAGAAGGGAAGTCATGAAATATGTTCTCAGTTTTTTCAATAAAGTGAGGCAGGTCCCAGGTATTTGAAGTTTGTAAAATTACAGGCAATTCTTGCTTTACTGAGTGGACTGTCCGGAAGACCTCTACGTAAAGTGGATTTTTACATAATGAAGAGTGGAGGGAAGGAGAGAGGCAGGAAGGGGGCCATTGGCACCCATGGAAGGAGGGGGCAGGCACACAGTTCAAGGACAGGGAAGCAAGAGCAGGAGGCTAGGATGGAAACACCTAGTGGAGGGGGAATGGACACATGGCTTAGTGGGCAGAACTGGGCAAAAGGCTCTTTTCATGCTGGAGGTCTCAAGCCAAGCACCTGATCCAGAGCAGCAGTGGCATTCTCTCTCTGCCTGTCCTGCTTTCTCATGAAAAAAAAATTTTTTTGGGGTGAGGTGGGGTGGGAGGCTGTGGAGGACCAAGCAAGGAACAGGAGCAGAGAGCGTGTAGTACTACATAGTAAAGTCAATCTAGGCTTGTTTTTGTTTTTTGGAGTGCCGATTTCTTTCAGAACTCTTTACTTAAAGTCAAGTTTGTATAATGCAGACTTATGTAAAGTGAGAACTGTGTGTACTTAGATTTTCACATCGCTATGTACTCAGGTCAAAAAAGGCATGAAGGAACTGTTGAGTGCCATTCTTGCTTGATTGTAAACTGTTCAGTAGTTAGTTGTTTAATGTAGTCTTTCCTCAGTCTTGAATTTGCTTCTCCTTGTAGGATATTAGCTCCTTTAGGGGAGGGAATGTTTTTTTTTTGTCTTTGTCTCCCTAGCCCCTAACATCACATGGTCACCAAGTAAATGTTGTATTGAATGTTCTGCTTAACTGCCATGGTGGAGAGGGTTTCCTCTGCTGCTGGAATTCTTTGCATCTCATCTTTCTGACAATATTCTTGATGTGATTATGGCTCTGGGTCTCTTCCTTTATAAAACATCAAATCTCCAGGTTAAAAAGGTGGCGTGAGATTTTTATCAGAGGGAGGAGAGGTGAGGGTTTTCAGAATGGCTATAGTTAGTCACCATGATTGGTCCAGCCCCCCAAACTATTGTTTGTCCTTTACCTCTCCCGGAATTGTCTGGGGTCACCTTGGCCTCTTTCCAGAGACAACCGGTTATTTCGGCCGGTTCTTCCTTGTAGCATTGCTTCCATCATCTCTTTTTCTTTTCAGCCCCCTTACTTCTGATTGAATTCATACCTTTTGTTACTTTTCCCCTGGATTAGTGTTATAGCTTTTAGTGAATACTTTTGCTCAAGTGCTGTATTCCAGCATGTGTGAGGCACTGTGCTAGGCCAGCGCTGGGACTTCTCAATCTCTGGCATCTCTCCCTGTTTGAATCTTTGACACTCCTACTATATTTAGCTGCTTTCATCATGACCTCCTAGTCAGAAATCAAATCAACATGAATTGTTTTTTTCCTAAGCATTATTATCTCCTTACTGTTCTTTCTCACTAGTCTCAGTTCTTTTTCTGCTGTAGACCATCTTGTACTTGCCAGCAGATCAATTTAATTCAATTCAGCAAACATTGATTAAGGACCTAGAGTGTGTAGGCTACTAGACTAAGTGTTGGGATGCAAAGAGCTAAGTGAATAAAGGACTGAATACCTTCATCATGTTGCTCCTTGTCTCAAAACCTTTCCTGGTTCCCCATTGTTTTCAAGAGAAAATTCAAACTGAAGCTTGAGTTCTATGACCAGACCCCAATTTATCTTGACAGCCTTACCTCCTGTGGCTTTTCAAAGTTGGGGTGATCTACTCACTGTCCTTTGAACCCTCTTTGTAAATTTCTGCCACTGCCCTTTTGTTTGGTGGTTTGCACTGGTTGGGATTCTTTCTTCCTCAGCCTATCTAGTTTATGCCTTTCTCAAGTCCACATCCTCTGGAACCCTTTCTGCCTGCCCCGTTGGAAATGATTTTCACTCTTCTCCAAAGTCCCGTGTTACTTCATGCCTCTGCCACTCATTCAGTTAGGAAATAGTTGTAGACTGTAGGCATAGCAGGCTCTGCCTTCTGCTTTTAGTTAAGAAAGAGCCACATGAAGAGCTACATCCCTAACTAAATTCCAGCCCTGAGGTCAGTGACCACATCTGGTGCCTCCAGGTATTCGTACCCCTTGCTCTCCTGCTGCTTTGCTCAGAGTGGGCCCTTCTTCCCTGTTTGTTAATGAATGAGCTCTTGGGAATGCTTTGATTTCAGACCTGCCCGAGGGAGCGGTGAAAGGCCTCTGCAAGCTCTTCTGCCTGACTCTGCATCGGTACAGGTGAGTCTCTGGATGGGGGTGAGGGTGGCCCAAGGGAGCTTCTTTGACAGTCATCGAGAGAAAGGTCCTGCAAGGTGGGGAGCCCTCCTGGGGTCTTGATCTCTGACATTGGACAGTTAGTCTCTCCAAATCTTGGTTTGCTCCTTGGTTGACATCCATCAGGAACATGCCAATAACTGCATGTCAGAAGAATTGGTTTCCTTAATCCTTTGTATTTTATTTTATGCATCTAAGAACATTATTCTGAAAAGTAGTCTACAGGCTTCACTAGATTAAAAGAGAGACCCTTGGAACAAAAAAGGCAGAGAACCCTTGGATTAGATGATCTCTTAAAGTCTCTCGCATTCAGGTCAAACATTCTGTAGTCTTCTGCAGTCAACACTTTTGGTGTTGTGACTCCTATAAGTGGTTTTGGTCTTGTTTGCTCTGATTTGCTGGATTTTCTTTATTGATTCATGTTTCTGGGAATGTGGGACCAGTATTGAGTCTTTCCTTTGTGAGACCTGTTTTTGGTTAAAGTAACAAAACACTTTCTCTGAAAGGAGACCTGCTCCTCTTTTCTCTCCTGGAACTGTCACATCTGCTCAGACATATTGATGGACAGGCTTTTTGTCTTGTGGTATGGGTGGTTTAACTTGTGGCCAGCAAATCAGGAATGATGTAACTGAGAGCAACGTGGGTTTGGCTGACTTTTTCAAGAATTCCAATTTATATCCCAATATTAATTACTCTTCAGAGACCTCTTCTGTCCCTGTGTGTTGGGACTTGTTGGGACAGCTCCTAATTCTCTGGGTTTATGCTGTTTGGTCCTGTGGTTGTTCTCCCTTTTGCTTCAGTTTTCCCAGAATATAGCTTGGAAATGCTAATGGTTCTTCATCCCTAATAAACATAGGCACCTTGGCTCTCATTAAAATGACATTTGGGGTAGCAGAGAAAGAAGGGCTTTTTCTCCTAGTAAGAAATTGCCTGAATTGTCGTTCCCCCCCAAAGAGAGAGAGAGAGAGAGAGAGAGAGAGAGAGAGAGAGAGAGAGAGGCTGTATTGACTGCCTCATTATACCCATTCCCTTGCTTTCCATTCTTTTCTGTAGAGATGCAGCGTCTCGAAGAGCCCTACAGTCTGCAATCCAACAACTGGCAGAAGCCCAGCCTGAGGCCACTGCGAAGAACCTGCTGCAGTCTTTGCAGTCTTCAGGCATTGGTGGCAAAGCAGGTGTGCCAAGGTAAGGACTAAAGGTTGTAATCTCCCAAAACTGAGGGGAAAACCTGCTCTGAACATATAATCGACAAGCTCTCTGGGGAGGAAGGACAGTTCTGAGGTGGTGGTTGGAGTCTGTCCATGTGTCCTTGACCCTTGGGAGTTTGGCTCCAGAGTCTTGTCCTCTACCATTACAGGGAGGAATCTGAAGGTGAACGTTACCTACCTTGTAGGTTGCAGAGTAGGTTGGGAAATGGGATCGGGAAGTTCCAGGGCTCTGTTTTTTCTTTCTTTCTTTCTTTTTTTTTAAACCCTTACCTTCCATCTTGGAGTCAATACTGTGTATTGGCTCCAAGGCAGAAGAGTGGTAAGGGCAAGGCAATGGGGGTCAAGTGACTTGCCCAGGGTCACACAGCTGGGAAGTATCTGAGGCCAGATTTTAACCTAGGACCTCCCGTCTCTAGGTCTGGCTCAATCCACTGAGCCACCCAGCTGCCCCCTCTGTTTCTTTTTATGTAAGCGTATATGGACCACCCATCCCATGAGACAGTTACATGTATAATCATTTATAATGATTTTTAATTGGCTTAAAATTATTTTTTTTCATGGTTTTTGTTTCTGTTTTCTTTTATTCTTGTTTATACATTTGAAAACTGATATTGGTTATTGGATATTACAACAATAAACTACATGTATGTATATTCACACATGGGAATATGCATGCACTTACATGTACAAACATATTTATAGAAATTATATGTATGTATCCACATACACATAGAGTATGTTTGTGTGTGCATATAGATACACATGTGCCTTTTTTTTTCTCCTTAAACCCTTACCTTCTGCCTTAGTATCAATTCTAAGGCAGAAGAGAGGCAAGAGCTAGGGTTAAGTGACTTGCCCAGAGTCATATAGCTGGGAAGTGTCTGAGGTTAGATTTGAACTCAGGACCCCCTGATTCTGGGCTCGGTGCCCCCACACATGGCTTTTTGTTGTAACTTTAATAGCTATCTGTACCAGCCTTCAAATGTATGAACAAGAATGAAAGAAAATCCAAATACAGACAACCAAAATGGAAAACTAAGCAAACCAATCCATTTAGAATGGTTGTAAGTGATTGTACTTAGCTGCCTTGTGGTGGAACGAGTTGTTTTGTTTAGGACTGTTGAGTTGCTTTTCCTCCTTAGGAGCATCCATAAAACAGGGACAACAATACCAGCACTAGGTCCCTCCCTCCCTGGGTAATCTTGGTAAAGCACTTTGGAAACGTGAAAGCCTGATAGAAATGTTGTTAAAAACAAACATTTATTAAATGCAATTAGCTAGTAGCAAAGGCTTCCTCAGCATTAATTTTCTTGCCATTTAATTCTGTCTTTATTTTGAAGTTATATTCTCTAGGCCGTTTGGTGGTGCAGTGGATTGAGTGCTGGACTTGAAGTTAGGACTAATTCGGACTCACACTTACTAGCATGTGACCCTCAGCAAGCCCCTCTCCTTCCCTTCATTGGGCCTCAGTTTCCTTCTCTGATAAATGATGATAGTATACTTGTATGAGAGAGTCGTGAGGATCAGATGAGAGAATATCTATAAAAGTGCTTTGTAGACTTTTAAGTGCTATATAACTGATAACTTGCTC
Organism: Monodelphis domestica; assembly: GCF_027887165.1. Classification (NCBI taxonomy): domain Eukaryota; kingdom Metazoa; phylum Chordata; class Mammalia; order Didelphimorphia; family Didelphidae; genus Monodelphis; species Monodelphis domestica. The sequence goes on from NC_077229.1 coordinate 30,898,624, forward strand.
TTTATTTTTCCTTCTTCACTATTATTTCATTTAAGTCTTCAGGTTTCCTTGAATTCATGATTTGTTTTGTGTAGTAACATTCCATTAATATGCCATAATTTATTCCACCATCCCCTAGAGGATTTGGCCATGCTGCGGTGAGCCTAGATTAGAGCCATTTAGCTTCCCATCCAAAGTAATCCACAGGGAATACTGCCTGTCTCACTGCATGGCAGCATTCTCAGATGCTAATTGAGTTACTAAAGTCAGCTCCGTTTTACGACCCATTGTAGAACATTTTGGGGGGAATTCCTGTCTCCGTCCTCACCTTCTCTCTTTTGTCCCAGTAAGAGCAGTGGATCTGCCGCGTTGCTGGCACTGTCCTGGACCTGCTTGCTCGTCCGTGTTGTCTTTCCTACTCGAGCCAAGAGACAAGGAGAGACCTGGAAGAAGCTGGTGGGTAGCTCTGGGTCCAAGGGAACTGCTTTGTAGCACAACAGCCAGGGCTCTCAGGAGGGCAGGGATGTGGGATGACTGGGCATGGAGGCCTCTGTTAGTAAACACACTGGGGAGGGGAATCAAGAGAGACCTGGGCATGGCAGTTTGCTCTAGAGATCCCTGCCACAATTTGGATTTGAGTGTTGGCCCTGATCCAGCTAGATCTGGAACCTTTAATTTTTTGGTTCTTGCTTCAGTATCTCTCCTACTGATCTGCACCCGTGAGCTCCCTCTAAGGAAGACCATTCTGCCAGTGTGAATTGGCCATTGCTTGGCAGCTTAGTTGTAGCCCAGCAGAGTTTGGTGATGCATCCAAGGTCACACAGCTCAGTGGCTTCTGGCTTCAGGATCAGCTCTTGATTTTCTAGCTTCCACACTGAAAAGTCTTTGAGCCTTTCTGGTTTCCTGAGTTTTCCTCTTGTGTATATGCTAAGCCCAGAAGGCTAAATAAGTCACTTGGAAACTTCTGGGCCACCCTCCTTCCTTCTTTCTACCTCTTGGCTTCCTTCAAGGGTCTAGTCAAGCCCCTTTTTCTACACAAACCTTTCCTGGCCCTCCTTCCCCTTAGAGCCTCTCCTATGATTAGCTCTAACTTATTGTGTCCATGTGTATGTGTCTTGGTATGTGTATGCAGCCATGCAGCTATACACAGACACATGCAACATTTTTATACAGAGGTGTTTGCACTCTGTCTCATTAGACCATGAGCCCCTGGAGGACAGGGACTTCTCTTTTTACCCCTTTCTGTGCATTTCCAGCTTTAGCATGTAGTAGGCACCCTATAAGTCCTTATTGTCTTGACTTGATTTTTTTAAAAGCATTGAACTCTCAAGAGAGTTCTTATAAATCCCTTTTAGCTCTAGGAGTTTATTGTCTGAGAGGAAGGACACTGATGGGACGGCTACATTAGTGACACACTGGCCATTGGGTAGTTGAATCAGTACCTAGGGCAGAGTATCTGCATTGAAACTGTGCTTGGGCACTCTTGATTAGAAAGTGGACAGTAGGGTACATTGGACATAATAGAAAGAGTGCTGGTGCTAGAGCTGGGAGATCTGGTATTTGAATCCTGCCTCTTGACACTTCCTTCTGTATGGGCAGGTCATCTAAACCTCAGAACCTCAGTGGCCTCTTCTTCTTAGAGTTGTTATGGGGGAAAGACTTCATAGACCTCCAAGCACTCTAGAGTTTGGAGGAGCTTGTTGGAGTCATCTTGGGAAGGTGCTGGGACATAGCCAGAAGAGCCCTGGCCCAGTCTTGAGAAACCTGGCTCTGCCACATATGTTCTGTGGGCCCTTAGGCCAGCGGCGTCATCTCCCTGTCCTTTGGCTTTGTCATGTGTGCAAGGGGGAGGGTGATCATTCTCTTAAGATCCTCCATAAATGGCAGAAATAGTGTCACAGTTGTGGGTCTTCTGATACTGCAGTCCGGTGCTATCTTCTCTCCCTGCTGCGCCCATTGAAAACCCATACAACAAGCATTTAATGAGGGCCTACTAGGTGGAAGGCAATCCTCAAGAAATGGTTAGGGCTGATGAAGGTGGTCTGCAGCTGCTGCCAGAGGCTGTGGAGGGGGCAGGTCTAGGGATAAGTCACAGATTCTGAGCCAGCAGCCTCAAAGGGTGCCTGGTCCTGGTGCTGGTGGCCAGAGAAAGGCCCAGAGGGAGAGTCGGGAGGAGCTGGCCCTAGGAGGTTTTCACAGTAGTTGGATAGAAGTGGGAAAGGTGTGAGAACAGCGTGGGCCAAGGTGCTAGGTGGAATGAGCCGTGTGTGTTGTGGGCCCAGGGAGGAGGCTGACTGGGCAGTCTTTTTCTCTGTCCCTTTGGGGGTTGGGGATGGTGCTCAGGTGGCTCTGTTCCTTTGCAGAGAGGCACACAGGCTCCCTTCTCTAGTCCCTGCTCCTGCTCTGATCTGGGCTCTGGTTGGTCTTGACAGGTGGAGGTTCAGTGTCTGCTTCTTTTGGAAGTCCTGGGCGGTTCTCACAAGCATGCAGTAGACGGTGCTGTAAAGAAGCTGAACACACTGTGGAAAGAGGTGATGGGGCTGCTGAGAGGGGTTGATCTTGGCTCTGTTTTGGGATTCACTTTTCTGACCCCCTTGGTAATTCTTTCTTTAGAACCCAGGCCTAGTAGACCAGTACCTGTCCATCATTCTTAGCCTTGAGCCCAACCAGAACTACGCTGGCATGTTGGGGCTCTTGGTGCAGTTCTGCACAAGCCAGAAAGAGATGGACGTGGTCAACAGACACAAGGCGAGTTGGAGGCCCTGGGGGGGACAAGAGGGTGGGGAGTCCTGGGCCTTGTTCTGTCATGTGGGTTGGCTAAGGGAAAGGCTCTTGGTGCCCCATCAGGGTCCAGCTGGTGCCAGCAGCAGAGGCTGGTCTGAGATGGGTCTGAAGGCTGCTGTTGGGTTCCGAGGGCCTCAGTGGAGACTAGCTTTTCACTAGTGTCTTCACTGGAGACATAAAGACAAGGTTTCTCTCCCTTGACCCTTGAGCTAAAGCCTCCTCTGATGATGGCATCAGATGGGGGAACAATAAGATGGAGTAAATGCTCTGATTCCTCATTGTGGCCTGGAAGTGACCCTGACTTTGCCAGCAGAGACTAGGCCTGGAGAAGTTCAAAGCTTGTCCACAGGGGATAGATTTTTTTAGCCACAGTCTCTCTAAGACCTGCCAACTCATAGTGAGAGTCCTGCTACGTGAGGGAGGGACTGCCCAGACTGATGAAATCATGGCTCCTTGGAGTCTTGCTTCTTGCTTTATGGAGGAGATTGCCCAGCAGAGGGAGGGGTTGGAGCAGTGACCAGAGAAGCCCTCTGACCAACTAGGCCATTGCTTCTCCAGAGTGCCCTGCTGGATTTCTACCTGAAGAACATTCTGATGAGCAAAGTCAAACCTCAGAGGTACCTGTTGGTAAGTGAGCGCCCTGGCTGCCCCTATCTCTTAGTTCATTCTGAGTCATCAGGTTGTGGGTATTGGTCTGACTGTATTCTTTCTATAGGACAACTGTGCCCCAGTTCTCCGCTACATTTCACATTCTGAATTCAAGGACCTGGTCCTGCCCTCCCTGCAGAAATCCTTACTTCGGAGCCCTGAGAATGTCATTGAAAGTGAGTTGTAGGCAGGCTAGCTGGTTAGGTGACAATGAGAGGTCACAGGCCAGGAGAATCGCTGATCCCTGGAAATAGGGTTGGTCACTAGGATCACGATGAGAATCTAGCTCTGCTGGATTCGTTTGTCTAATGGAGACCCATCTAGAGAAGGGGCCCCTTCATTTCTGGAATGGAAAGGGTTGGGGAAGGAGGAGAAGAGGGGGCTTATTGTGGCTCTCCAGCTCGGATTCTTCCTGTTGGGTACGTGGAGCATACTTAAGACCAAATGGTAGTGTCTTCAGCAGAATTTGGGACAGCCTGGCATGCTAACTGGTGGGAATCTGAAACTCTTCACATAGGGGGATGGAGCAACTCCATGATTCTCACTCCGAGTGAATGTAGAGATTGAACAAATAGACTCTTGGGAAATGGTTTCCTGGACTTCAGTTGGAGTCATCTTTGAATCAAACAAATGGATTAATTAGATACATTTGAAACTCAGTGTTTTTCCCCCACCTTTAGCTGTTTCCTGTTTGTTGGCATCAGTGACCCTTGACCTCAGCCAGTATGCCCTGGACATCGTGAAAGGACTAGCTAGTAAGTGTTGTGAGCCCTGCTGTATCTTTATGGGGAGGTCCCTGGAACATGTGCTGGAGTTGCTGCATCAGGGGTGAGGCTAAAGTCAGAAATCAGGCAGTGTGGTGACTTGGCTCTGGGTGGGGTGGCCTTGAGCATTTATGGACTCTGGTTTCTGTGATCTGCTGCAGTGGCAGTGGCTGGGCTCATGGGATATTTATTCTTACCTGTTTTCTTAGCTGTAAGAGGATAGGTCTGACTTGATAACCTCTAAGGTCCCATCCACAAAGGACTCTTTCTCATAGACATAACTGTGTCTAAAGTAAGATAGTGTGCTTCTGTTAAAAAAAAAAAATCTCGGGGCAGCTGGGTAGCTCAGTGGATGGAGAGCCAGGCCTAGAGATGGGAGGTTCTGGGTTCAAATGTGGCCTCAGACACTTCCCAGCTATGTGACCCTGGGCAAGTCACTTGACCCCCATTGCCTAGCCCTTAACACTCTTCTGCCTTAGAACCAATACACAGTATTGATTCCAAGATGGAAGGTAAGGGTTTAATTAAAAAAAAAAATCTGTTAAAAAAGGATGCTGTTCATATGAATTCCTACTATATTTACATAGTCCCATTGCTTGGAGACAGATTAGATCCAGATGCTTAAGTGCAATTAAGTGCTTACTTTACTAATCTTCCCTATTGTCAATTCCTGTTTATGATCATTCTGTCTTGGATAGTTCTAATTTGTCCTGAATCTGCCACGTTAGAAATGAATTCTCCCTTTCTGCCATTCTGGTAGGGTGACGAGCCATTCTGTCTGAAGCCCTAGCTAGCATCTCACTTTTGACTTGTTGATAGGTGATGAGGAAAGAAAGGCCCTTTTGGCCCTCCCAAGTTTGCTGCCCCTTTCCTCTTGCTTCGTGGTTTAGGAGAAAGCTAGAGGACCATGACTTTGGAGCTCAATGGGACTTGAGGGGTTTTTCAGTCTTAGCTCCTTTATTTTACAGATGAGGAAAATGAGGTACAGAAAAAGTGCCCAGGGTTACCCAAGCAGTGAGCGGGGAAGCCAGTCCCTCTGATTGCAAGTGCTCTTCAGTCATTCAGCAGCATGTTGTGAGGCTAGGCAGCTTCTGAGTCTTGACTGGCCCTCTCAATTACAGAGTCTTCCTAGCTCCAGCCCGTTCCTTTGTGATGTTGCTTAATCTCCTTAGAATTGGTCACCTTACTGACAGCTGCATATTCCCTCCAGTTTTTGTAGTCAGGCTTTAGACAAGCATCTTTGCAGACAGTATGAGGTGTTTTAAATGGCCCGTGATGTGTTTTATCCTTAGAGTGAGACAGTGTTTAACAGGTGGGAAGTCCTCATCTTCAAAATGAAGGGGTTATCCTGGATGATTTCCAAAGTCCTGTGCACCTTTTAAGTCTGTTAAAGACCCTGGGCAGGGAAGAGAGGGCTGTGGACATTTGGACACAAGATAATTGACTCAACTATGTAGCATGTTTGAGTTTTGCAAAGCAAATTCTAGAGATTACATTTAGGACTCTGAAATGAAGATTCCTTTACCTTTCTTTATAGCTAACTGAAAAGATGGTCCTGTTCTTCAGCTCAGTATGTATGTCTTTGTGTGTCTTCCCATTAGGTCAGTTGAAATCTAATACTCCCCAGCTGATGGATGAGGCCGTGATAGCGCTGAAGAATCTGGCCCGTCAGTGCAGTGATCCATCAGCGATGGAGTCCCTGACAAGACACCTCTTCGCTATCCTTGGGGGTGAGTAACCCTTCTGGGCTCTTTCAGATGGTGGGGAAGGCCAATGCCTCAAGTTGTACTTTAGGAAGTTTCCAGATGTTAGCTAAGACCTAGACTATCATTTATACCTATATTCCTATAATTGGGAAAGGGCAGCAAGGGGGTACAGTGGGTAGAGTGCCTGAATTCAGGAAGACTCATCTTACTGAGCTTAAACTTATTAGCTGTATAATGCTGGGCATGTGATCCCAACTTCAGACCTGACGCTCTATCCACTGTGATTCCGAGTTGCCCCTACGTTCATCATTTCTTGTAGCTTGGGAGTATTCCATTATATTTTTGTACCCAGTTTTGCCATTCTCTACCTTTGGGCATCTACTTTATTTCCAATTCTGTGCTATCACAAAAAGTGCTGCTATATGGGGGCAGCTAGATTGCCCAGTGGATTGAGAGTCAGGACTAGAGATGGGAGGTCCTGGGTTCAAATTGGACCTCAGACATTTCCTAGCAGTGTGACCCTGGACAAGTCACTTAACCCCCATTTTCTAGCCCTTACTGCATTTTCTAGCCCTTACTGCTTGCTATTCTGCTTTAGAACTAATATACAGTTTTGGCTCTTGAGACAGAAGGTAAAGGTTTAAAAAAAAAGTGCTGCTTTAAATATTTGTGTCTGTGGGAACTTTTTTTTATCAATCGCCTCCTTGAGGTATAAAACGTGTAATGGAATTTTGGTCAAAGGATATGAACATTTTTTTTTAAAACCCTTACCTTCCATCTTGGAATCAATACTGTGTATTGGCTCCAAGGCAGAAGAGTGGTAAGGGCTAGGCAATGGGGGTCAAGTGACTTGCCCAGGGTCACACAGCTGGGAAGTGTCTGAGGTCAGATTTGAACCTAGGACCTCCTGTCTCTATGCCTGGCTCTCAATCCACTGAGCTACCCAGCTGCCCCTGGATATGAACATTTTAATCACTTTATTCGCAAATTTCCAAATTGCTTTCTAAAATGGTTATAACAAATCACAACTCCATTAATGATGGACCAATGTGCTTGTCTTCCCACACTCTTTCCAGCATTGACTCTTGCCACCTTTTGTCATCTTTGCCAATTTTCACCATGTGTGGTAATACCTTCGAGTTGCCTTGATTTGCATTTCTCTTATTATAACTTGGAGTTTTATGTGGTTGTTACTATTTTGTGGTTCTTTTGAGAACTTCTTATTCATATACTTTGAACATTTATCTTTTGGAGAATGACTATTAGTTTTGTACATATTTATATATATTTACTAATTGTTCACATAACTGGATATCAAATCTGTATCAGAAAAATCTCATGCAAAAGTTTCCCAATTGACTACTTCCCTTCTTATCTTTAGTGCATCAGTGTCTTCTATGCAGAAGCTTTTCAGTTTGATGTAGTCTCCTGGGTTGTCTGTTCTCTTTTGTGATTACTGTTATCCCTTGTTTGGTTAAGAAGGTGCCTCCTACTCATGACTGTGGGGGGTAGATGATCTGTTCCTTTTCTGTTTAGTTTTTTCTTTAAACCCTCACCTTCCATCTTAGAATCAATTATGTGTATTGGTTCCAATGCAGAAGAGCGGTAAAGGCTAGACAATGGGGGTTAAGTGACTTGCCCAGGATCACACAACTAGAACGTATTTGAGGGCAGATTTGAACCCAGGACCTCCCATCTCTAGGCCTGGCTCTCCATCTACTGAGCGAACTAGCTGTTCCCCCTCTCCTGGTTTTTTATAGTATGATCTTTAATGTTAAGATTATGTAGAATGTATTGTGGCATAAGGGATTGGGCTGAGCCCAATTTTTGCCAGATTGTTCTCCATTTTCCCATCAGTGTTTATCAGATAGGGAGTGCTTTCGTAAAATAATTTATGATTTCTGGTTTATTGAACACTGGATCGTTGAATTCTGTTGTTTCTGATTTTTTCTTGTCTAGTCCATTACATTGATCTTTCTCTCTGTTTTTAGCCAATATAAGATAATTTTGATGACTGTTGCTTTACAATATAGTTTGAGCTCTGGACGTGCTATTCCTTCTTCATCCTGGGTGCCTTTTTCAAAAAAATGTTATCCCAGCCTCCAGGTCGTTTTGGAATGTTGGATAATGTAGGTCTCTTGTTTCTGTTCTCTCTTTGACAGGTTCTGAGGGGAAGCTGACCATTGTTTCTCAGAAGATGAGTGTCCTCTCAGGTACAGGGTGGTAGGACAGAGAGTTGGGGTCAGTCGTAGGGCAGGTTTGGTGATGAGATTAAGTAGGAGGAATTCCTTCCTCAACCCCTGGGTAAGCCAAGTCCTGGGAAGAGGCGAACTCCATAAATATGTATTTATTACCGCCTCCTCTGGGCTGGCTCTGGGTAGACTGAGCTTGGAGAGGGGAAGACCAAGGCTGAAACTATCCCTTCTCCCAAAGAGCTGCATTCTCATGGGGAAACAGTAAGGACATCTAGAAGAGAGCAAATGGGAAGTTTTGCAATTCCTCGAGATGGGTGGAAATGGGATGGCAGGCACCAGTGCTTGGTTTCTAAAGCACAAAGTGAAACTGAATGAAGAAGGGTGGTGAGAGGACAGGCCTCGGGCACATGGTGGGAGGCCCTGGCAGGGAGGAGACTGTCCCCCAGAGTAACACTACCCTCACCTGAGCCAACCAGTGGGAGGAAGCAGAAGAGCAGCTAAGCATCTGTCTGACTTGTGGGAGTCCTTGTCTCAAAGCATTTACTCACAGTGGTGTCTGCACTCCTCTAGGGATTGGGAGTTTCAGTCACCATGTGGTCTCTGGACTTTCCAGCCAAGCCTTGAGTGGGACTGTGGCCGAGCTCTTCATTCCTTTCCTCCAACAAGAAGGTGAGAGCACAGGCCTTGTGGCCCCTGTCTGGCCCGGGAGCCCTGGAGGCTTTTCTTTGACTGGTGGCATTTGAGTCCATCTGGAGGGCCTCTTTACCTGCATACCTTGTCTCTGGAGGGAGCGTGTATGTGTGCGTTTGTGTATGTGCAGATGTCCCAGCTTTCCTTTTTCCGCATATCATTCCTTCTCGCTTTGCTTGCTGTGGCCTGATCAGTTTGGGTTGTTCGTATTCACACTGATTGGCCGCTCCTTCCTTTGCCAGTTCACGAAGGCACCTTGGTACATGCCGTTTCCACCCTTGCTCTGTGGTGTAACCGCTTCACCACTGAGGTGCCTAGGAAGGTTATCGAATGGCTGAAGAAGGCCTTTAGCCTGAAGACATCCACCTCTGCTGTGAGACATGCTTATCTGCAGTGCATGCTTATTTCCTTCCGAGGTGAGTCACGTCCATCTGGGTCTCTCTGGGTCTGTAGGGCAGGCACACAAGAGCTGGGAGCTGTTTTTAATTTTGTGACCAGTTTTTGAGGACTATTACTATTTCACTTCCTACTAGTCCTGGAAAACCCAGAGACTGGCCGCTCTGAAGGGCAGGTGTTGACACCTCCTCACTTTGAATTCTGGTGCACAAAAACCTAAATTAGTTAATGAGGAACTAGAGAGGGACCACAAACTTAACCTTCCAAATTTGTGGAAGGATGTTCTTGCTTTCTAAAGATCAAGGTGAACAATTCCTAGTTCACAGAAGCTTTAGTTTGGGGAGTCATTCATTTTGAACTTGTTTAAAAAAAAAGGAAAGAAAAAATTCTATACTGAGATGACCACCTCTCCTGGTGTCATCACACCAGCAGGAGTTATACAGCTGGGGTCATTAGTGGCAGAGGAGTGGAGAGTTTCATATGAATAGAATTTTGAGGGTTTTTTTTTTGTTTGTTTTTACTTTTGAATGAACATTTCAGACATCATAAAGGAAATTCTCAGAGCTTGTTTCCATATCTACCCAGAGCCACAATGTGAGATATCCCTTTCTAATAGTGTTTTTCTAATAGTATATTACTCTCCCATCCAACGTAGTGAGCCATTCCTTATAACAAAGAATCAAAAAGAGCAAAACCACTTGCACTTCGACAGAGTCTGATGGTTTGTGTAATATTCCACACCCAGGGGTTCCCAGAGCCTTGGCAGAGTTCACAGAATTCTGCAAAAGAGGTTGGGCACTTTGTATGAAATCTCTCTTGCGTACATCTAAGTATCCCATTTGTAACTTGAGGAGAAACGCTATACTAGTTTATGAAAAGTCAGAGCCTTTATTTGTCTGTTTTTTTTTTTAAGAAGGCATTAAAGCTTTGTTCTTGGGGATCTGAGGTGGGTACAAGTCTGTGCTCAGTCTCTTAGCCATGTCCTGCTTGGACTAAAGTGAGCATAATGGGATTTTCACTGCCTGCCTCCTCTGGGTGTTGAGAGGACAATGGCATAGCACAAAGTCCGTCATGATTCCAAGTGTAGACCAAACCTCCCTGCTAAAGTTCAAATGTGTCGTCCAGTTTGTATTGTTGTTCCTGCCCACAAACCTCCACTCTTAAGTCAAGTGCAGACAGTGATGGTCCCAAGCTTTTATTTGATCTGTGCATCGGAGGGAGTGAGCACATCACCCTGCTCCATGATGCCGCAGTAGTCCACCTCCTTCTTTTGTTAAATCAGGGGCTCAGCCTGGATGGAAACCAGTTTTAGTGTGCCTCTATGGCTTAAGGACAGAAGTGCTGGGGATATATACCAGCAACAAAATAGAGATTGCCCTGACCTCAAGAAGCTTACATTCTAGTGGAGAAACACCCAAAAGGAGGCCAGAAAGCTGGGCTGGGGGAGAGCTGAAGGTTTGGAAGTCAGGAACAGATCTTAGAGGAGAATGAGAGCTGACTGGTTCCTTGGGGCCCCAAGAGGAATGCTCCAATGGGTGAAAGGGGATGAGTCTTACAGACAGAGAATCGGGGGTGAGTAGGTTAGAAGGATAGAAGGGAACAGGGGCAAAGAGGGCAAATGATAGCTTCAACTTCAGTTTGACATAGGCTTCCTCTCTTCTTCTTTCTGCTCTGGGTTAGTTCAATGAAAAGTTTTGGCTCAGACTTCCTCAGAGGAGCGCAGTTTGTCCAGCTTTGGTTTTAATGTATAAAAGATTAAAATCTGGCAGCTGTGCATGTGTACCAACCCCATTCATTTTCTTTTGTTGTGTGGAGGACATTTAAAGAAATAATTCTCCACAGAAGGCCCCTTATGGCCACTTTAGGATCAGAACCCTGAGATCTTTTACTTTTTGACAGGTGACACACTCCTGCAAGGAATGGACTTTCTTCCTCTGCTAATCCAGATTGTAGAAAAGGCAGCATCCCAGAGCACTCAGGTTTCCATAGTAACGGAAGGTGTTGCTGCAGCTGTCCTGATCTGTAGACTGTCTGTGATTGACACACAAGCCGGTAAGGGTTCCAGAGCCACTGGGCTCATTGGAACGTGCGGTCTGTGGGTGGACTCGTGTCTGGGTTCTTGGGTCCTGACATGTCAGAGTTTGTGGAATCAGAGTAAAACAAGATCCCTTCCCCTCCAACCCCCATCATCACCTGGGTAATGAAGTAAGAAGTCACTCAGTCTTATTGTGGAAGAGCCTCAGAGCTAGCACCAGGAATGACTCTGGTGAACTTTGTTCCCTTCTTTTCTAAGCTTGTAGAGCGGCACTGTGGTTGGCAGGGGTCTTTACTAGCCCTCAAACTCTTTCTAAGTCATTCACAAGTAGCTGTTGGTGGTATTTAGGTCACAGTTTGGACACCTGCATCTGGGGAAATAGGGTTTTCTTCCTGATCCAACATGACTCCTTTTCAAGGCCAAGTGTGGGTGTTTGAGCCCTGTTGCTCCTGGATGTGGGGAAAGAAAGGGATCTGGTGGGCAGAAAGTCCAGGACAGAATTCTTTATACCTTTAGATGTTACAGTGTAAAACTTGCTCTTCTCATGCTTTCTTGCTCCTCTGTGCTACTTGGTTCTCCCCTTCTCTGTTCTGCACAATGAGACCTGTTCCCACTCATTTCAGAAAGAGCCTGTTAGTTACAGATACTGGGGAGGGAATTTGGCATAGGGATGCCTGGGTCAGAGGAGTTTTTCCAGCTTGGGTGGTTTTCTTTGATGAGCATCAAAGCATGGAAAGTGAGACACCAGGAATCCTGGAGTGAATAGCTGGGCTGGCTGCAGTTTAGGAGAGGGGCTGCTTTGGGTCAGAGGGGAACTGGTGTGTAGCACTGTCACAGGTGGTTGGTCTCCTTCTTTGCAGAGGCCAAGCTAAATAGTTTCTGGCAGCTGATTGTAGATGAGAAGAAGCAGCTATTCACCTCGGAGAAGTTCCTGTTGCTGGCTTCTGAGGATGGTGAGTTAGTGATGGCACTGGTGGGTGCAGCTGCTGTGGAGGCAGGCCTGTTGGATCCTCTTAAATGGCTATCCTTGTGCTGGCCCAGAGGGCCTTCACCTTTTCGGTGTCCTAGATCACCCTAGGGACCCTTGCTCAGAATCAGGCTTCTAGATGCACAAAATCAAATGTCTAGTATTAGCAGGAAGACCAATTATACTGAAAAAAAAAAAACCCAAAACAAAACACCCCCAAGTTTGTGGCCTTAAGATTAAGAGCCCCTGCTTTAGTCTCAGCTCAACAGTCAGCTTATTAGAGATCAGTATAAATGGGATCATAGGGACCTGCCTGCAGAGGGCAGCTAGTCCTTGTCTTACAGATGAGAAAACTTATCACAGAGCTGTGATTTGAACTCTGTCCACTGATTTCCTGTCTTGTGCTCATCCCATCTCTCCAGCACACAAGAAGCAGGTTGATAAGCTTGGCCCAAGTAGGAAAGGCCAGGTGTGCAGGGTGTGTGTAAGGCTGGTGAAGAGGGGAGGGCTGCCAAGCTGGGGAAGTGTGTGGGAGAAGCTGGGAGATTTGTAGAGACAAGGAAATAATGGAGCTGTTAGGGTAGCTGTAATTAGAGCTGATTGGGTAATTGGTGCTGTCGAGAGGATTTTTCTTGTGTTTTAACAGGGAACTGAAGAGCTTTGGCTGATTGGTGGGAGACAAACTCCTGGTTTAGTTCTGTGTAAAACAGAAAGAATTGCACTTGAAATATTCTCATTTTTGAAAAATTGATGTTTTCCAAACTGTTTTGGCTAATAATTAGCCATTTGGGAAGTTGTTCTTTAGGATAATTTCTGATTGGTGGGCTAACCCTGTTCATTGGTAATTGGTCTCCATGCCTATCTCTTTTAGCCATGTGTACAGTTCTGCAGTTGACTGAGAGGCTCCTCCTTGACCACCCTCATCGACTCCCAGGCAGCAAAGTCCAGTACGTACAGCTGAACCTGATGGCCCTCAACTTCTCCGGGCTCTCTGAGATAGACCTTGAGGGCCCTTCTGTCTTGGGTCTTCCTTAGCAATTGTCTCTGTGCTTGCAGGCAGTATCACCGGGCCCTTGTGGCTGTGCTCCTGAGCCGAACCTGGCACGTGAGGAGGCAGGCCCAGCAGACAGTTCGGAAGCTCCTGTCCTCTCTGGGAGGCTTCATGTTGGCACACGGACTCCTCGAGGAGCTGAAAGCTGTTCTTAATTCTCACAAGGTAAGAGGATCTGATGCTGTTGGGCACCCCAGGCCTATTCTTCTCTCTGGTAGTCAGGCCTAATGGCATTTGGGCTTTGGGCTCCATGTAAGCTCTCTCTTTCCTTGGAGCTAGGTAGAGGAAAAAATAGTTTTAATAACTAGTTTTTATATAATTTTTTAAGAATTACAAAATGCTTTTCTTAAAGTAACCCTTGGAGGCAGGTAGTATGAACATTTTGTCCATTTCACAGATGAGGAAGCTGATTCTTAGAGAGGCTCCATGTGATGCCCACATAGCCAGGAAATATTGGAGTGGAGCCTCCTGGGGCTCAGGTTTGGAGACTCTAGAATCTAGTGTTTTGTGGAGTCCAAAATACACAGGTTTTTTGCCCTTGGCACTTTGGACTCTTTATGTCCTGCCCCTCTCTTCTCTTTTCTCTCTTTCTAAATGTTCTCTTTAAATAGTTTCTCATTTAACATAGAGTTCTGATGAAAAATCAGTTCTTGTCCTTCTTATCTCTAATTGAACCCCAGGCATACATATAGGTCTTAATGGAAGAGAGAAGAGCCCTCTAACAATTAGCTCTCTCAGTTCTCACAGCTCCCCTTTAGGGTAGAAAGTACAAGCCTAGGGGCGGCTCAGTGGTTCTTTGGATAGAGAGCTAGGAGATGGGAGTGGGGGCTTAGATTCAAATATGACTTCTGACAATTGTTCCAAGTTGTATAAACCTGGGCAGGTCACTTGCCCAGTTGCCTATCTCTTACATTCTTCTGCCTCAGAATCTAGACTTAGTAGTGATTCTAAGACTGGAGGTGAGGGTTGAAAAAAGAGAAAGTTCAACTCTTCTGATAAGGATGGTGAGGATGAGGCTGTGACTTGGAAGGGCTCACTTAGCATTAGCAGCAGAGCTGCTGTGAAGCCCCAGGACTCTTGATTCTCAGGCCAGCACTCCCATCACCTTTCCCCATCTGTGAGCTGCCTGGAAGACCTTGTAGAGCAGACCCAGACCAAATTCTATTTCCTGGTCTGACTCCTTTCCCTTTAGCCTGGAAAGTTTATAGACACAAAGGCACAGGTGTTTCCTCCCTCCAGTCACCTCTCCTAGCCTAGGGGACCCAGGGCAGGAAGTCTGCAATGAGCAGGAACTGCTGCTAGGGCATCTCAGCAAAGGGCTGTGTGGGAGCTGCCCCATTCTTTCTTCTTGTGTGTCTTCTTTGTTGAGAGAGTGGACAAGGTTAGGCCTTTCCTCCTGGGCTTTTTTTTTTTAAACCCTTACTTTCTATCTTAGTAACAATTATAAGGCAGAAGGACAAGGGCTAAGCAATCATTGTTAAGTGATTTGCTGAATCACCTAACTGGGAAGTATCTGAGACCAGATTTGAATTCAAATCCTCTTGATTCCAGGCTTGGTGCTCCATCCACTGAGCCACCTAGCTGCCCTTCAGTCTTTATGTTAGATACATTCCTGGTAATACATGTTATCTTTACAGGTTTTGCCCATGGAGTCGTTGGTGACTGAATCAGGGGAGTTGTCTGAGCAGGGAAAGGCCTATGTACCCCCTCGTGTCCTTCAGGAAACCCTGTGTGTGATCTCGGGGGTGCCAGGACTAGAGTCTGATACTGCAGAGACTGAGAGACTGGCCCAGGAGATGCTAATTGTTACCCATCATCCTTCCATAGGTCTGTGGCTGATGGGAGGAGGTGTGGGGTGGGATGAACTGGGAAGGTGAGGTTCAGTGGGCCTTTCCCAGAGGATGTGATATGAGGAGAGTCAGGCCATCTTCCTTCTCCTCAGTGGCAGTCCAGTCTGGGCTCTGGCCAGCCCTCCTGGCGAAGATGAAGATTGACCCCACGGATTTTATCACCAAACACCTCGATCAGATTCTTCCCAGGATCACCACTCAAACACCCTTGAACCAGGTAATTGGCTCGTATATTTTGACTAAACTGGTTGAACTGCTCTGATCCTCTGGGGTAAAGAAAGGGAGAAAGTCTGTCCCTCCAGTAGAGAGCTCCCATATCTCTTTCTAGTTCTCTTCCCTGAACTAAAAAAAAAAAACAACAAGAAGGGAAGTCAGGACTTTTTCCTTTGAAACAGATTCCCTGTTTCTGTTGAGGATGCTGCTGTCCTTGGAATCAGGCACTGACATTAAGGCTTCGGTTGTCGTCTCCCTCTCTCTTGTCTCCACTTGCGATTCTCCAGTGCCCCTTGCAATATGGATGTTAATCAGTGCCTGTCAGATTGCCGAGCTCTGCCTCCTTCATCTCTGTCCCATCCAGCCTCTCCCCTCCCCTTACACAGTCATCAGTTACAGGCAGAGTAACACTTCTCTCTGGCCATCATGGTTGTCTTCCAGCTATCCTTCCTGCTTCTGCCCCTCTTCTGTCCATTCATCTTCCACATGGGCATCAGAATTATCTTGCTGAGATGGCGTTCCTCAGCTGGACTTGGAAAGCCCTTCCCTGGCACTTTGCTGTACCTTGTTACTTTTCATACCCTCCACATTCCAGCCTAAAAGCCCTGCGTTCTGAGCTTCCTTCAGGGCTTTACCCAGAAGCCACCCATGCTTAGCTGAAGCTTTTCTGGGTCCTGTCACTGCTTAGAATATGTGTTCTCCCTCTGTCTCTCTTTGTCTCTCCCTCTCCCCTTTTCTCTTTCTGTTTACATCTTCCTCTTTTTCTCCCTTTCCCCATTCTGTCACTAAGTCTCTCTCTCCTCTTCCTCTCTCTGCCTTTGTCTTTCTCTCCTTTTCCCCTCTCTTTGCCTATCTCTCTGTTGCTCCCCCCCCCCACTCTCTCTGTGTTATTGTCTTCTTCTTTTTCTCCCTCTCTCCATTCTGTCTTTCTCATCTTCTTCCTGTCCCTCTGTGTCTCTCTCCCTCAGCCCTTTTTTATCTTTGTCTGCCTGTCTCTTTCTCTCCATCTTTGCCTTTATCTGCTCCCCTCCCCATTACTCCTTACTCAGGCTGTGTCCATATTGCCCCTACTTTGTCCACAGTGGGTGCATGATAGCCATTTGAGTTTGATGAGTTAAATTGAGGGAGCACCAGGCCTGAGGATAGGTGAGAGCTCCGGGGAGGGAGGGCATAGAGCCAGGATTCAGAGAAGCTGATGGAGGGGGAGTCAGGACACGGGGATTAGAGACTAAGGACCAAGAAAGAAGACATTTTGGGGGAGCAGGAAGGAAGCTTGGCATGTGGGATTCTGTAACATCCAGCTCCCCTCAATCCCCAAATCTGTTTCTGTGCACTGACAGTCATCCATGAATGCGATGGGCTCCCTCTCTGTCCTGTCTCCTCATCGGGTCCTCCCACAGCTGATCAGCACCATCACCGCGACGGTGCAGAACCCTGCACTGAGCCAGGTGACCAGGGAGGAGTTTGCCATCATGAAAACGCCTCCTGGGGAGCTGTATGATAAGTCTGTGATTCCCAGGTAAGGCAATGTGGACCACCTGTGTCCTTTGTCTGCTGCTGTCGTGATGTAAAGGAAATTGCCTGGGGCTTCTTTAGGAGAGGTGGACAGCCTGTTCCCTACACATTTAGGCTCCAATCCCCATTCCTTTGCAGAGGCTGTCCCCTTCCTCACTTCTGCCTTGTGGTGTGCCTCCTATTGCTTCAGAGAGCTCCATTCTCTAGGAGGCTTTCCTGAGCCTCTCTTCAGATGACCTTGTAATACTTGTGTACTAACCTTGGACCCTGCAGTAGAATCTGGGCTCTTTGAGGGCAGGGACAGCTCTTGTCCTTGTCTTTCCAGCTCCTAGTGCTGTGCTTGGCTCTAAATTGTGGGATAAGGCTGAGTCTTTTCTTTCTGGTATTTCCAGTGCCCAGCAGGACAGCACAAAAAAGGCCAACATGAAGCGCGAGAACAAGGCCTACTCCTTCAAAGAGCAGATCATCGAGCTGGAGCTGAAGGAGGTCAGAGGGGCTGTCCTGTGGGGGAGGCGGGGTCTTCAGGATCGTGATGAGGGCTTCCTGTCCTCATGTCTGCAGTCACCTCTGTTCAGGCTTTAAGCTGCCCAGCTCTTACACCAGCCTGACTCCATGGGGTTCTTTGGAAGGGTGTTCTGCTTTCCTCAGGAGAGCGCACTTTAGTCCTACAGGAATGAAGAGGCTATAAAATGGGCCTTGTAAATTGGGCTGAGAAAGGCCAAGGCGAGCACTTAAGGCGAACGGCCAGAGGTTTGGGGCCAGGGGCTGCCTGGGGAGGGGCCAGGCCAGTTGTTGTTGGACTCTAGTTGCAGCCATCTCCTCTTGTTAATGTTGCATAGTGAGGTTCCCGTGTCAATGAGTGACCAGGTCTTTTTCCTCTAGGAGATAAAGAAGAAGAAGGGCATAAAGGATGAGGTCCAGCTGACAAGCAAACAGAAGGAGATAATGCGGGCCCAGCTGGACAAGGAGGCTCAGATCCGGAGGCGACTGCAGGAGGTAAGTGAGCTGACTCTCGTTCTACTCTCTGCGCGCTGGTGTGAGGAGTCAAGAAGACTGTCAGCAGACAGACACCAGGAGGCCCCTCCCAGAGCAGGAGCCTAGGACATTGACCCTTGGTGGTTTCTTTGTAGCTTGACAGTGAGCTGGAGGCAGCCCTTGGACTTCTGGATACCGTTCTGAGCAGGAACCCCCCAGGGCTGACTCAATACATCCCTGCCTTGGTTCGTTCCTTCTTGCCGCTGTTGAAGTCCCCCTTGGCTGCTCCGAGGATTAAGAATCCTTTTCTGTCATTGGCCAGCTGTGTCATGCCACCAAGGCTAAAGCCTTTGGGTGAGTGCCTGCCTGCCTGCCTGGTACTGGAGGGTCTTTGGGCTCTTTTTTGGGGGGTGGTGAGGTGGCAGCTCCTTGGTCACTGAGTGCTGTGGCTTCATATGATGGCCAGTGTGAGCTTGGTGGTCTTTAGAGAATGGGTTCCTCCTCTAGACTCAAGAGCTCTTAAGAAGTCAGAATAGTCTTCTCATTGTACAGATGCTGAGCCCCCAGCCTAGTGCTTTTTCTAGCATACCAGGCTGCTTCACATTTAAAATAAAAATTTAGGATGCATTTATCAGCATCTTGCTGATACGTGTACGTGCTTGTGTGTGTGTGTGTGTGTGTGTGTGTGTGTGTGTGTGTGTCTGTGAAATTGTACTAAATAGGAGCACAACCAAGCCAGAAATGAAGGCTTTCTTGCATTTTGGGAGTTTATATTATTATATGAGGGGATACAGCATGGATGTACATAACACAAATATGAGGCACATGGAGGCTTGAAGATCTCCAGCAAAGCTAGGAGATCAAGACTTCTTAGGAGAGCTATACAGGAAGATCAGAATTCTGAGAGGAGAGGAGGATGGGGAAGAGAGGGCATGGTATGTGCCAGTGTCTGGAGATAGGAGATGAGGAGGATCTGGTTCAGAGACCAGTGAGGAGGCTTCTTGGGACCCAAAAGAAAGCTCATCCGTGAGGGGGAGAAGTATTCAAATAAGGCTGAGGAAGTGGGTAGGAGCCAGACTATGAGGGCCTTCAGGGCCAGGGTGGAAAGACTGTCGTTTATCCTGGAGGCAATGTTGAAAGATGGTGTGTGGGGGAAGGCCCAGAACCATTCAGGCTTTGGACACCTTTTTGGTGCATGGTCTTTGTTTGGAAGCCATAAAAATAGTCGGGCAGTGCCTTAGTGCTAGAGAATAGGGTTTAGTGTGTTGTGGGAAGCTCTGTCAGAAATCTGGAAGGGAATTCCAGAGCTATTGGGTGGTAGGGTTGGCGCTCTGAATTAATTGGGGGATAGGCTTCAGGTTTGTGAATGCCATAAAACTAGTAGGAATAGCCAGCGTGCCAAGTTAGAATCCAGAAGGGTCCTGACAGACTATTGTAAGATGTTACTCTTGACTAATCAGTTTTCAAGTACAAGATGATGGGGAGCATGTTTAGACAGCAGGTGTTCTGAGAATGACGTAGGGATCTTAAGGGGAGTCTTTGGTGCTTTGGGAGCCAAATAAGGGAATGTGTCCTTGGGTTGCATTTGGAGCATCCTGGCTTTCAGGCCTAGGGAGTGAATAGGCCCTGGTCAGACTTCAGCTAGAGCAGTTTGGGGAGCCAAAGTTAATGAAGGGTTTGGTGAGATGGAGAGTGTCTAGGTGAGGGCAGTGCGGAAGGTGAAGGGCCTTGAGGATTGAAGAAGATGAAATTCAAGGTGGGAGTGCGGTTACCTCTTAGTTGTCTTCCAGTATTGGAATGACTGTTCTGTTGCTTGTTTGACTCTAGAGTGTAGAAAAGGGACCAGTGGATGATATTTGTGAAAAGACAAAGAGAACGAACCCCAAAGTGGTCTGGGCTACCTCGAGAGGGGATGGGTTCCCCCCCTTTCGAGAGCTTCAAGTCCAGACTGATCGACCACTGGAGTATGTTAAGGGTGGGGATCCTTTTTGGGTATGGGTTGGATTCTTTTTTTTTTTTTTAAAACCCTTACCTTCTGTCTTAGAATCGGTATCATGTATTGGTTCCAAGGCAGAAGAATGGTAAGGGCTAAGCAATGGGGGTTAAGTGACTTCCCCAGGGCTACACAGCTAGGAAGTGTCTGAGGTCAGATTTGAACCCAGGACCTCTTGTCTAGGCCTGACTCTCAATCCACTGAGGCAACCAGCTGCCCCTGGTTGGGTTCTTCTTGAACTCTTGAGTTTCTCTGATTCTGATTTTGGGCTGTAGGTTTATTGTGGCAGCTCTCAGTGAATTGTCAAGTCCTCCCCTAGCTGAGGCTGAAGAATGGATGCCCATTCTGGTGGCATGTATACACATGCCTGAGACATGAAAGCCTGTGCCTGGTGGTGAGCCTTGCCATGTTGAAGGGGCGAGGAATGGTCCTGGAGCTGGGATACCTGCTTTCTAGGCCCACTTCAGTCACTAATTAGTTGTGGGACTTTGAGTGAATTACTTCATCTCCCTGGCTCTCTTTCCTTATCTTTGAATGGGGAGTGTGGCACCTACTCTCCAGGGTGCTCAGGCTGATTCTGGATAGGAAAAAATACCAAGATATTTTGGCAAAGTCAATTGGACCTCAAGGAACATTAGTATCATCTGTTGTGGTGTGGTGTGGGGATACTGGTTCTTTCTTGTGTGGCCTGGTCTGCCCACAGGCTCATTTGTGCCTTTCCAGGCCTGTTGACACTGGCTGTCTTCTGTCCTCTTCAGGTACCTTAGTGAGCCATGTGACTCTGCGTCTGCTGAGACCAGAGTGTGTCCTGGATAAGTCATGGTGCCAGGAGGATCTTTCAGTAGCCACTCAGCGGGCTGTGAACCTCTTACATATCCACACTATCCCTGTCAAGACAGGCAAGGGAGAGCCAGGTAAGCACTGAGGCAAGAACCATTACTGGGCTAGTCTTGCTAATTGTTGCCTGGAGGACTGGGGCCAAAAGCTTGGGGGGGGGGGGGGTCTTCTGTCTGTAAGAGGTACAGAGGCCAAAGCACCAAGGAGGGATCCCAAGGTGTAAGGGAAAACTTGCTTCCATCTAACTAGTTGTTGGGCTTCTTCTAGCTCCTTTACCAGCCCAGACTCCAAGATTAGGAGTCTCCCTCTGAAATTCTACTTTCCATAGGTCCTGGAGGGGCAGGAACAATGCTCGTGGGCATGGGTTCTGTCCACTGGTTGGTCCAAAATAGCTTCCTCTTGCTTCTTTGCAGATGCTTCGCCCTTATCTGCCCCTGCCTTTTCCTTGGTCTTTCCTTTCCTGAAGATGGTGCTGACTGAGACTCCCAATCGTAGTGAAGATGATGAGCATCTCATGGTCCAAATCTTGCAAATCCTTACTGTCCATGCCCAGCTGAGGTCATCATCTTCACCAATTAATCAGGTCCTTTGGGTGGACGAGGTGAGGATGATACTCTGCTCTGGATGCAGGAGAGAGTACTGCTGAGTGAGCCTCTGCTGGGAAAGAAGCAGAAGAAATGAACATGTCAGCTGGGGGGCACTTGGGAAGGTCTATGCCCACTGAGAGGCAGGATTGCCCTAACAGTGGTAGGGGCTTGCCTTACCTTGTCCCTTCAGTGTTGTTGTTTTGATGTCCCCAGGAAAGCTCTTTTTCTCCTCTGTCTGGTCAGGCTCTCCAATGTTCTGTACCAAATGGTGCAAATACTTAATGGACTTTGATTCTAGTCCAGAGTTGATTCAGTTGATCAAATTACTGTGAGTTCAAGAATCAAACTTTGTCAGGGCCAGCTGGGTGGCTCAGTGGATTGAGAGCCAGTCCTAAAGATGGGAGCTCCTGTTTTCAAATCTGATCTTAGACCCTTCCTAGCTGCGTGACCCTGGACAAGTCATTTAATCCCCGTTGTCTAGCTCTTGCTGCTTTTCTGCCTTAGAACTGATACATAGTTTTGATTCTAAGATAGCAGGTAAGGGTTTAAAAAAAAAAGAATCAAACTTGGTCATGAGCATCCCTCTTGGTTTACTTAAGCAGCCCTTTGGCTTTATTCCTTGAAAGCCATCTAGAAGGCAGAGTTTTTAGGAGAAAAATTCTAAATGTTCTTTCTCATTAATCTCTACAAATCAATACTTTGACCATTTGTGTCTGTGTGGTTGGACCTGTTCTTTGGCAGCCCCTGCAGAGTTAATGGTCTTGATGTGCAGGGCTGGAGTCCATAGCAGTGGTGGCAGGTCAGAGTGCCTTGGTGCAGGGGGAGGATCCGCTTCTCATCTCACTGCCAGCTTGGCCACAGGTTTCTTCCAAAACCTGATTATCCAAGTCATGGCGTGGTATTCCTTCCTAGAATGGACCTGAGCTGCTGCCTCGGACAGATATGCTGCGGCTTCTGACTGGAGTGATTGGGACTGGCTCTCCCCGCTTACAGGTGAGCAAGTTCTCCCCTGCCTTGGCCACCTCTGACTTAGCAGTTGCTAGCTTGGTTGGCTTTGCTGGGTTGGCCTGTGAGCCCTTTGTGGGACAACTTTGAGGACTGGGGGCACCTCCTGGGTCTGAGCAACCTTTTGGCTCTCCCTGCCAGCTTCCTTGGCTTTTGGCAAGAGATAGGAGCAGGGGCTCTTAGGGTCTTTCCAGCAGGTCCTGTTCCTTGGGTTTGGGGCTTTAGCCTCCTTGGGCCTAAGAGTCTCTGTTCTTCTTAGGGGCTGGCTGCAGACACACTGAAGGCCCTGTGCGCCAGCAGCAGTGGGGACGACGGCTGTGCTTTCGCGGAACAGGAGGAGGTGGATGTGCTGCTCCAAGCTCTGCGTTCCCCTTGTGCCAGTGTGCGTGACACAGCCCTCCAGGTGTGTATAGATGTGCTAGCTGCCCCCTCGGCTTGGTGCAGTGTGGTCACCTCACTCTGGCGTCTCAGGGACATGTGAGGGAACTCAGGTTCTGGGCCTCATGATAACTCTCTCAGAAAAGGTCTGATGGTCTATTGAGGACGGGACAGGTTCATCCGGGGCCCAATCATATTGGATCTCACTTAGTGAGCATTTAGATAGGACTTTCAAAAGACTTACAAAGCGCTTTCCATGTGTTTTCTTAGTGGACCCTCATAGCAATCTGGCAGGCAAGTGTTCTTCTTATGCCCACTTTACGGAAGGGGAGACGGAGGCTTAGAGAAGGGACATAACCCACCCAAGGCCTCACAGATACTAACTTGCAGAGCACTCCAAGCCCAGCACACTTTGCACCTTGAAATGTTGTCTCTCCCTCTGGCTCTTAATAAATTTCAGGGGCCTCCTCTGCAGATATGGGGAAATAATTTTCCTTTGACTAAAGGACCAGGTGCTACTGCTGCCACCTGTGGCTTTGTGAGAGCCTTGAACCAAAAGATAAACAGACTTGCTTGGTGGTTTTAAAAACCTCTCATCCATACAGGGACGGTTTAATATAAGGAAAATAATTCACGTGATTGATTATGTCAGTAACAGGAGTAATAAAAATCATATGACATCATCAATAGATGCAGAAGAAGCTTTTGCCAAAATACAGCACCCATTCCTATTAAAAATACTAGAAAGCATAAGTACAAATGGAATTTTCCTTAAAATGATACAAGGATCTCCCTAAAACCATCTGCAAGCATTATTTGTATTGGGGATAAGCTACAAGCCTTCCCAGTAAGATCAGGAGTGAAACAAGGATGCCCATTATCACCACTATTATTTAAGATGTACTAGAAATGCTAGCTGTAGCAATTAGAGAAGAAAAAGAAATTGAAGGAACCAGAATGGGCAAATGAGGTGATATCACTATCTCTTTTTGCAGACTGTAATAGTGTATATGGAAAATCCTAAAAGACTAGTTGAAGTCATTAATAACTTTTGCAAAGTAGAAGAATATTAAACAACCCACCAAATCATCAGCATTTCTATATATCACCACCAAAGCCCTGTAAGAAGAGAGAGTAAGAAACACCCCATTTAAAATAACCATAGACAGCATAAAGTACCTGGGAGTATACCTGCCAAGACAAACTCAGGAACTACATGACCAGAATTATAAAACCATTTTTATACAAGAAAGTCAGGTTTAAATAATTGGAGAAATATTAATTGTTCATGAATGGGCAGAGCTAGTATAATCAAAATGATAATTCTACCTAAACTAATTTACTTATTCAATGTCACTCCAATTAAATTACCCCAAAATTATTTTATTGAGTTAGAAAAAAATAACAATTTATTTGGAAGAATCAAAGGTCAAGAATGAAAAAAAAAAGTGGTCTAAGTGTCAGATCTTAAACTAAGGAGGTAATTGTCAAAACTATCTAGTGCTGTGGAACAGAGTAGACATATGCCACACAGAAGTAAATGGCTGTAGTAACCTTGTGTGTGATGAATCTAAAGATTTAAGCTTTTGGGATAAGAGTCTACTGTTTGGTAAAAAATGTTCTGAAAACTAGAAAGCAGTTTGGCAGAAGCTAGGTATCGTCTGGCGTCTTACACCGCTTACCAGGATAAGGTCAAAATGGATACATGACCTAGATTAAAGGGAGATACTGTAAGTAAATAAGAACATGGAACATACTCCCTAGCAGATTAATGGATAGTAAAAGAATTTGTGATGAATGAGATAGAGGGCATTGTCAAATGTAAAACAGATAATTTTGATTACATTAACTTAAAAAGGTTTTTATACAAATAAAACCAATGTAGACAAGATTAGAAGGAAAGCAGAAAATCGGGGCAAGAATTTTATAGACAGTTTCTTAGAGAAAGGTCCCATATCACAAATAAATAGAGAACTCTTGTCAAATCTATAGGAATGAGTCGTTCTCCAATTGGTAAGTGGTGAAAGAATATAAACAGGCAGTTTTAGGATGAAGAAATGAAAACTATTAACATGTAGAGGAGAGCTGTAAATCATTGATTAGAAGAATGTAAATTAAAACAGCCCCGATATCTCATACCTATTAGCTTGGCTAAAATAATAGAAGGGGACAATGACAAGTATTGAAGGGGAAGAGGATAAATTGGAACATTAATACATTGTTGGTAGAACTGTGAACTGATTGATCCAGTTTGGAGAGCAATCTGGAATTATGCCCAAAGAGTTAGAAAACTGAATATCCTTTGATCCAGCTTCCCAAAGGGATTGAGGAAAAAGGAAAAGAACCTCTATGTTCTAAAGGATTCATAGCAGCTTTCTTTGTGGTGGTAAGGCAAAGAACTGGAAATTGAGGGGATGCCCACCAATTGGGGGATGGTTAGGCAAGTTATGGCATGAGATTGTGGTGGAATACTACTTGCAGGGTAAGAACTGAGAAACAGGTTAATTTGAAAAAACTAAAGAAACCTTGAAAAGACCTGCTTGATATAATGAAAAGTGAAATGAGCATTATATACAGCAATAGAAATATGGTTTGAAGAATAGCTGTGTATGTCCATTTCCAGAGAAAGAACTGCTCAATAGAAGTATGTATTGCATGGTCATATATATATATATATATATGTATTTTATTTTGGTCAAATGATGGCCATCTCTAGTTGGGAGAGGGGAGGGGTGGAGGGGAGATGGCTCAGAACTTAAAATGTAACGAAAAAATCAATTAAAAAAGGAAAAGAGCCTATTACTAAGCTCTGGGCTTGCTGGCTGATTTTGGTGCTTGTTCTAGGGCTTGGGGGAGCTCCAGATGGTGCTGCCGACTCCTGATAGCAATGAGAAGAATGGCCTGAATCTTCTTCGAAGACTCTGGGTGATCAAGTTTGACAGCGAGGAGGAGATACGGAAGCTGGCTGAGAAGTGAGAGCCGGTGCTGGCTGGGAGGGCCTCTTGTCTCTGTGAAACCAGGATCCAGAAGTTCTTTTATACCTCTTCCTAACTTCTTGACTTTGTTCTTGGACCTGCCAGTTGTGTTGATCTTGAGGAGCAGGACCCAAGCATGGGCATGTGAGGGAGGGAGGCTGTGTCTGACTCCCCATGTTTTGGTTTCTTGGAGGCTTTGGGAGACCATGAACCTGGAGCTTCAGCCTGACCTCTGCTCCCTGTTGATTGACGATGTGATCTACCATGAGGCTGCTGTTCGGCAGGCTGGGGCTGAGGCCCTTTCCCAAGCCGTGGCCCAATATCCCCGACAGGCTGCTGAAGTCATGGGG
Source organism: Monodelphis domestica (assembly GCF_027887165.1). Taxonomy (NCBI): domain Eukaryota; kingdom Metazoa; phylum Chordata; class Mammalia; order Didelphimorphia; family Didelphidae; genus Monodelphis; species Monodelphis domestica. The sequence goes on from NC_077229.1 coordinate 30,924,517, forward strand.
AGGCTCATGGAGATCTACCAGGAAAAACTCTATGTGAGTTAACTGCACAGAAGGTCACCATAGGCTAGAGGGGGAGGGTATGTACTTTCCGTCTCCTTGACCTGACACCAATGCCATCTGTGTTTCAGAGCAGATGTAAACCTTAGTCATAGAGCAAATGGTGGAGCAGATGGGATAGATTTCTTGTTTCTCAGTCCTAGTGAGGGGTTGGTGGAATTTGCTGACTTGATTTGGCAGAGTCCTGTGACTAGCTGATCTCTTGCAGAGGCCACCCCCGATTCTGGATGCCTTGGGACGAGTGATCTCAGAATCTCCGCCTGATCAATGGGAAGCCAGGTATTTAGTGACTCCCCCCCCCCCCCTTCTGTTTCTGTTGTGTCAGCCTCTGGGGGAGGCTCTTGGCAGCAGGGCCCCTCGAGGCATTTTGGGGGGGAAGGTTCCCTTGACTCATCCAGAAACAGCTGTCATGGGGTCTTGGCACTTATCTTTTCCTTCCTCAAATCCAGGTGTGGCCTGGCTTTAGCCTTGAACAAGCTCTCACAGTACCTGGACAGCTCCCAGGTGAAACCGCTCTTTCAGTTTTTTGTTCCTGATGCCCTCAATGACCGCAACCCTGATGTCCGCAAGTGCATGCTCGACGCCGCTCTTTCAACACTCAACACCCATGGCAAGGTGAGAAGTAGCCTGATGAAGGCTGCAATGGTGGGTGGACACCTTCCTTGGAGGGCAGAGGGAGAGATGGGCAGCTCTCCCATCCTTGCCATCCAGAGGGGAAGGAGAACAAAGGGCAGAAGGATGAGGGCTCATTATGGCATAGTGTTTGGCTAAAGCTTGGTGCCATCTTGCGCAGGAAGTCCCACATCCCAGCCAGGGAACCTTTTCTTCCCAGAAAACTTGGAGTGAGGCTGTTCTCTGGTGCCAACACATCCTTGTTTTTCTGGAAGAATTTGACCGGGAAGTGGAGTCTTTGTCCTTGTTCCCAGAAGCATCATGTCCTGCCAAATCCTTCTGCTGGGCCCTGGCTGCTGTGTTGGGTGCTTTCCTCAAGCTTCACTCCCATAGTTGAGGCCCTTGGAAGACAACTCAAGCTGGAGAAATATTAAGTGTCCTCTGGGGTTCTTGGTTCTGCAGGACAACGTCAACTCCCTGCTACCTGTGTTCGAGGAGTTCCTGAAGGATGCCCCCAATGATGCCAGCTATGATGCTGTCCGGCAGAGTGTGGTGATCCTGATGGGCTCTCTTGCCAAGCATCTGGACAAGAGTGATCCCAAAGTGAAACCAATTGTTGCCAAGCTGGTAGCTGCTCTTTCTACACCTTCACAGCAGGTACTGGTTAGTCACCATGAAGACAGGGAGCCCACCACCTTGTATTGGCCTCTTGACTATGATACGCAGTTGTCTCCACAGTGGGTTAGTGATGGTGCTTGGCAGGAAGGGGATGTGAGTGGCCCAGGGAAGATTGGGGTTAGGAGGTGATGGAGGGAGGCTAAGTGTGACACAGATATCCCATGGACATGGATAAGAGAGCCAGGTGCCACATGTGGACAAGGGTGAGGCTAAGGGTGGAGTGGTACCAGCTGCTTTGAGAGCAAGAGGTAGTCCTGCTGACATGTCTTGTACCCTTTGATGAGATGTGTGAGAGGCCCAATGAGTAGAATACTCATCTTGGAGTCAGGAAGTCTTTAGTTCAAGAATCACCCATAACATGTGCTGGTTATGTGACCCTAGGTAAGTCACTTCTCCGCTGCCTGCCTTAGTTTTCTCTACTGTACAGTGGGGGTCCTAAAAGCACCTCCCTCTCCCTCCCAGAGATACATAGAGGATACAGTGACATCCTACATAAAGCACTTTGTAAGCCCTAAAGTGTTTTATAAGTATGAACTATAATTACTTCTTGGGGCTTCAGACTTGTCTTTAAGAATGAGCTGGAGAGCAGGTTTGGGTTGGCATTGGTAGAAGGAGCTGCCTAACTGAGAGTCCTGTGTTCTGTACCTAAGAACTCTCAGATTCAGCTATCTACTACCACCCCCCAGACCTCTCCCCCAAAAAACCTTGGGAGGAAATTGGTTTAAGATCACCAGACCCCCAAAGCAGCTGTGGGCTTCTGATGTCAAAGGGAATCAGGGGAGCAGCAGCCCTTCCCTTCCCTCCTTTCCTTTCCCACCCACCTGACCAAGCAGGGAGTAGGTGGTTTTTCATGTTGGATCCACCCTCTAGATGCAAATGGATTCCTCTTTAAACTGGAAAAAAGGACTGTCTTCATAGTGAGGATCCCACATTTATATACAGTGCCTGCCCTCTCTAATGTATAGTCTTATCTCAAATATTACCGCTTCTCTTGGGAAAAATTGAGGTGCCTTGGGGTGGGGGATTACTGGATTCAATGTCTTTTTTCCAAGTTGGGTTTAGCAAACATTGGTTGACTGTGTACTGTGTGCTGTGCCAGGGATGTGAAGATCCTGCCCTCAGGGAGCTTCCAGTCCTTTTGAGTTACTACATTTTGTATGGACTCTACAGACAAAACCAGAGAAACTCAGATTACTCTAAGAGTGGGTGGTGATTGTGTGAGACGGGTAACATATCCAACAGACATTCTCCTCCCTGAGTTTATGTTCTGCAGGACAAATAATGTGTGTACCTCTAAGGGACTGTCAGGCAGTTTGGGATGTCCGACCAGAGGGGTCTGGGAAGACTTCCTGAGGCAGGGCTGTGAGCCTTAGCAAGCGGGGAGCAGCAGTGCGTGGGGAGCTCCTATGCTCTAGTGAGGTCAGCCTCCACAGAGGCTGGAGGCAAATGTTGAGTATAGGGAACAGCTCATGGTCCAATTGGGCTGAATCATCAAGGATGTGAGGAGAGGAATTAAAAATAAGGCTGGAAAGTCCCCAAGTATTTATTATGGCCAGGTTGGCCAGCACCAGATTGGGAGGGTTTTCAGCAGCAGGCTGAGGAGTTTGTATTTTAGCTTTAGAGCCCCTGATGATTCTTCAGCAAGAAGGACCTGGTTTTACTTGTCCCCTGGGGTTGAGGTCGAGCAGATTACTGAGGAATAGCCTGCTAGAATGCATCTTTCCTCCAGGTCCAGGAGTCTGTAGCTGGTTGTCTACCACCACTAGTGCCTGCCATCAAGGAGGATGCTGGTGGGATGATTCAGAAGCTGATGCAGCTTTTGCTGGAGTCCGACAAGTATGCCGAGCGCAAAGGGGCAGCCTATGGATTAGCAGGCCTGGTGAAGGGCCTGGGCATCCTCTCCCTGAAGCAGCAGGAGATGATGACCACACTGACTGATGCTATCCAGGACAAGAAGAACTTCCGTCGGCGAGAGGGTGAGGGGGTGCATCCTTCTGGCTCTCATGTTGGCTTGGGGCTGCCCAGGGCAGGCAGGCCTCTCACTGTTTGCTCCTTTTTCCAAATGGGAGGCAGAGCTCAAAGCCAGGGCTGTGGCCTTCTTCAGGGAAGGGTCCTACATGTGGTCTCCATCCAGCCTTCCTGGGCTAGCACTTGGAGCCTAACTCTTGAACTTGTGGTGGGGGGAAGCCTTTGATGAGAGAGAATGTCCTTGCCAGGCTGGCTGGGTCAGTGCCAGTGGATTTAAGGAGGCAGTGAGTCTGATAGAGCCTTAGTTCTGTTCTCTCTCATTCCTCCAAGCTCCATTCCTACCCAAGAGCTCTATGAGCTGGATGCCCAGCATACCTATTATTGTGGGCCCAGCAGCATTCCTGCCTGGCTCCTGAGGCTCTCTGGGAGGGGGGAGGAGAGGAAGCACCTTGTCCTGTCCCTGCTCCGTCCTCATGTCCTCAGGGTGCCCTTGTCTCAGATGGTCACACTCGTTTTTCGCAGGGGCCCTCTTTGCATTCGAGATGCTTTGCACCATGCTGGGGAAGCTCTTTGAGCCTTATGTGGTTCATGTGCTGCCGCACTTACTGCTCTGCTTTGGAGATGGCAACCAGTACGTGCGTGAGGTAAGTCTAAGGCCCTCTTTCTTCCCTCTGAGCACATTTGCCCAATATGGTCTAGTGGGCAGGCATTTGGACCAAGAAGACCTGGATTCAAATCCCAGTCCTTCAGTACACCAGATGTGAGATTCTTAAAAAAAACAACCCTTACCTTCCGTCTTAGAATCAATACTAAATATCAGTTCCAAAGCAGAAGAATGGCAAGGGCTAGGCAGTTGGGGTTAAGTGATTTATGCAGAGTCACACAGTTAGGAAGTATCTGAGGCCAAATTTGAACCCTGGTCCTCCCAACTTTAGGCCTGGCTTACTGAACCGCCTGCCTGCCCCCACCCATGAGCTATTTGCAAGGCATTTCTTCTTTCTGGACCTCAGTGTCCTTATTTATAGAGTGAGGAGGCCAGCTTAGGTGAGCTCTGAGATCTTTCAGCTCAAAATCTTGTGAGGTCCAGAGGAGAGCAGTTGGAGCTCGTGTTGAGAGGACTAGTCGCCGGTGCTGGGGTTGGGGTGTAGAGCTCCCGTGATAAATGGCTTCTTCACCCATTTGAAGGACAGTCATGTACAGGAACAGAGAAGAGACTTCCTCTGCTTGGCCCCTGAGGGCAGAAGTAGCAGCGCTGGTGGGAAGTTGCTATTGACAAGAGACCTTGGGAGGTGGGCTTCCTCTTACTGAAGGTCACCAAGCACAGGCGGATGCCTGCTTGTTCTCGACACTGTATAGGAGTCTCCACTGAGGTCTAGGCGAGCCCTCCGATCGTCTTGGCACAACCAGATGTGGGGCTGCAGTAACCCAGGGCCTGACAAGGAGTAAGCGCCTGATGAATGCTTCATGTTCCCCAGCCCTCTGTGGGCTGGGGCTGGGCTTTGAGGGATGGAGGCTGCTTCTGAATTTCTTTTCTCCTTCTTTGAGGCTGCAGATGACTGTGCCAAAGCCGTGATGAGTAACCTGAGTGCTCACGGGGTGAAGCTGGTTCTCCCTTCCTTATTGGCTGCCCTTGAAGAGGAGTCTTGGAGGACCAAAGCTGGTGAGAGTGCTGTCCTGACCCTCAGTCTCCCTTTTTTGTCCCATAAAGTGATCTGTGTGGAGTTGGGGTACCTAAAAGGCTTTTTCCTTATTAAAGGCCAGGAATAGATGGGAGACTTTAGGTGCTTTAGAAATTCCCTCTTAATTCTTCTACCCCCCTGACGTCTGTTCTCTTTTAAGAATCCATTTTTATTGATACCTTCTGGATTTACATCCCATATACTTCTCCTAGTATCCCTGCTCCAGTCCTTTCTTAAGAACCATTCCTTATAATAAAGAATTTTTCTTTAAAAAAGAGGGGGGGGGGGAAGTTCATCAAACTGAACCATTCATAAAAACTCCCTGACATCATTTACTTTGTTCCACACCCATGACTCTTCCTTACCATTTGGGGTAGGGGGCGTCCCCTACATGGCCACAGCCTAAAGTCTGAACGTGGATAAACACTGAGGATTCTGCGGAGCAGTGGTGCTTGACCCAGAAGCCTTGCTCAGGCTCTCCCTTCTCTACTAGCTCTGCGGGCTTTTCCCTGCTACATTGTGACATTTAGAGCCTGGGTGTGAAGCACCTGCTCATTTAAAAATGTTCTCGAAGTTAAATTTTATTTTACTTCTTTCAAACAATGATTCTCCTTCTGTTCCTCCTATTTGTCTAATTGAGAAAGAACAAAACAAAACATAACAAAAAACCCAATCACAGACATGTATAGGCAAGTAATACAATTTCCTCCAGTGGCCATGTCTAAAAAAATTAGATCTCTTTGGAGGTGGATTGTTTTTGAAGTCTTTTCAATGTTTTGTAAGTTGTTCTCCTGGTTCTGGTCACTTCACTCTGCACCGTACAAGTCTTCCCAGGGTTCTCGGAAACTGTGCCTGTCATCATTTCTTATAGCACAGTTGTATTCTACCACATTCGTATACTATGACCATTCCCTAATTGTTGGGCATCCCCTCCCATTTCCACTTCTTTATCACCATCAGAAGAAGTGCTAGAAATATTATTGTTTAGTCATTCGGTCATGTGTGATTCTTCGGGTCTGTCAGTGGAATTTTCTTGTCAAGGATCCTAGAGGGTTTGCCATTTCTGTCTTCAGTGGATTAAGGAAACAGAGGTTATGTCTTGCCCAGAGCCACACAGCTAATAAGAGTCTGAGAGGGGCAGCTGAGCGGTTCTGTGGATAGAGCTCCAGGCCTGGAGTCAGGAGGTCCTAGGTTCAAATGTGACCTCAGATACTTCCTAGCTTTGTAACCTTGGGCGAGTCACTTAACCCCCATTGCCAAGCCCTTACTGCTCTTCTGCCCTACAATCAATATTTAGTATTGGTTCTAAGAAGGTGAAGGTTTAAAAAAAAAAAGCTAGCTGGATTTGAACTTAGGTCTTCTTGACTCCAGGCCCAGTGCTCTATCCACTGAGCCATCTAGCTGACTCATAAATATTATTTATCATATAGCTCATTTTCCTCTGTGATCTCTTTGGGGCATAGGCCTAGTAGCTCCATACTGAGTCAAAGGGTGTGCACAGTTGAATAGCTTTTTTAGCATGCTTACAAATTGCATTCCAGAATGACTGGACCAGCTCACAGTTCTACCAACAGTGCATCAATGTACCTATTTTTACATAGCTCTTCTAGCATTTGTTATTTTCCTGTTTTACCAGTGTTGACAGTCAGATGAGTGTGAGATGGAACCTGTTGTTTTAATGTGCATTTTCCTCTTTGTGATTTGGAGCATTTTTTTCCATGAGGCCATTGATAGCTTGGATTTCTTCTTAAAACTCTCTGGTTGTTTCTTTGACTTTAGCAATTGAGGAATGCTTCTTATTTTTATAAAATTGAATCAGTTCTCTATGTATCTAGTGTCCCTAAGGACTTAGAGCAGAGTTTTAAGCAAATAAGGATTACTAAAAGGCAAAAGGGGAAAAAAAGTTTCTTTATGAAAAAAATTTCAATGGATTAAGGCTCTAAAGATGAATAGCTTAAAAAAAACCCTGCACTAAGGCTTTTGGGACAATATATCTTAGAAACAAGACCTTTATCTGAGAAAAAATTGTCAATTTTATTTTCTTCAGTGCTATCAACATTTTTGCCCATTTACCTTTTCTTCTAATTTTATCAGCACTTAGTTTTATTTGTGCAAAACCTTAAATTTTATGTAATCAAAATCATCCATTTTACTTCCTATTACCTCTATCTCTTGCTTATGCTATCTCTTTGCTTATGAACTTTTCTGTAACTCTAACAGGTAATTTCTTCTTTGTTGTTCTGATTTGCGTGTGATGTCATCCTTTATGTCCAAATCATGTACCCATTTGGAATTTTTCTTAATATATGGTATGAAATGTCAGTCTGTTTCAAGTTTTTGCCAGACTGCTTTCCAGTTTTCCCAACAGTTTTCATCGGATAGTGTATTCTTGCCTCAATTCTTGGGATCCTTGAGTTTTTCAGATACCAGGCTGTTGTGCTCATTTGCTTCTGTGAATTGCATACGTAATCTGGGCAACTGTTCATTTTCCCCCAGTGCCATGAAGCTGTTTGAGTTGACTCAAGGCTGGTATTCTTAGGTGTTTCCACTGGTTCACCATTGATTGCACCAGGGTTTCAGGAGAACATAGGACCTAAGTTGGAGTCTCCGTTCCTTTTTACCTGCTGACAGTATGTCTTTTCATCCCTAGGGTCTGTGGAGTTGCTTGGGGCAATGGCATACTGTGCCCCAAAGCAGTTGTCGTCTTGCCTGCCTAATATTGTGCCAAAACTCACTGAAGTGCTGACTGATTCCCATGTGAAAGTTCAGAAGGCTGGACAGCAAGCGCTAAGGCAGATCGGCTCTGTCATCCGAAACCCGGAGATACTAGGTAAGTCCTCTCTTTCCAGCTCTTCTTTTCTCTTGTTTCTCCTCATTGTGTCTGTGTGTGTGCTTGTGTGTGCGTGCATGTGCACATGTGTGTTTGTCCATCCGTCTGTCCCTCCACCCCTTTGTCCCAAGGTTCCACTAGAGAACTTTTGATGGTTATTCTTGCCATTTGGGAAGCTATGACTTATCAGTATTAATTTCCTTCTTTAGAATATCCGAGTTTACATTTTGGTGGTTATCTTTGAGATAATAATTTAGAAGGCCATTTTCTCCATTGGCATTAGACTCTGGTGAGAGCTCTCCCAGATCTTTGATTTAGCATAGGTGGGGACATTGCATTTGTGGCTCAGAAGCATCAGATGAGCCCGTGAGAGTAGCTTGATGCTGTTATCCCTCAATGCCCAGCTTGAGCCACGGGGATTCCTGTGGCTGGAAATGCCTCATTAGATTTAGGATGGTGGGCACGTTTCACAGATCAGTGTGAACATCAAGCTCTTTGAAACAGTGTCATTCCATTCTAATAGCTCTGGGGAAACAGGCATTTCTAGAGCATAAACCTGGTTATTATTTTTTCATCAGATGCCAGATAAGGGTCAGAAAGCTCAGCTCATACTCTTGATCAGTGGGAGGCCCATAAAATATGATGGTTGTAGAATGAGAGAGCAAGTGATTCTTGCCTCAACCTGAGAGCTTCAGATTTTTCTTGTTTGGGTCTCTCACAGGGGTCCTGCTATTTTATGGGGCACATAGATTTGGCATTTCTTTTTAAACAAAGATTTCTTGTGCCCATAATTGTGGAATAGGAAGTCACAAGGAAGAGGTCTCGGGGCAGAGTGTGAAAATGGACTTTTGTCAGCTGTGGTGTTAGAAGGCATTGCAAGGGTCTTATTTTATATTAGTTTCATAGTCTTTTTTGCTCTGTATTAATATGGTTCCTGTTTTTATTCACAATTATTTTTAGAGGTAGTTCGTTTTACAGTCATTTTTAGAAGTAGTTCATTGTCCTTAAATCATTTTTCTTTCTTAGTTGCAAGAAGGCTGATGCTTTGCTCTCCTAAATGGTAACTGATCTCTAACCCTTCCACCAAATACAACACGATATTGATTTGTCGTCCTTTTTCTTGGTGAAGGGAAAGACATGGGAGATTACTTTGGACTAGATGAAACTTTAGACAAAATAATTTGAAGGCATTTGGGTAATCATTGCTTTATAAACTTAGGGAAATCCTTTACCTCTCCATTTCCAGCCAGAAGCTTAGTATTTGTTTGGGATGTGATTGAATTTGGAGACTAGGCACATCTTTGAAAAATATTTTGAAAAACTGTCTTGTGATATTTATAGCTTACATTTATATTGGAATTCATAGCATTTTCCTCACAACAATCCTGGGAGATAGGTACTGCAAGTATTATTAGTCCCATTTCACTGATGAGAAAACTGAGAACCAGAAGTGATTTGTGTTAGATAACAGCATTCTGTTCCTGGCACAGGTCTTCTTACTCCTTAAATTCATAGCTTGTTCTGCTACAGATGTGCAGCCTCATCATGGAAGAATTAAGAAAGACATCCAAGATCACTGAGATTCTGTTGGGATGTGACTAAAGGAAGAAAATTACATTGTCCACCCTGAAGATAGGTCTCCATTTATTTAGGGCGGGCCGGCCTTTGGTGCCATGTGTTGTTCTAAGGGAAATGTTGTGAAAAAAGGAGGAGGATAGGAAAGCTAGGGAAAGGAAGGGAAGGAATGGGAAAGGAAGATAGCCAGGTCACCCCAGCCCCAGTAACTCAAGCAGGGCCTTTTAGAGATAGGTTAGGGTGCAGAACAAAATTAGGCTAGACTTCAGGGATATTTAACTGGATTTATTTAGGGTTTAAAAAAAAGAAAGATTTTGGGTTAGCTAGAGAAAGTTTGATTTCCAGCAGCTATGCAGGGACTAAAACTCTCAGGGACAAAAGGTGCCAAAACTGGAGCTTTTCTCTTTTATACTTTCTCAGACGCCTCCCACAAAGGAAATTGAGGTAGAGAGTCCTGGGAGATGTAGTCTCCCAGGGTTTAGAGCCATTCCAAAATGCACACATTAGGGGCATTTTTGTGTAGGTATACACAATGTTTTCCTCAACTGTTGTCAGCCCAAAATATCTATTGAGCACATTCTAGCTTCTCCTGATCCTGGTGCTACAAAAATGGACAACAGAGTATAGCTTCTTTACCCAAAGAAAGTATAGCCCAACTGGGGTGGGAGCCAGGTAATGTGGAATAAGAAGTAGACAGATAAGTATGTTAACAAGGTTAAATTATATTCAGTTCACACAGTACTGGGCTGCTGCCTTGGAATACAATCCAGTCGTGTAACTCAAGGAACTCAGAATATATTGGGGGGAATGAGAATGGGGACGGGATAGGGTAGAGAATGGGACAGTAGATGCAACTTGGATTTAGATAAGTATGACACCAAGTGGAATGATTCAGGGACCAAGGAGAGTAGCCAATGAAGAAAATATTCCAAGAAAGTTGAGGAGAGATTATTGACCCTGAGAAAGGGTTTGTAGAATGAAGTTGAAAACTGGGGAGGAAATCATAGAAGTGGCTGGCACCTGAGCTTAGCCTGAGTAGATGAGAATCTTGACAGGCAGAGATCAGGAAGCAATGAATTATTCTTTCTGGGGACAAATAATATAATAGGTAATGCTGAACTTGGAGGATGCTATAACTTGTTAAGATGGCTGTGAATCCAAGTCAGTGGTTGGCATTTGAGAAGTTCCTCCTTCAGGATGCTAAAAGTTCCTGTACTTAAATCAAGTATCAGAAAATAGACCGATGTTTAGGATATTGAGGGTTTCATAAATTGGCTGTCCTCTAGATCGCTTCCAAGTATAACATTCTGTGATTTTATGGCATCTTGATTCCTCCACTTACCAGTTTATTTTCTTTTTTTTCCCCCAGGGATTTAAGTCTAAGTTTTATTTTACCATTTTTCTTCCCCAACTCCCTCATTTAATTTTTAAGAATTATATCTTATTTTTTTCAGTTAGTAAATATCTGCCCCCTCTTTTCTCCCTTTCTCATGAAAAACAAAACCCCTTTTACAGACATGTCAAAGCAAACACATTTTATTGGTCACGGCCAAAAAAAATTTGTCTTATTCTGCACTCAAGTTCTTTAAGCTCTCTATCAGGAGATGGGGAGCATACTCTCTCATGAGTCATCTGGAACTCCCTTGGTAATTTTTGATGGTCATAATAATGAAATCCTTAAAAGTTCTTTGTCTTTAGCATATTGTTGTCATTGTGTAAGTTGTTCTCCTGGTGATGCTCAGTTCACTTTGCATCAATTCATACAAGTTTTCCCAGGTTTCTCTAAAACCATCCCCTTCATCATTTCTTTTTTTTTTTAATTTTAATTTTTTTTATCAATTATATGTAATTACAAATTTCCACACAAGTTTTCCTAAGTTATATGATTGAACTTATCTCCTTCCCTCCTGTCCCTTCTTTTCAATTCTTGCAGACAATTTGGTCTGGGTTATATGTATATTATCATGCAAAACATATTTCCATATTGTTCATTTTTGTGAGAAATCTTATAAAACCCAAACCCCAAAACATAAACCTAAATAAACAAGTGAAAAATCATGTTTTCATCTGCATTTGTACTCCCACAGTTCTTTCTCTGGAGATGGATAGCGTTCTTTGCTATAAGTCCCTCAGAATTGTCCTGGGTCATTGTATTGCTATTAATAGCTAAGTCTCTTACAGTTGATCATCATACAATGTAACAATGCTGTTACTGTGTTTTCCTGGTTCTGCTTATTTTACTCTTCATCAGTCCATGAAGGTCTTTCCAGCTCTTTCTGAAACCATCCTTCCTTTATCATTTTGTAGAGAACAATAGTATTCCCTCACATTCACAGGTCATAATGTTTAACTACTTCCCTGTTGATAGACACCTTTCCCCACTGCCACTGCTTGCTTCCCAGTTCTTTGTCCCTGCAAAAAGAGCTGCTAGTAAGTATTTTTATATGTCTTTAGAGTTTGATTAGGACCAAACTCTCAAACTCTATTTCGTTCTATTCTCCTTATGGCCTCCTCTCCCTTCTCCCCTTTCCCTCCTATTTCCCTCTTGACTGAAATGAATTTCTGTCCCCAGCTCTGTGTGCATGGGCATATGTGTTTGTATTATGTATGTATTTGTGTGAGTGTGTATATGTATTCTTGTATTCTTTCCTCCTTTGACCAGTTTCAGATGAGAATACATTTTCTGTCAGCTGCTTCCCGTCCCTTTTAGCTTGTTTGTATAGATTTCGACTTGGGTGCTCTGATTATAGAATTTTCTTTAGCTTTTTTCTTGTTCCCCAAGTCCCTTTACCCCAATGTATTCCTCTTTTCTCTCCATTCCATTGGAATATAATAGAAGAGCTCCCAGGTCTTCTGTCTAATTAGTCTCCCTCCATGATCCTTGATGGTAATAAGGTTCAGAGAAGGACTAATTAGCATTTCTCGTCAGTAGAATGCAAACACTTTATCCTTGTTGAGTCCTTTATCAATATTCCTTTGTGTTTTACTGTTTTGTGGTTTTATTGACTCCTATGTTTGCCCTTCACATTTCCTATGTGCTTCTGGTCTTTTCACCAGAAATATTTGGAAATCTTCTCCCCTCCACCCCCAGGACTACACTCTGTTTTGCTGGATAAGTTAGTTGATATCTTTTGCTTTCTGGGTTATCCTGTTCTGAGCTCTCTGCTCCTTTTAGTGTCATCTAATAAATTGAATAGGAACCTGACTGGGGCTCTTTGGTGCTTGAACTCTTTCTTCTTGTAGATTTTTTTCCTTGACCTGGAAATTCTAGGTTTTGACTGTAATGTTCCTTGGTGGTTTTCATTTTGGGAGTTTCAGGAGGTAACCAATAGATTCTTCTTCTACAATGTACTCTGGTTCTAAGAGATTTTTCTTTAATGAGTTCTTGAAACATGATGAAAAAAGAGCCTTCTTTCCTTGCTCATGCTTCAGGTTGTCCAGTGATTCCTAAATTATCTTGTCTCGACCTATTTTCTGGGTCATTTGTTCTTGCTATGAGATAGATACCTTCCATTTTTTTTCCTTTCCTTTTCTTTCTTTTGACTTTGTTCTTAATATTTTTTGGGGCCTCCTGAAGTCATTATCTTCTCTTTGGATGCATTCTGATTTTCAGGCTATGTGTAACCTGTGCAGGGTTTTGTACCTCTCATTTCAAGCTGTTGATTCCCTTTCCACTTCTTCCTTCCATCGCTCTTAGTTATTTCCCATTTTTTCCTTCTATTGCTCTCATTTCTTTATAAAAATATTTTTTGTCCCTTTTTAAAAAGACTTTTGCTTTATCTCTTCCAGAAATCTTAGTTGAAATTACGCCCCATTTGTTTTCCTTTGAAGCATTGCTTGTAGATGCGTTGGAGTCATTCTGTTTTATTGGGTTGGTGTCGTCAATGTTCCTATCACCATACTAACTTTTTATGATGGGATTCTTTTTTGTTGTTTGCTCTTTCATTGTGCCTACTTCCCAACTTAAACTTTGTTCAGCTTGGGCTTTTTGCACTTCTGGAGGGAATGTCTGAACTGGTCTTGTTGCTGCTGTCCTAGGATATCGGGTATCGTGTTTATCTGGAATCTCCAGATTAGCATAGCCTGGTACCTGCAAGCTTTTAGTGCTCCCGAAGTGATTTTACTCAGGAAGTCTGATTGCTGCTGCCCTGGACTGTTCTGCAAGCTGGGTCTAAGCCACCCACCTGTGGTCTTGCCCTGTTTGGCTATCTATTAGACTGCTAATGCATTCAGTTACTCTCAGCCAGATGGAAAGAAAGACCTGCTGATTCAGAGTGACAGAACTGTGCCCTGGTTTTTCTACTGCAGGCTTCAGGCTGGGCTGGAAGTTGGAAATGAGTCTCTGCTCTGCTTCTGGGGCCCCAGCCACCCAGCTGCTACTTGCCTCTGAACTCCTAGGGCCTGTGACTATTCTTTGTACTGGAATATCACACTTCAGAGTAGGTCCCCTTTGTAGTCCTCTCTGGCTCTGTGAACCAGAGAAGGACAATGATTGACAAAGCTGCCAGTTCCTAGGCCCCTCTTGGCTGGATCTGGGACCTATTCTTGGTCTGATCATTGGGCTGGAATGTTCTAAGCAGTGTACTCCTGGCCAGACCCCAACCTTGGGGTCCACAGGCCTCTCTCTATCTCCCTGTGCTGACCTGGGCTCAAAAAATGATTCAGTGTAACTTTTTTCCTTGGATTTTCTAATCATGATTCTGATGTGTTTTCTAGATCTGTTTGTAGGAGTGGGGGAAAAGGGGGGGGAAGGAAGGGGTGCCTCATTCTACTTCTTGCTGCTACTTCATCTTGGTTCCATTTCCTGATTTTATGGTGTTTTTAAGCTAGTAGGGACATTAGAGATCTCTAGTCCAGCCCTCCTCATTTGACAGAGGAGAAAACTGAGACCCAGATCAGGGAAGGGACTTCTCCAAGGTTACACAGCTAGTTAGTTACAGAGTTGAAACTAGAACCCTGGAGCAGCTAGGTACCATTGTGACTAGAGCAGCAGGCCTCCAGTTGGGAGGTCCTGGGCTCAAATCTGGCTTCCTAGCTATGTGACCCTGGGCAAGTCATTTGACTTTCAAGTCTAGCCCTTAGCTTCCTTCTGTCTTAGAATTGTTACTAAGAATGTAAGCATTTAAAACAAACAAACAAAAAAACTAGAACTCATCTCAGCTGACTCCCAGCCCAGTAAATTTCTATGTGTTTACAGATGAAAAGCCTTCTAGAAATAGAAGAGGGTACTCTTCTTCTTATGCATGACTTTCATTGTTCATCCTCTTCTTCCTTGATATAACCTACTCCTCCCCTGTCCTCCCTGATATCAGAAAACAACAGGTGAGCACAGCTCCCTTGGCTTAGTGACCAATTCTGCCTGGAGAAGTCCCCTCACAGGCAGGTTCTCTTTCTCCCCACCCACAGAAGAGCAGTAAGGACAAGGCAGTGAAGGTAAAGTGACTTGCTCAGGGTTACATAGGTAGGAAGTGTCTGAGGTCAGATTTGAACCAGGACCTCCTGTCTCTAGGCCTAGCTCTCTACCCACTGAGCCACCCAACTGCTCCTTCTCTGTAGAATTTTATGAACAGGTTCCAAATATGGAAGTGGGAAGGTGATATGAAGGCACCCAACCCCCATTTTCTTTCCTACTGTTGTCCCCATTACACTGTTCAAAGACTTTGAGCTCAGTCCACATTTGGGCATCATTAGCTGTTCTGCCATAGTTGCTTATTCAGAGAGCCTCAGTAGTAGACTCAGGTCATTCACTGCCTCTTGGAATTGACCTGGAGCCTTGGGCCAAGAGGCCACAGTGTCTCAGGAGAGCAGAACTAGAAGGTGCCGTCTCTCCTTGGTCCCTGCCCTATCAGCAGATTGTTGGGACCAGCAGAGCCTCAAATACTGATGAGCCAGCTTCGTTAGCTGAGGGCTTGGGGCACTTTAGGAAGGGCTCCCTGAAGGCCCCTCTTGTTCTTGTGTCCTTAGAGCTATTTCGGAGTCTGGGCACCTTTTAGTGACTCTTACAAGCCAAGGGCTCATTCTCTTCCTGAATTTATAGCTATTGCACCAGTCCTTCTGGATGCCCTGACGGATCCCTCTAGGAAGACTCAGCAATGCCTGCAGACCCTGCTAGATACCAAATTTGTTCATTTCATCGATGCCCCGTCCTTGGCTCTCATCATGCCCATCGTCCAAAGGGCCTTTCAGGATCGATCCACGGACACCCGCAAGATGGCGGCCCAGATCATTGGCAACATGTACTCTCTGACGGACCAGAAGGTGAGGGCTCACTCTGGGGGGTGGGGAGGGGGCACAGAGCCGGCAATGGTCTGAGGATGTCAGACTCACAAGATGGAGAGCTAGTCCCTGGTAAATTTGTGATGTAGAAATCAGATCTCTTTGCTGAAAGGGGACAGGGAAAGAGGAGGAGGAGGAGGTAGAACAGGGAAGCAGTAACTGAAGTTAGGAACCTTACAGCATGTAGGCCAGTAGAGACTGGAAGTTATCCCACCTCAGCATTGAGAACAAAGGCAGTTTTTGCAGAGACTTGAGTGTTTTTCCATTCCCATGTGATAAATAAATGTGCTTATGACCTTTCATGGGGAACCAGCATGACTAGAGTGTTATCTAGTTGTGCAGACTGATACCCCATCTGCCCATGGCTCTGCTCACCTTCCTTCCTTCCTGCTGAGATTTAAAGCTTCTTGGAAAGAGGAGCCACTGAATGCTCCAGTGCTCCCTGAGAGGCTCCTGCTTGGTGCTAGGGAGAAGGTCACAGATAAGTTCCTTATCTAGACCTAGAAGGGTCTTTAGAGGTCATTAGATCCAGGTGCTGATTTTACAGAGGAGGAAACTGAGGCCCAGAGAGTTATCTGGAGTCACATAGGTAGGAAGTGCCCAAGGCAAGATTTGAACCCAGGTTTATCTAGCTCCAAGTCCAGCCTATCCATCCAGTCTAGCACGTTCCCCTTAATGTGAGAGAGAGCAGGAAGATAAGACCATAGCGGAGGCTAGTCTTGGCCTCCTTTTGATTGGAATGAAGGAAAGACATTTCTTGGCCAGAAGTTCTAAGACCCTTGGAAAGTGGCTTTCCTGGGTTGTGGACGTGTGGCTTCTTGATGCTTTCCCTCCCCTGCCTTGCAGCTCTGATAGTCCTGGAGTTTTCACGGGCAGGCCCCTTCCTCTGGGATAAGATCAGTCATACTTAGGCCTGCCGGGAGCAGAAGGACAGGCTGAAGGGGCTCCTGAGGGACTTGGCAGCCTTCTTTGTCTTGTGTTCTAGGACTTGGCTCCTTACCTGCCTAGTGTGACCCCTGGGCTGAAAGCCTCTCTCTTGGACCCTGTGCCTGAGGTAAGTCTTTGGGACTTCTTAGTTCAGAATAAAGAGATTCTCTAAAATTCAGTGAGAATATTGGAATGTAAGTGCCTTGAAGTTAGCCACTGTTTTTTGATATCTCTATGCACTTAATTTTAACTTAAGGAAATAAGTGGTGTGGTTGGAACTGAGAGAGAAGCAATTTTGTGGCTCTGGTGGGAGAAGCACAACCTCCAGTCTTCCGCAATAGATCTCTTGGTTCTTGGGTAGGTTCGGACGGTGTCTGCAAAGGCTTTAGGAGCCATGGTGAAAGGCATGGGCGAGTCATGCTTTGAGGACTTGCTGCCCTGGCTGATGGAGACCCTGACGTACGAGCAGAGCTCAGTGGATCGTTCAGGCGCTGCCCAAGGTGAGCGCAGAATGAGGAGTGTGTGTGAAAAACAAATACCCTGCCTGTCTTTGTATATGTATCCCTTCTCCCAAAGAATTTTAAAAGTGCCGTGAAGAGTAGTCCAGGTAAACAAGCAAGCCGGGCCCCCACGAACACACCAGTCTTTGTGATGTCCTGCCCCGAAGCCTCCCAGTTCTGCCCAGATGGCCATATCGTGCCATCTCTTCTAGCTTCATCCCTTCCCCAGTCAGGGTATTGTAGTCATGGTGCGGATTGCTTTTCTGGTTCTACCTGCTTCCCTGCCTCACCTGTGCTCTGAATTTATGCACATTGGAATACCGAAATGTATGTGTTCCATCCCTTCCATTGATGCTACGAAAAGTGCTGCTGTAGAGTTGTGGTTTCTGTGGGGCTTTCCTTTTTGCCTGTGATGCCTTGGGAGATGTGGGCCTCTGGAGGTGGGCTTTGTAGCCCCTTTCTAAGCCTGTTTTCACATTTCCTTGCAGAATAGTTGGACCTATTCATGGCTTTCCCATTGATGCGCTAGTGTGCAGCCTTCTGTAGTCCCTCCGTCATTGACTAGGCTATCTTTGGTCATCTTTGTGGATGTGAAGGGAAACCTTGGAGCTGTTCTGATGTGCATGGATGACTTTTGAGTGATTTAGAGCGGTGTTGGATATGGTTGTCCCTGGTTGTGACTTTGTCAAACTATGTCAAAGGTGACATAACCTTTGACTACTTATTAGCTAGGAAAATAGCTCCTCCCTGATGGATTCTTTTCTGTTTATGTTAATGTGGGGGGAGAGAGGCTGTACATTAGTCCTTGCCTTGCAGGGTTGGCTGAGGTCATGGCTGGTCTGGGAGTTGAGAAGTTGGAGAAGCTGATGCCCGAAATCGTCGCTACAGCCAGCAAAGTGGATATTGCCCCCCACGTCCGTGATGGCTACATCATGATGTTCAACTACCTGCCCATCACCTTTGGAGACAAGTTTACCCCTTATGTGGGGCCCATCATTCCATGCATCCTCAAGGCAGGTGTCTGCTTGTAGAAGGGCCAGGAGTTCTTGCTGAAGGGTGATGTGGCAGGACTTCCAAGGGCCAGACCATGCCCTGTTCCAGGCCTTTGGGTCCTCTTTCTGGGGAGATCCACATCCAGCTGCTATGTTTCTCTGCAGGCACTTGCTGATGAGAACGAGTTTGTGCGGGACACTGCCCTGCGTGCAGGCCAGAGGATCATCTCAATGTATGCAGAGACGGCCATTGCACTGCTGCTGCCCCAGCTGGAACAAGGCCTCTTTGATGACCTCTGGAGGATAAGGTGACTTATCTTGGGCCAGGGCAGGGTTTGGGGATGGAATTGGTTGAGTTGGCTTTAGATTTGGTCCAGCAGAGTCTAGAACTCTTCCCCCTCCTCATATTAGATTACCCTTCCTGGCCCTGCGGCCAGAGTCTTCACCAATCCCTGGGGTCACTCCTGTTGCTGTTACAGCCAAACCACAACCTGGTTTGTATTTTTCAGAGTTTTCCTAATGCTGGTCATCATTTGTCTCTGCCTTAAGTGCTCCCCCATTAGAGAGTTAGCTCTTGAGGGCAGGCTCTGTTTCATTTTTGTCTTTGTGTCTCCATTGCTAGCTTGACCCTTGGTAGGCACCTCATAAATACTTGGTTAGTGGTTGATTATCTGTACAATGAGCCTAATCCTAGCACTTCCTGCATGGTTGTGATGTTCAGAGGGGACACCACCAAGCACCATGTAGATGGCAGCTCCTTTTGCTAGCCTTGCTTCCTGTCAGCATTATTTGGAATCGGAAGTGTTGCTTGTTTGTGATTCTGCTGTCCCTCCTTTCTGTAGGTTCAGCTCTGTACAGCTCCTTGGAGATCTTCTGTTCCACATCTCAGGGGTCACTGGTAAAATGACCACAGAAACAGCCTCTGAAGATGACAACTTTGGCACTGCCCAGTCCAACAAGGTGACATCTCTTGGGTTGTTCGTAGGGGGAGTCTAAGGAACCTTGTTCTCTGATCTCCAACTGGGCACAGCAACCTCCCTGATTTGTAATTTCTCTTCTCCTTTCCCTTGGTTGGCCTTAGGCGATCATCAGTGCCCTGGGAGTAGAGCGGCGGAACCGTGTGCTGGCTGGGCTGTATATGGGGCGCTCGGACACTCAGCTAGTTGTGCGACAAGCATCTCTGCACGTCTGGAAGATTGTGGTCTCCAACACCCCCCGCACCCTTCGGGAGATCCTGCCCACCCTCTTTGGCCTCCTGCTGGGCTTTCTGGCTAGCACCTGTGCAGATAAGAGGACAGTAAGTTTCCCTGGGTCCATATCCAGGCTCTTCTGTGACCAGTCCTCTTCAGGCCTTGTCTTTAGGATGAAGGTGTTGGACCAGCTGACCTCTGAGGTCTTAGTCTCTGGGTGAGCCATACTGTCTCACAGAAAGAAGAGGATGGGGGGAGAGAGGGAGCCTAGCCCTGTTTCTTATTCAGAGGAAAGGTAATTGGTGCTGGGGGGAATTGGGAAGGGGATGCTGCCTGGGCTTTTGCTGCGCCAGGCTCTTGCCTTGGTGAGAATGTGATTGTGGTGAGAATGTCCGTCTCTTAATGGTCTGGTTTTTTGCCTCTCTCCCTGGGCGGTGGAAGTTCACATTTGGTTTTGGAAAAATGGTCTATAGGAATACAGCTGAGAGGATTTTTTTCCTCTAAAGCATTCTTTCCACTCCCAACTTCCCTTCAGTCAAGGCATAATATTGATAGGCTCAGAAAACTTTGGATTTAGACGCAGAAGGAATTGGCCCATGCTGGGCCATCACATGAAAGTTTGTGCCCATATGTATATATTGGTTCTTGCTGTGGTGAATCTAAGGGGACCTTTGGTCTTTGATTATCATTTTATATGTGCCCTGAAGACTTGAAGGCACAAGGTTTTGGGATGTATTAATGGCTTTGTGGAAAGATTTGCCTGATTTCTGCTGATAGATTGCCGCACGGACATTGGGGGACCTTGTCCGGAAGCTCGGGGAGAAAATCTTGCCGGAGATCATCCCCATCCTCGAGGAAGGCCTGAGGTCTGAGAAGAGTGACGAGAGGCAGGGCGTGTGTGTGGGGCTCAGTGAGATCATGAAGTCTACCAGCAGGGATGCGGTGAGTGCCTGCCTCCTAAGGGATGTTCTTGCCCACCCTTCCACCTGAGGGTGACTCATTGAACTCTGGCTCAGCCCAAGGGCGGCTTCCTCCTGACCCTGACTCATGGAGGCTCTGGGACAAGGGCTGCTGGCTCTGGCCTTTTTAGTCAGAATCTCAGATGCCAGCAGCTGCCATCTCCCAGATGTCCTCCTCTTTATCCCTTCTGTTTCCTGCTTCTTCTCTTGGATCAAGGCCTCCTTCTCTGAGTAGTGGCCTAGTCTTCGAGGCAGGAAGGGTCAAGACCTCCTCTTCTGGTGCTGACTGTGCGACCCTGGGCAGTTTGCTTGACTTCTCTGTGCCCCCAGCAGCTCTCTCAGTCTGTCAGTGACAGATGGGCCCATTCTGGGTGTTGCCCACACCATTGAAGTCACAGGTTTTTTCCTTCCCTCCTAGTTTAAGTTTGTAATAGTCCCCTTCCTGCATAGGATCTCAGGGAATATTACTGCCAAGAGTGGCCCCTTGCAGCAGGCAGGCCTTGTTGGATGTTGGGGGGGTGTTGTGTGTGTTTGAGATGTGCATGTTACGTGCACATCACGTGAGTGGTGTTGCCATGTCATGTGTTCTAGGGGATCTGTTGTGTACATGTTGTGCTCTGTGTGTGTGCTTTGGCATGAATGACTGTGGACATAAATACCAAGTGGGTGCAAATACCTTATTTGCTGCACTAGTGATGGCTGGTATTTCCAAATGAGTTGAAAGTATTTCCTGACCTTCCTTCAGAGGCAACGTGATCCTCAAAACATTTCTGGGAGGTGGGTTAGGCATACTAGATCTCATTTAAGGTTGAGCCCAGGAGGTCCTGAACATGTGGTAACTCGGCCTTGCATCCCCAGCATCTCTCCTTCCTGACCAGCCAGGGGCATGCCTAGGGAGCAGTTAGTAGTTTATCCGAAAACGATCTGGGGGCTTTAGTGGACTAGACACCCATGGTGGGCCAAGAGGCCACTGGTGGCCCAGCTCTATTCTGTCTTGATTAGCGTGTGTGCTCAGGCCTGGACACCATGTTTCATGAACACCATGGCCAAGTAGGATGGGGCAGAGGAGGGGTCCTGAGGTGGGCAGGCAGCTAGGATCAGAGAGGCTTCAGAAACATGCCACAGGCGGAAACGGTCAAAAGAAATGGGAATGTTTAATACAGAAAGAAGATGTGGGGCTGGATTGGGAGAGTTCTTCTCACTGCCTTCAAGCCCTTAAGGGCTGTCCCTTGGGAAAGGCCAGGCCAGGCTCCATTCAAGGGCTGCTCTGGGCTGTCACATGGGCCCTGGAATCCCTCCAGAAGAGGCTGGCTGAGTCCTCGGGGGCATTCTGGATCCAGAGCCTGTCTGGAGGTGCTGGGGGTGGGAGGTACGCACCCTGTGGTTCTCATGGCCCTTCATTTTGTAGATTAGAAAATGGGTTCAGAGCCCCTAGGGGGCAGCACAGGGCACAAAATGTCTGGCCTGGCCTCAGGAAGAACTGAGCTCAGATTTAGCCTCAGACATCCTAGCTGTGTGACTCTGGGCAAGTCACTTCACCACTGCCTGCCTCAGTTTCCTCACCTATCATATGGGTATCCTAGTAGCACCTACCTTCCAGGGTTGTGAGGATCAAATGAGATCATATATGTAAAGCACTTAGTTTAGTGCCTGGTACATAGTAGGCACTTAATCAAGTGTGAGCTCATCTTAGGTTCTAACAAGGCCAGGGACTTATTTGCTTGTGAACAAGCAGCTGTAAGTGTGAGAGTCTGGATTGGAACCCAAATCCCCCTCTCCTGAGCCTCCCACTACTGCCTCCATCCTCTAGTGAAGAGGTCTTTCCTTCACAGATTCAGGGCAGACTCTGTCCCTTTCTCCCTCTTGGCTTGGCTTTGGCCTTTGGGGCTGCAGAGTCCCCTGATGTGGCTTCTGTGTGCTTGACCCCATGGCAGGTGCTATTCTTCTCTGAATCTCTGGTGCCCACGGCCAGGAAGGCCTTATGTGACCCCCTGGAGGAGGTCCGGGAGGCAGCAGCCAAAACCTTCGAGCAGCTCCACTCCACCATTGGCTACCAGGCCCTCGAGGACATCTTGCCATTCCTGCTCAAGCAGCTGGTGAGTTGGCTTGTTGGGCTTGAGGGGCTGGGCCAGATGAACTTCTAATGTGAGAGAGAGAGAGAGAGAGTGTGTGTGTGTGTGTGTGTGTGTGTGTGTGTGTGTCTGTCTGTCTGTCTGTCTGTCTTTCTCTTCCTGGGGAACTGGTGGGGGTGGGTGGATGGGGATGTGGCACAGGCTTGACTCTTGGAGGTCATCTCTTGTCTCTTTCCTTAGGATGATGAAGAGATGTCAGAGTTTGCCTTGGATGGTCTGAAGCAAGTCATGGCTGTCAAAAGTCGTGTGGTGCTGCCCTACCTGGTGCCCAAAGTATGTCCCATGGGGGAGTTCTGTGAAAGTTCAAGGCCCTCCCCCTTGCCCCTGTGCCATCACGCTGTGGGGGTGACTAGGTCCCAGCCCTTCTTCCTGGTGGCTCCTAGTGGCATCCCCAGGGCTGTCATTGGTGGGCTTCCGATGGGTGCTGCAAGAGTCCCTTCCATTAGGCAGTTAATCCTTTTTCTCCTTCCTGTCAGCTGACATCTCCACCTATCAACACCCGAGTGCTGGCCTTCCTCTCCTCTGTGGCGGGTGATGCTCTGACCCGTCACCTTGGGGTGATCCTGCCAGCCGTCATGTCAGCCCTGAAGGAGAAGCTTGGCACCAGTGAGGAGCAGCTGGTAAGGGTCCAGGGTGGCCAAAGGTCTGGGGCAGCAGGGCTGTTTTGATCTAGAGAACATGGTAGTCACTGCTGTTTCCTCCCTGACTTTAGGAGATGGCAAACTGTCAGGCGGTTATCTTGTCAGTGGATGATGATGCTGGCCACCGGATCATCATTGAGGACCTGCTGGAGGCCACCCGCAGCCCTGAAGTGGGCATGAGGCAGGCGGCAGCCATCATCCTCAACATTTACTGTTCCAAGTCGAAGGCAGATTACACAGGGCACCTGCGTGGGCTTGTCTCAGGCTTGATTCGCCTTTTCAACGACTCCAATAGTGTGGTTCTGGAGGAGAGCTGGGATGCCTTGAACGCCATCACCAAGGTGGGCTGGTGTTGAGACCCAAGTCCCAGTATCAGATGTTCTCACGACCCTGTGAGCAGTCGCTGCAGATTTCATTCATTCATTCATTCATTCTTTGGCGAGTCCATGGGGCATTTAGAGTTTGCCTTGTTGGCTGATTGCCAGACACTGGGAACATGAAGTAAATTAAATTAGCAGCTCGATGCCTGATGAACATGTGAGAAGTTCTGACGTGGAGATAATTAGCATTCTGACATCCATTTCTGTTTCCCCTGGATTTCTGCAGAAGTTGGATGCTGGGAACCAGCTGGCACTAATCGAGGACCTGCACAGAGACATCCGGATGGTAGGGAATGAGTCCAAGGGAGAGCATGTGCCAGGATTCTGCATTCCTAAGAAGGTAAAGGACCGAGTGCCCAGGGTCAGAGCTCCCCTACTGCTAGGCTGCTGGTAGAGCCCGTCTCTCTGAGCAGCAAGTGATGTGGCATCTCAGGGAGTAGGACCTCTGGGGCCTAGTGGCTCTCACCTGGATGGTCACCAATGAAATTCCTTTGTAAGCCCAAAGGGCCAAGTGCAGGACACAGATGCTCCGGTGGCCCTACCTGCCTGGTTGAACCAGATATGGCCTGAGGCTTCTGTTGAACCCGTGGGTCCGTGGGCCTCTTGTAGAGATGTGGAGGATTCCAAACAGTAGCTTCTTTGGATGAAGCCTTCACAGTAATCCCATAAGGTGGGGGGGGAGTGTTGGGAGTGTTATCACCATCTTACAGAAGAGGCAGTTTGCCTAAAGTGTCACCTTAAGGGCTCAAACTCAGGTCTTCTGACCTTCAGCCCAGTGTTCTCTCAGTCAGCCAACAAGCATTCAACAGAGTCCGCTGTACTCCAGACACTATTAGATTCTGGAGGGTCCTGTCCTCAAGGAGCTTGCACTTTTCTGGGGTTCTAGAGCATACTTGGGGGGGACATACTAACAACTGAAGGGGTCTAGAAGGCCATTGGAGGAAGTAGCACTTGAACTGAGTCTGCCGAGGAGCTCGAAGTTCTGAGAAGGTGGGAGAATATTCCAAGCATGGGAGGCACAGCTTGTGTAAAGACCTGGAGTCTGGAGATGGACTGTCACAACTGTTGAGGAGAAGTGGTGATCTGTCATCAGCCAGGAAAGGAAGGCCAGTGCTAGACAGAAGAGCTTTTTAGTTTATCCCAGAGACAGTGGGGAGCCCCTGAAGATTCTGAGGTTAGATCCAACCTACCTTAGACACTCACTAGCTATGACTCTGGGCAAATCACTTCACCTCTGTTTGCCTTCAGTTTCTTCATCTGTAAAATGGGCATTGTAATGGTGCCTGCCTCCTAGAGTGGTTGTGAAGATCAAATGAGAGGAAATGGGTAAAGCATAGGGCCCGGCACCTAGTAGGCACTAAATAAATGTTATTTATTAATTGACAAAGCTTGGCAACTGATTTGGTGAGGGTGAGTTGGGGTGGTGAAGCTTAGGGTCAAGAGTGACTGGCAGATTGTAGACTTGGCTGACTAGAAGAAAGGGCCACGTGACCTCCATAGAGGGAAGTTGGGAGGAGCAAGGGTGGGTTGCAGGGAACGTGATGGGTTTCGTTCTGGGTATGTTGAGTTTGAGCTTCCAGCTGGACATTGGCTTTAGTAGCAGTGGAGAAGGGGGATCAGAGCTCAGAGGGGAGGCGAAGGCTGGACAGGTACGTTTGACAGTCATTTGCATAGAGGTAAAAGACTCGTTGATAGTAAGAGAGCATTGAAGGCTGAGAGCCCAGTGGCCCCCTGATGTGGAAGGGCTCAGGGTGAGGACTGTGGTCCTGCAGAGAAGGCTGGACCTTCCCATCTTTTAGTTGGGCCTGTCCCTCTGCCCTGTTTCAGGGTGCCCTAGCCAGCACTCACTTGGGGAAGTAGATCTCCTTGTCCCAGTAACTTGGGCCTCCTGAATGTATGACTTCCTGAGTAAAGGAGCACCATGTCCTAGGCGGAAAGGCTGCTGGGAGCTGCAACTGCTGTGTGGGTTGGATCCTAAGCCTCTTTGGCTTGGGGCACCTGACTCAAGTGTGTTCCTGTTGTTAGGGAGTGACCTCAATACTCCCGGTGTTACGGGAGGGAGTCCTGACCGGCAACCCAGAACAGAAAGAGGAAGCAGCCCGAGCCTTGGGCTTGGTGATCCGACTGACTTCAGCCGATGCCCTGAAGCCCTCTGTTGTCAGCATCACTGGCCCTCTGATTCGCATCCTGGGAGACCGATTCAGCTGGAATGTGAAGGTGGCTCTGCTGGAGACCCTGAGCCTCCTACTGGCCAAGGTCAGTGGGAAAACAACCCCCAGCCCGAGATTTCCTCCAGGGCAACTCTCCCCTTTGGTCCTTCGTCCCAGAACTGAAAGAGAAGCCCAGAAGGAATGTGGGGGCAAGGCCTTTGCAAGGTCTGCTGCCTTTGGGGCCTGCCAACTGGGGCAAAATCAATCCAGGGCCCTGTCATTGCTGTGTGTAGAGTGACTGTGCTAGACTCAGTTTGAGCATAGCCAGTTGAGAGAGAAACAGGTGGAAAAGAGGAAGATGAGGGAGAACCCAGTTGTTTACCGTTGAACCCTCTTCATGTTTCTCCATGTGTTCTTATTTCTAAAAACATTGATGTCTCTTTTCGGGGGTTGGGGGTTACAAAACCAACTATGACCCCCTAGATGAAAAAGAATCCTTGCCTTGGCTGCTGCTTTGGGCCTTTCCTTGCCTGGCCTTGGTCTTAGCCAGAACCACTTGCTAAGGCCAAGGTGTCTGTCCTCTGTAGGTTGGGATTGCCCTGAAGCCATTCCTGCCTCAGCTGCAGACAACCTTCACCAAAGCTCTCCAGGACTCCAATCGAGCTGTGCGCCTGAAAGCCGCTGATGCCTTGGGCAAGCTCATTGCCATCCACATCAAGGTGGACCCGCTTTTCACAGAGCTTCTGAATGGAATCCGCTCCACTGAGGACTCTGGTATCAGGTGAGATGGGAGAGAGGCAGGCGCTAGGCCTCCCCAGCAGTCACTTGGTTCCTGGCACAAACATTAAAATGAATATGGAGTGAAGGAAGGGAGAATGAGCAAAAAAGGTGCAGAAATTTCTGCAGTGAAAGGCCTCCTTGAATGGGGAAAATACTTAATATTGTTTCATTTATTTGCACTAACCACTGGCTGTTTCATCCAAGTGCCAGTTAAACCCATCTGATTAACCAGCCCACACGGTTTCCCAGAGCTCAGTCTTTTCCCTGGAGGTCACAGAAGTAAGGAAGTGGATATCTGTTAGTGACCTGTGCTGGCGTAGCCACTCCCTTAAGCAAAAGGCAGTTTCAGGGGCTGTCTGAAACCTCCCTTGTTGGATGGGTTTGCCCAGAAGGGTCGAGTGTCCATTGGGTCAGTGTTCAACTTCAGTGGCAGCTTCAAAGAGCTTCCAGACAGAAGCCTCCAGTGGGGTCATTTGGAGTTGCCTTCACCTAATGGGAGGAGCGACTCCGTAGTCACGGGAAGTCCAGGGCTAAGATATATCCAGTTGAGTGGGGGAGCCTCAGACGTGGGAGAGCAGGCTTTAAAATGGAGTGTGTTGTTTTGTAGAGACACGATGCTGCAAGCCCTGAGGTTTGTGACCCAAGGAGCAGGGGCCAAAGTGGACACAGTGATTAGAAAGAGCCTCACGACAGTCCTGCTGGGCATGCTGGGACATGACGAGGTACTGCTGCCCCACACCCTGGGGGCTCCTGGCCACACAAGGGCCTAACATTCAGTGTTGGGAGGGAATCTATTCTCTTCCTTTGTCTTCTTTTCCATTCTTTCAGTGAGTATCATTGGGGAATGGAAGTTATTCCACTTGGGGCAGAGGAATCTGGAGCAGCACTGTGCTGGGCACTTGAGAGGGCTGGCTTCCTTTGTAAGAATCTCTTCCCACCTCCGCTCTGCTCACTCTTTCTCTGTCCCTCTCACACGGGCACGTACACAATCTACCAGTTGCAGGGGATACGAACAGGACTGATCACGAGGAGGGGGACAACCTCCAAAGATGGTGCCTTCGCTTGGTGGTGACGTTCACACCTGGCCACATCACGGGGTGCGATGGCTACATGAAGGCTTATTGCAGCTTCAGAAATCATGCTTTGTTTCCCAGACACCCCCAAAGGACATCTCTCTTAGGGCCACATCCTCTCCTTGAGTATGGGAGGGGATAGTCACACTTGTCCGGCATGGGCAGAAGGGAGCCTCAGGCCTGGGTGGGGCATTCCTTGTCCTGGCTTGCACCCAGTGCTGGTTGTTTTCTCTTTGGTGTTTTAGAGGTTTAAGAAAGAGTGCCCGCCTCAATTAGGAACTTGTGCACCCTTCCCGTACCACCTTGGCCTTGTGACTGACTGTCTGTGTTGGTGCCTTCTACTAGGCTAGGAGCTGCCGGGGGGCGGTGGGGGGGGGGCAGGGACTGTGTGCCTCCCCTCAAACACTGTAGAGGCTAATGCTTATTGAGCGATTGAAGGTCATGGCAGTGTTACCTCTCTCTCCCCTGCCTGCCCTGGGGATGGCAATGTTGGCTTAAGAGGCCGCTGCCTGGGCACTGAGGATCAGAAAGCCTGGACGCCAGCTTGTTACAAATAGAGGAATCCATTAATTGTGTTACTGAGTGAGTAAAGAAGAAGGGTTAAAGCAAAAGATGCAAACCAATAAAAACCCCGCGACTCCAGCGAGGGCACTTTTCATTCAGTAAGTGCTGGGCAGGGGGTGTGCGGCTCCCTCCCCCCTCTGGGGCTGTTGGCATTCACAGTTCTGGGGCCTAATTTTGGCTCTGTTTTGTCAGACGATTCCACAGCCTCTGCTCAGCTGCATTCAGCCGTTCTCATCCCCCCCTCCCCCCCCCCCCTTTCATTCCAAATAAAGCCTGTGGCTTAAATAGTCATTCCCCCACCCCCGCCCTCCTGCCTACTTCCATCTCCATGCGGTTGGAGCTGGCCTGTTAAAGGTCTCCCTTTGGGTGCTCTTGGTGGGGCAGCAAGTAGCCTGTCATTTATGTGACTGGTTTCAGTGAAATGACATGTAGCGGGAATACTGGAGTTGGTCTTGTTCTGCTTTGTCTGGTGGGAGGTGAAGGCCTGCCCTCTGCCTGCTTTCCTTAATTTAGCCTTTGAGGCCAGGCAGAAGGGCTTGTTTGCTGGGAATGGCCTTTCGGCCATGATGGTTCAGTTCTCTTCTCTATGGATATGTGACCTTGGACAGGTCACTGAACTTTCTTACTTACCTGTGCATTGAGCCTGCCTTTCCCCACTCCCTGCCCTGTAGGGCTGTTTGGTAATTGAAATAATAACTATCATTCTTTCAGATTTCCACCAAAGAAAGGTTCTTTATAAATAAAGGCATGCTTTGCTATTATGAAGATAATTGCCCCCCTCACCCCTCCTAAAGTTTCTCTAATTAAGTGAAATGCAGAGGGCGTGATGTTTTAGCTGTACCCGTGTGAGGTGTGGAGGAGTCTTCCTCATTCCTGACTTGATGCTCTTTGGCCTGCTCTCATTTGGTCTCATCCCGTCTTCCTCCCTTCAGGATGCCACTCGGATGGCCTCTGCCGGCTGCTTGGGGGAGCTGTGTGCCTTTCTGGCTGAGGAAGAGCTGAACGCCGTGCTCCAGCAACACTTGCTGGGTATGTCTGAGTGCTGCGTGGTGGGCCTGGGCCTCCCCTGGCAGCCATGGAGGGGTTTCCCAATTTGGCCTCTTCCTAGGCTCACCTTCTTCCCCATCAGAATTCCTTGGGAGCGGGGCTGGGCTCTCCATGGGGCTCTGGCTTCAAAGAAAGGAATGGGGGCTAGAATTGGGCTTGGTCGCTCTTCATTCACCAGCTGAGGATGCTCTCCAGGGAAAGGGGTGAAGCCTTCAGGGGCAGCATCTTGGGCCTTTCCTTCCTCGGTGCACAGAGGGCACTGACTTGGGCATCTTGTCCCCTTCAGCGGATGTGTCTGGGATTGACTGGATGGTGCGGCATGGGCGAAGCCTGGCACTTTCTGTGGCTGTGAACGTGGCTCCAGACCGACTCTGCACCGCCAAGTATAGCCCCAGTGTCCAGGAGATGATTCTCAGCAATGCCACAGCAGACAGGGTGAGGAGAGCAGAGGGCCAGCTCCCCCCCCAGGTCCTAAAGCCCTGGGGCTCAGAGGTGCTGTCCAGCTGGAGCTCTCCATGGCGTGGGCAGATGGGGAGACGACTCCCAAGTCAGTGGGGACAGAGCTGACGTTTACGCCCTCCTTTACGTTTGTTTCTGGGTACTTGTGATCCTTATGACAGTCTTCAAGGCGAGGGCCTTAGTGGTGTTAGCCCCACTTTGTAGATGAGGAAACTCACAGTTGGGGAAATGATGTGACTTGTTTGGGCCACATGGCTCGTGACTGTCATAGGTGGGATCTGAACCCAAGTTTCACCTGACCTTAAATTTCTTTGTACTACACCCCACTAGACAATTTCTGTCATTTCCCCAGGGCTCAGTTTCCCCATCTGTAAGGTGAGAGCATTAGCGTCCTAGCCGTGGCATTCCATTTTTTCCTGGAACCCAGGATGAGGCAGGGCCAGTTTCCCCAGCTCTTCTGATACTGATGTTCTTCCTGGGCTTTGAAGGCATTTCCAAACCAAGGGGAATAGCTTGGTTGGGGATGCACCCTGGGTGGGTGGGGAATGGTTGAAGGGAGTTTTGGCCCAGAAAAGCCCATCCTCTGCCCTATGGCTTGTCCTCTGTGTCTGTAGATCCCCATTGCAGTGAGTGGCATCCGGGGCATGGGCTTCCTCATGAAATACCACATCGAATCGGAAGGGGGAAACCTGCCAGGCAAGCTCACCAGCCTCTTTATCAAGGTGAGTGGATGTCGGAGCTGCTCGAGCTGGTGGGCTTCTGAATGACTTTTGGGCTTCTCTTTCCTTCCACTCCCTGCCCCACCCTGGCTATTTGTGCCTACCTTGGATTCCTAGCCCTGCCTGGTCATCATGGCACTAGTAGAGACTGCATGGCCCGAGAGGGGGTGACCTGTGAGACTGGAGACAAGACTATGGGATAGTCTCATGAGTCCCCTTTCCCCGGAGGGGTGAGCCTGACAGACTGGGGGGTGGGGGGTGGGAGACCGGCTCTGAGAAGGAATCTTGTCCCCTTGGCAGGTGTTGCTAAGTTGGATATGTGGGAAATGTCTCGTCCCCGGTATTTAACTGCAGCTCTGTGCATCATCATCCCTTCCTCTTCCTCCACAGTGTCTGCAGAATCCATCCAGTGACATCAAGCTGGTAGCTGAGAAGATGATCTGGTGGGCCAATAAAGACCACCTACCCTCCCTGGATCCTCAGATCATCAAACCTATTCTCAAGGCTCTTTTAGATAACACTAAGGACAAGAACACCAGCGTGAGGGCCTACAGTGACCAGGCTATCGTCAACCTCCTCAAGATGAGGGAGGGTGATGATCTGCTTCAGGTTAGGCATAGGGGGTACCCTGGGGGGGGCAGGGGAGCTCCTTTTCTACATCTCATCTCTTTCTTCCCCCCCCCCCATCCCCCCCGGGGTAGGTCCTGGGAGTAGGTCCAGGTCAAGGGCATTTTCCAGGCCCTGCAGTCACCAGGAGCCCCTGACCCTCATATTCCTTCCTCACTTTGGGGGCTGGTGGTAGTAAGCCGAGTGGAAAGTCCGCAGCCCCTTTGACTTTTGGCCACAGCCAGACCTGTTGAGTTTTCTCTGGTTTTTCCCGTAGCCCGTCTCCAGGGGCTCCAGGGCTGAGGTGACTGAGGGGCGGTGCTGCTGGTTTTGTGAAACTAGCTGGTCAGCATTTGCTATCCAACTTCCTGATGTAGCTCTTCTCTGCTTCATCCCAACAGTCTGTTTCCAAGATCCTAGACGGGGTCAGCTTAGAGCTTCTCGGTGAGAGCTGCCGAAGGTCCCTGAAGAAGTTGGCCAGCCAGGCTGACTCCGTGGAACAGATCGATGACACCATTCTGACGTGACCCCCAGGGCCCCGCTGAGCTGAGTGTGGCCCCAGCCCTTCAACTCTGCATCAATTCTCAGTGTTTTCATTTTTGAAAATGTTCATTCTGATGGGGGCATAGGAAACAGGGTTCCCAGAGAATATTTTAATATCTAAACAGACCACAGCCAAAGCCTTAATCAGACCCACACGCAACTGAGAATGGCCTCCCCTTCTCACCTCCTCTAGGAACAGAAAGGCAGAGCACACCCAGAAGCCTCCTCGCCAGCCCTTGGCCCCCAGGAGCTGCTTGGGCAGCTGCAGGGCTGGACCATCCATTGTGGGCTGAAGCTCCAGGGCTGAGCGTTGGGAACGGCCCTTTGCACAGCCCTGCACCCAGGGCCTGGGGAGGTGGGTCGTTGGGTTTGGCTTTTCACTGCTCTGCTGCTTGTGACTGGCTCAGTACAGCAAGCTCCTATCAGACTAAAATGGTGTTTAAATAGCCTTAGCAATGAACAAGGGTGAGTTGGGGGAGGGGGGGTTAAATGCAGGCTGTTTAAAGGACAAATGTTTAATAAAGGCTTTGATTTAATCTTGATGCCAACAGCTCTGTCCTTTCTCCAAATGTTGCCTGAAGAGACTCCATGAGATCTCCAGTGTTGGGGTTTTCGATTGCTCTTTCACTCAGGGTCTGTTTTATCCTTAGTTCTGGCTGTCCAGAATTTGGAAGCAGAAGTTGGCCTCTGATGCCGGCCTCTCCCTGCTACCTCTCTGCTGATGTCTAGATCTTACTGAATTGAAGAGCAGTTTCTTGCCATGTAGATTATCAGAGCTAAGGACCTGGTCTCTGCTGAGCTTTCATCAGAACTAAGTGGGTGGGGGATGCTCTTTCCTTCCCTTTTTGTGGGTACTAACAGTCAGATCTGTGTTTGGGGAATGCGCTGGTCTGATCAGCCAGTTCCCTGTTCTCTGCTCTAAAG
Source organism: Monodelphis domestica (assembly GCF_027887165.1). Taxonomy (NCBI): domain Eukaryota; kingdom Metazoa; phylum Chordata; class Mammalia; order Didelphimorphia; family Didelphidae; genus Monodelphis; species Monodelphis domestica. The sequence goes on from NC_077229.1 coordinate 30,956,778, forward strand.
TTGATTGACAAGGCGGAGGCCTTCCAGGAAGAAATCGGCCATGGAAGAAAACCCCCTGCCGCACGCAGCGAAAGCACCCCATTCTTGGTCTGAGGAGCTTGCAAGAGGAAACTAAAGAGGCAGGTCAGCATCTGCCTGGCTTATGAATGACTTCCTTCCTCCTGGTTCTTAGAAGGCTCGTGACGCTTGCCTGTGTCCTGTCTGTGGGAGCACGCCCCACCGTTCCTGGTGACATCAGCTTTTCTGGGCTGTTTCCCTCAGTGCTCTGGAAGGACTGCTGACTGAGAGCAGAAGGCAGTACGATGACTGTGGAAAGCGCAAGAGAAAAATAAGTCATGATAGAATGGCAGAAGCGGACAGGAATATGGCTGCCTCTGTTCAGTGCCAGGAATGAAGGCCTCATTTCTTTTTGAGGAGGAGGACAAAGTGACCTTAAGTATCTCGGCATCAGATAAAGCCCCTTCTGTCCCAGAGCCTTCTGCCTTGCAGACCCATCCCAGCTTCTTGCATCCATGGCAGGCTCAGCTGGCTCCTTGAATTGTAGAATCCCAGGGCTGAAAGGCACCTCAAGAGGTCAGCTGGATGTACATCCCACACAAGGGAGCAGTCGCCTGGTAACCATGGCAACCGCTTCCCAGTTCCAGGATTCCATTGGTACTTCACAGTTTGCTCAGGGTATCAGCCTAGCGAACCACCTGCCTACATGTTCTTTGTGAATGAGCTATGAGGAGCAAGCTGTGTCCACCACTAGTGGGTGGGCTGGGGCACATGAAGTTTTCTCTGTGGATAGCCAAAGGTGATCTGTTTCTTCTTTGGGAACCCTACAACCTTTGTAGCTGCCATCAACCTTCAGTTTCCAGGGTGCTGAGTTGAATGGGAATTGAAGATGGAAAATACTCAAGAAAATTCATGTATCTTTTGCTATATTAAAAAAGAAAACAACAAAAAACCCTCCAAATACACCTGGCTTCATTCCAGAAACTGGAGAAGGAAGAGTTCTTTTTGTTCAGAATTGAAGACAAAAGGGTGATTCACAGATGGAAGTGACTCAGGGGCTTATCAAGGAGCTTAAATTGCATTCTCTGAGCAGGAAAGAATGGAGTGAGCCCCTAGAAAACTGGTGAAGAGCTATTACCAAGATAGCAGTTAGGACCATGGAGAGAAGACCTTAATTTCAGGGCCGACTCAAAGAACAGCAGCCACAGCCAAGATCAGTAGAGTACCTCTTCACACTTACTAGCTGTGTGACTCTGGGCAAGTCACTTAACCTGTTACACTAGAGCCAGGTTCCTTGTCTCGAGAGTAGATGAAGGGGTTGGACTAAATGGCCTTCAAGGTCCCTGTGCTCCCTCCACGATCATGATCAAATGCCTAGGTTTGTCTTCGATGTCCTAGGGTGACCGGGTCCTTGCTTCATGGCCCTCATTTGGCAGACCCACCTTACTCTGAGCCAATCACCCAGTCTGGTTGCCAATAATGTCCCTGTCCCCTGGTTTCCATCTCTTCTCAGTATTTGGGGGAGGAAATATAGACTAGATTTTTTTTGTGGGAGACAACCCCCTTTCTAAGGATGATTCATATCCAGAGTAGAAATTTGAAGCTACTTGCCCAGCAATTAGTGGGGCTAACTTGGTGATCTTGAGCAAGTCACTTGCTAGTGTCTTGTTTTTCTTCTGTATACAGTTTAAAGCGAGAAGACTAGATTAAAGAATTTATTATTCCCAAGGAGGTAATTTAGACCCTTAAAAGCTTAAAGTTACCCTCCAGGAGAGGTAGTGGAACTTTCTCCCACTAAAGCATTATTGGCAAATTTTGTGTTCTCTTTCATGGATCTGAGATTCATTGGGGTTAGCCTCCAAAGAAAGCACAATCTTGTGCCAGCTGTGGGAGATCTGAGGGTTATAGAGGACTGGATTTGGAAGAAGAGGACCTGGGCATCCAGATGTGAAAATGTTTTGTGTTCTGGGGTATGTTGTTATGGCATGTTCCCTACCTAGACAGTGGTAACCTCCCTATAAACTAAGTCAAAAAATCACATCAGTGTTGGAAAATGGAAGGGAACACTAGAGGCTCCAGTCCATGAGCTCCTGGAGATGCTCAATGGATGCTTCAAGCACGACACTGCAGGATCTTCAGAAAGAAAGGTTGCCGAGTCCAATTTTCTGTTGGTAGTGTTCTGGCTCAGGGATCTCACTCCCCTTTGTCCTCCACAGTAGCCCCCAGTAGGGACTGGATACCTTTGTCAGTGTTTTATACAATGGCAAGCAGTCAAGGGGATCTAGGTTCAAATCTTGACTGTCTTATTTTGGGGAAGTTAATTTACCTTGCCGGGTCTCATTTCCTCATTTATAAAATGACAATCGGGCTTGATTTCTGAGGCCCCATTTCTAAATCTCTGATTCTGTGAAGTTTCTTAACCTACTCCTCTCCTATGAGCTACTCTTCCACTTCACCCCAACCACACCCAGATAGCGATTGGTCTTGCCATTACTCACAAAGATGATACCTTTATGTCCAGGAATTCCAAAATGTAATCATCTATTGGCTTTCCACTTCTTCCTCTGCCTTCCCCAAGCCCCACTCTGTCTACACCTTTGACATCGGGTTTCTCCCAGTTATCGCCCCCACACTAGCCATTCCTGTTTTCCCATCAACCCCTTGGAGAACCAGTTCAATAATAACTACACTGTCCTCTGGACCCCTTCGCATTTTGCTGATTGTGCCCTACCAAGCCTTAGCATTGGCTTGCTTTCACCATCTGCTGCCTTCACTCCTATCCAGCATGCTTTTCAGTAGTTCTACCAAAGGTGGAGAAGAAAATTGAGCAACAGTTTTGGTTGGGTCCACTGCAAGTTTATATTAAACAATCTCAATTGGGTCCTCAAATGCTGCTAGGCATCCCTTATCAGCTTACTCTCCCACTCTCCCCAGAGGTTCTTCCAAACTTCCTCATCCCTCCTTCAATCTCCCCCCTTACCTAAGAACTTGGCCTGATATTTGGCAGAAAAAAGTGGAGATCATTTGCTGTGAACCCCCTTCCCCCCTCATTTAATACTCATGTCTTCTGCTATTCCTTCACTTATCTGGAATGATGAGGTGGCCTTACTTCTTCCCAAGGCCAACACCTCTCCATGCCCAAAAGACCTCATTCCATCCCATCTCCTTCAACAGATTGCTCCCTCTGTCATCCTCACTATCAACCACATCACCAATCTCTTGTCTGCTGGCTCCTTTATGCCCACGTTTCCCCAATCCCGACAACCCCCTCACTTGATCCTTCCATTCCTATCAAATATGGTTCTCTTTGGCCCTTTGTAGCCAAACCCCTCAAAAAGACCATCGGCCAACTTTCTTAAGCCCACACAACCAAGCTTTTCTGACCTCGTGATTCTAGTGAAGCTGCAGATGATCTCAACTGTTCTCAAACCTTGTTTTTCTTGACCTCCTTGTGGCCTTTGACTACTGATCGCTCTCTTCGCTCTTGGTTTTTCAAGTGTCATTCTTTCCTGATTCTTCTATTTATCACTTCTGCTTACTGACCTCCTCAGCTTCCTTTCCTCAGGAAGATGGTCCTTTCCTGATCACTCTTCCCTCTTATTTCCTGTTCATCCCATATATAGTGTGTTTGTACCTATTTGTTTGTATATGGTCTCTCTGTTAGACTGTAAGCTCTTTGAGGGCAGGGACTAATTTTTTTTTTTTTTTTGCATCTCTAGCACTTTGCATAGTGCCTGGCACATAGTAGGTACTTAATGTTTACTGCCTAACCGATAGTCATGATTTACAGTTATCTTTCCAATCACCGAATCTCGGCATTGTACGGGACCTCAGAAGTCATTTAATCCAAACTGAATTTGAACAAGATGTCTTTTAAGTGATAATCCAGTTGTTGTCGGGGGCAACTAGGGATGGCTGTGTCCTCGGCCTGAATTCAGGAAGACTTGAGTTCAGATTTGGCCTCAGACACTTACTAGATGGGCCAATCATTTAGGCTGTTTGCCTCAGTTTCCTCATATGTAACATGGGAACAATAACAGCACCTATTTCTCAGGGTTGTTGTAAGGATCCAATGAGAATAATATTCATAAAGTGCTTAGCACATAGTAGGCACTATATAAATGTTGACACTGTTATTGTTGTCTGAAAATTTCCAGGGAAGAGGAACTAACTGCCTTCCAAGGCAGCTTGCTTCATTTTGGGATGGTGCCAATTATCAGGAAGTTTTTTCCAACATCGAACCTAAATCTGCTTTTTGGCAGTTTCCCCTCTTGGACCAAGCAGAAATTACAATTTCTTTTCCCCAAGAGTCCTTCAAATACTTGAAGACAGCTGTCTTCGCCCCTTCTGTTTTCTGCAGATTAAGGGGCCCCAGTTCCTTGAACACCCCCAACGTCCTTTTTCTGGTCACTCTTTATCCTGCAAATACCCTTCCTAAAATGGGATGCCCAGAGCAAAGTCCATACGCTAGACGCCAATCTGCCCATTCTCTAACTAGAAGCCACCTCTCTTCCTGTAGCCTGACAGTTTGTTTTAAGCCCTTATCTTCCATCTTAGAATCAACACTAAATTAGTTCCAAAGAAGAAGAGTGGCAAAGGGTAGGTATAACTGGGGCTAAGTGATTTGCCAGGGTAACACCGGAAGTGTCCAAGATCACACTTGAACCCAGGACCTCTTGTCTCTAGGCTTGGCTCTCTATCCCTGGAGTCCTCTAGCTGCTCCTGAAGCTGACTTCCCCCAGCCAACTCCCGGGGAGCCAGTGTGAAAGAGGAGGCGCTGTCTGTGAGAGGAAAGACTCTTCTGGCTGAGTCTGAGGGGCTTTGCTAAGGCATCTCTGGAGAAGAGGCAGAGCCACCCCTGGCACAGAACAGCTAAGGGTACGCTCCCGATGATAGGGCTGGCGAGGGGGGCCTTCTGTGTGCTGGGAAGGCAGCAAGCAGAAATGGCAGAGCTGTGAATGGTTTCGGAGAGATGGTGACGCAGCAGAATAACACCTGAGGAGGACGAGGGGCACGGAAGGGAGACGCTTCCAAGCACCGTTTGGGCAAGGCACAAAGACGGGACATGAAGCCTTCTTTGGCTGGAGCTATTTCACTTGCAACCAACTGGATAGGCAGTGCTCTATGATTATGATGATGATGATGATGATAACAGTAATTGCAAAAGTGAAGATGCTCAAATAAGAATAAAAATAGATTTCTCCTCTTCCACTAATTCCTGTGCTTCTCTTATATGGACTAAATAACTTTACTGTTTAGCTAAAAACACCACAGGGCAGCTAGCTAGCACAGTGGATAGAGTGCCAGGCCTGGAGTTGAAGAGACCAGGGTTCAAACCTGGCCTCAGACACTTCCTAGCTGGGTGACCCTGGGCAAGTCACTTGACCCCCATTGCCTAGCCCTTACCACTCTTCTACCTTGGATCAGTACTTAGTATTGACTCCAAGTCAGAAGTTAAGGGTTTAAAAAGAAAAGTTTATATAATAAACTAAGATATAAACAGGGGATAATGAGTAAAGGGAAATAAGTGGGGAAAAAGTCTATGCTAGACCCAGATTACCTGCTAAAAAAGTACTCTTTAACCCAGAAGAATTAGTCGCCAGCTGGAATCCTTCCTGCTGCCAACCCAGCCTTCATGCTCTAACTACATTCTTTTACAAGTTCTGGTCACATCACTCTGTTAAAAGCCCTTTAGTAGGGGGCAGCTGGGTAGCTCAGTGGATTGAGAGCCAGGCCTAGAGATGGGAGGTCTTGGGTTCAAATCTGGATTCAGACACTTCCCAGTTGTGTGACCCTGGACAAGTCACTTAATCCCCATTGGCCAGCCCTGCCCACCCTTCTGCCTTGGAACCAATACACAGTATGGATTCCAATATGTCCTTTAGTGGCCACCTGTTACTTATTCAGTCAATTCACTCATCTATCCAGCATGAGCATCCCTGTGCCACAGGATGGTGCCAGACCTTTTCTTAGTGCTAATCGCTGACATTTCCTCTGTCTTTTCTAGACTGTTTACCTTCTCTACTACCTAGCCTCGTGCTCGGTATATGGATTCACTTACTAGATGGTGGGTCAGTGGCGGTGTAGTGGAGAGATCGCCAGAACTGGAGTCGGGAAGACTCAACTTTGAGTTCTCATCATCTAGGCTCAGACCTTTACTAGTTGTGTGACGCTTGAGCTTGGTGGCCTCAGTTTCCTCAACTAAAAAATGAGCTGGAGAAAGAAATGGCAAACTATCTCCAGTATCTCTACCCCTCCCCCCCCCCCCAAACCCCAATGGGGTCACGACTGAAATGGACCACCACCCATTCTAACAGTTAATTCCTGGACCCACCAGTTGGAGACGTATGGAAGGCATCCTTAATTTCTTGAACTTTCTGTTTCTAAAACTGGATTTCCCTAAAGCTTTGATCTTTCCCCTTTATAAGAGGGAAACTGTGTTGTGGCTGAATAATCACAAGTTCCAAATTAAGGGCTGTTGAGGTTTTATGCGACTGATACGGGTTTCGTTTGAAGTATTAGGATAAAGTGAGGCGGATGGATGTTGTTACTGCCTGCAAGTACCACAGCCCCTTTAGTGAAGTAAGGCACATTGGGCCTTACCATTCTAGGGCCAGTCCTTCAAATGCTGGGGATAACAGAAAATGGTTTATTAATTAACAAAGGGGAAGGAGGGAGGGTTTAGGAATGAGGATGCCCTAATCTCCAAGTTCTATTACTTCCCTCTACGTCCATCGCAAGATGGGGACTGAGATCTTGAAGCTCCCTGTCACTCCCTGCTCTGGCTAAGCATCCCCAAACCCTCTCCATGCTACCTGACACTAAAATCTTCCCTTGTCAGTTTATCTGCTTGTTAATAGTTTCTCTAAGTTGAATAAAGGTGAACTCAACTTGCCTGAGTTCACTGTGGGGTGAACACCTCAGCCCTCACACCGAAGGACTTGGGATAACGCTTCTTCTTAGGCAGGGTCGATAGTATAGAGAGAGGTTCGTTAAGTGGGTTTCTTCTGTGGAAAAGGAAATCCAAAGGCTTCCCTTCTCTCACAAAGAGGCTTGGCTAGAAAGGCTCCGCAGTGGGCACGCTCCTTCCTCTGAGGCTTCAGGGCAGGAAGAGAGAGAGAGAGAGAGGTGACTGTGCCACCTTCCAAACTCTCCCTCGCTAGCCTCTGCAAGACAACCTTCAACTTCACGGAAATTCACCCTTATTTTTATCATCTGAACTCGACAAGTTCCTGTATAGAAAGTACTTTAATCACTGGTGAATTGAGAGAGGTCACTGGGATCTTGTCCTCTTTTCAGAGATAGCCACGTTGAGTCATAGGGAAAGTAAGTGACTTGTTCAAGGTCACATAGTGTCAGATGGTGGAAGAAATTGGAAAAGAACCCAGATTTCTTTATTCTCTAGTCCTCCAGCCCCATTGTTCTTAACTATTTGCAAGGAGTATTGAAGAAGAGAACTGAGTTGGATATTTAGCCTGTACACCTGCAAAGCCATTATGGGCTTCAGTTTTCAGGGAAGGTAGAACTCAGGCCTTTTACTAACTGGTCCCTGGGCTATTGCTGCTCTGAGGGATCCTGCTCACCCTGGATAGAGGATGGGAGTTATTTATGTAAAGGAAAACTCATGAACTGGAAAAACTGGTCCCAAGATGACCTCAGTGGGATTTCTGAGTGACTATTTTCCTGGGACGTATAGTTTGACCACATTGCCATACTTCTCTGGGACATTTCACCCCTCCATTCCCCCCAAGGATGGCAACCTGACAGAGGGCCAGCCACATGGGAAACAAAGCTGGAGAGCCGGGAGTGGATCATGTTTTCATGCTGGTATGTCAAAGACTTGAGAGTTCTTGACTTTTTTCTAGATACGGCTTCTTTTTCATGGTTTTGATGCCATCCTCAGCATTTAAGACTTTTCTAATTCAATAGATGAAGGGGAGGAACCACACCTAGCTTTTTTTTTTTTTAATTGATCCTGGATTTTAGTTCTGAATAATTGCCTCAGGGGTCTCATCCTTGGCCTATACCAGTGATGGTGAACCTTTTAGAGACTGAATGTTCAAACTGCACCTTCATGCTGCATGTAAGCTGCCCCCTTACTCCAGACAGGGGAGGGAGGAAGCGCTCCCACTGGGCTGCTGGGTAGAGGGGCAGGTGATGTCCTCAGGCACGATGGAGAGGGAGCAGGGAGTAGCCCCCTCCAGTACAGATACCATAGGTTCACCTGTACCATTTGTGGGCAAGTAAACCTTCTGAAGCTACTTGGTGTAGAGGATAGAGTGCTGGACTTGGACTTGGGAAGACCCTAACTTGGAAATTTATTGGCTGCATGACTTTGGGCAAGTCACACCCTTTCTTGGTTTCTGACCTTACCTGTTAAATAAGGGGGTTGAACTCAATGTCCTCTAAGGTCAACTCTCTGATCCTATAAGTAAACCCAGATCCTGGTTCCTTCAACACCAAAGGGATTGAATGAGGTAATGTGTAAATAGTGCCATCTCGGGACTAAAATGCTATGATTCTGTCATTTTTGTGTTTATTTTTTGTGAGGTTTTAACTCTAGATTTAACTCTAGATAACTTTACAAAGCACCTACTTATACAAACTTGCCAAAGAGAGGATAAAGGGGGCTTTTGATCTATTTTTAAAATGTGTTAAGTAGTTACTTGGACTTAGGAGAACCTTGATTTGATTCTAGTTTCTTTGTGGCCCTGGGTTAAGTTTTTTGCCTCTCTGTGCCTCAGGCAACTCCCTAGGACTTGTCTACCAAGCCAGAGAAATGCTGGGGTTTCCCAGTTCTCCTTGACTGATGAAATCCTACAGTACTGGGGATGTGTTGGGGTGGTGGTAGGGCATCTTAATTTGAGGGGACTTATATTTGAGTGGGAATGGGGCTAAGAGAACACTAATAACTAACTCAAACAACTACAAGGCAGAACATGCTGAATGTAAAAGGAAAGTTCAAAGAAAAGTTATGAGAAATGTGAGGAACTCATTTTACTTGGAGAAAACAGGGGAGGCTCCATTGATGAGATGAGGCCCAAGTTGGACCTGGAGGAAAAGAATGAATCTGAAGGTGGAGAACAGGGTGGCAGCAGGGCTGGGCTCCATCCCTGGTGTGGTACCTGGAAGGAGAGTTGGGGAGAGTGGAGGGAAAGCAGTGAATTGGAAAACTTAATAAGTAATCCTGTTTGGCTAAAACAGCAAAACATTGGGTGACTGTCTGATAGGTAAGTGGTTTGGGAAGGACTCTGAATGAATGTCAGGAGAAGAAACTCATACTATTTAGGAACCAAAAGGACACCCAGTCAGCATATATTTATTTAGGGAGCACTCTGGTAGGCATATAGTGACACCCTCCACAAGCCTGTGTCCTTACACGTAGGGGAGGTAGTATGGTATAATAAACAGAACAGCCCATTTGCAGACTCTTCCATGGTGACCAAACCCTTCAGTTTAAATAAAACACTGGAACAAATGAAATGTCTATTTTTAATGTCTATTCACAAAGAACAAACAGATTCCATTTCACAGCCATGACAAAGATGATGAAAAAGAAAAATGACAAATGCTGGAAGGGCTGTGGGAAAACAGGCACACAAGTGCCCTCTTGGTGGACTTGTAAGTAGGTGCACCCACACTGGAAAGCAATATGGAATTAGATGCAAAAAAATCAGTCACAGGCTGGGGATACGATTCCTGCTCTCAAGCTCACAATCTTACAGGGATATTCAAACGATCATACACAAACAAACCCTATACAGGAAAAACAAACTGAAAATAACATGGGATGGCACTAGAATTAAGGGAGGTTGGGAAAGGCTTCCTGTAGGAGTTGGGCATTTTAGCTGGAACTTGAAAGATGTTGGGGAATCCAAGAGGCAGAGATGTGCTAGGAAGGGAGTTTGACTTGGGAAAATTCATGGAGGTGGCTTAGAAGGTTGAATTATGGGACTAGGAAGTAGGCCAGTTAAGTTGGAATGTAGAACGCATGAAAGCGGGGATTAGTGCTTTCCTTCTGTTAATTATTTCCTCTTTATCTGGTTTTTAGCTTGCCTTATATATAACTGCTTGCATGCTATCGCTCCTATTTGATTATAAGCTCCTTGAGGGCAGGTACTGTTGTTTGCCTCTTTCTGTATCCCTAACACTGAGAACAGTGCCTGGCATATAGTAGGTGCTTAACAAATATTTACTGTAGAAGTGGTGAATGTGGGCACTTTTTTTCTAGGAGTTTGCCTGGGAAAGGGAGGAAAGATATGGTGCTGACTTAAGAATGAGACATGGGTTTTATAGAAGGAGGGAGACAGGCATGTTTGAAGATAGTACGGATTGAAGATTAGAGAATGAAAGGGGATAGCCGAAAGGGCAATCTTCTGGAGAAAATGGGAGCAAGACGGAATAGAGGAAGGCATGAGGGATGACAGAGAGGGGTTTTCAAGTGCAAATGAGAAGCAGCTGGGCAGAGAAGAAAGCAAAGTCATGGAAGCTGAAGGCAAAGAGAGTATCTGAGAGGTGAGCATCAAAGCCAAATGTTGCAGAAATGTCAAGAAGCATAAGAACAAACAAATGTGTCTGTTTTTTTTTTTTTTGACACCCAAAAGACCTTTTATTCCATGTAAGGTGAAGAAGGGATAGGGAAGGACAGTGGAGAAATTCTTCATAGACTATTTTTTTAAAAATTTTGTAATATTTTATTTGATCATTTCCAAGCATTATTCATTAAAGACAAAGATCATTTTCTTTTCCTCCCCCGCAAACCCCATAGCCGACGTGTGATTCCACTGGGTATCACATGTGTTCTTGATTCAAACCCATTGCCATGTTGTTAGTATTTGCAATAGTGTTCGTTTAGAGTCTCTCCTCTGACATTTCCCCTCAACCGCTGTAGTCAGGCAGTTGCTTTTCCTCGGTGTTTCCACTCCCACAGTTTGTCCTCTGCTTATGGATAGTGTTTTTTATCCTAGATCCCTGCAGATTGTTCAGGGACATTACACCGCTACTAATGGAGAAGTCCATTACGTTCAACTATACCACAGTGTATTAATCTCTGTGTACAATGTTCTCCTGGTTCTGCTCCTCTTGCTCTGCATCACTTCCTGGAGGTCGTTCCAGTCTCCATGGAATTCCTCCACTTTATTATTCCTTTTAGCACAATAGTATTCCATCACCAACAGATACCACAATTTCTTCAGCCATTCCCCAATTGATGGGCATCTCCTCGTTTTCCAATTTTTGGCCACCACAAAGAGTGCAGCTATGAATATTCTTGTACAAGTCTTTTCCCCCATTATCTCTTTGGGGTACAGACCCAGCAGTGCTATGGCTGGATCAAAGGGCAGATATTCTTTTGTCGCCCTTTGGGCATAGTTCCAAATTGCCCTCCAGAATGGTTGGATCAGTTCACAACTCCACCAGCAATGAATTAATGTGTCTACTTTGCCACATCCCCTCCAGCATTCATTATTTTCCTTTGCTGTCATGTTAGCCAATCTGCTAGGTGTGAGGTGATACCTCAGAGTTGTTTTGATTTGCATCTCTCTGATTATAAGAGATTTAGAACACTTCTTCATGTGTTTATTAATAGTTTTGATTTCTTTATCTGAAAACTGCCTATCCATGTCCCTTGCCCATTTATCAATTGGAGAATGGCTTGGTTTTTTGTACAATTGATTTAGCTCTTTATAAATTTGAGTAATTAAACCTTTGTCAGTGGTTTCCATGAAGATTTTTTCCCAATTTGTTGCTTCCCTTCTGATTTTAGTTACATTGGTTTTGTTTGTACAAAAGCTTTTTAATTTGATGTAGTCGAAATTATTTATTTTACATTTTGTGATTCTTTCTATGTCTTGCTTGGTTTTAAAGTCTTTCCCCTCCCAAAGGTCTGACATGTATACTATTCTGTGTTTACCAAATTTACTTATGGTTTCCTTCTTTATGTTTAAGTCATTCACCCATTCTGAGTTTATCTTGGTGTAGGGTGTGAGGTGTTGATCAATTCCTAGTCTCTCCCACACTGTCTTCCAATTTTCCCAGCAGTTTTTATCGAATAGTGGATTTTTGTCCCAAAAGCTGGGATCTTTGAGTTTATTGTATACTGTCTTGCTGAGGTCTCTTGCCCCCAGTCTATTCCACTGATCCTCCTTTCTGTCTCTTAGCCAGTACGAAATTGTTTTGATGACTTTGTAATATAGTTTGAGGTCTGGGACTGCAAGGCCCCCGTCATTTGTGTTTTTCTTCATTATTTCCCTGGAAATCCTTGATCTTTTGTTATTCCAAATGAACTTTGCTATGGTTTTTTCTAAATCAGTAAAGAAATTTTTTGGGAGTTCAATGGGTATGGCACTAAATAGATAAGTTTGGGTAGGATGGTCATTTTTATTATATTGGCTCGTCCTATCCATGAGCAGTTAATGTTTTTCCAATTGCTCAAGGCTAGTTTTAGTTGTGTGGAGAGTGTTTTGTAGTTGTGTTCATATAGTTCCTGTGTTTGTCTCGGGAGATAGATTCCTAGGTATTTTATTTTGTCTAAGGTGATTTTGAATGGGATTTCTTTCTAGTTTTTGCTGCTGAGCTGTGTTGGAGATATGTAGAAATGCTGATGACTTAATGTGGGTTTATTTTGTATCCTGCAACTCTGCTAAAGTTGTTGATTATTTTAATTAGCTTTTTGGTTGAATCTCTAGGATTCTTTAAGTAGACCATCATGCCACCTGCAAAGAGTGATAACTTGGTCTCCTCCTTGCCTATTTTGATGCCTTCAATTTCTTTTTCTTCTCTAATTGCTACTGCTAGTGTTTCTAGTAAAATGTCAAATAGTAGAAGTGATAATGGGCATCCTTGTTTCACTCCTGATCTTATTGGGAATGCATTGTTTATCCCCATTGCAGATGATATTAGCTGATGGTTTTAGATATATACTGTTTATTATTTTTAGGAACAACCCTTCTATTCCTATGGTCTAGTGTTTTTAATAGGAATGGGTGTTGTATTTTATCAAAGGCTTTTTCTGCATCTATTGAAATAATCATGTGGTTCTTGTTGGTTTGCTTGTTGATGTGGTCAATTATGTGGATGGTTCTGCATCCCTGGTATAAATCCTACTTGATCATGGTGGATGACCCTTCTGATCATTTGCTGGAGTCTTTTTGCTAGTATCCTATTTAAGATTTTTGCATCTATATTCATTAGGGAGATTGGTCTATAGTTTTCTTTCTGTTTTTGACCTGCCTGGTTTTGGAATCAGCACCATGTTTGTGTCATAAAAGTAGTTTGGTAGAACTCCCTCTTTGTTTATTATGTCAAATAGTTTGTATAGTATTGGGATTAACTGTTCTCTGAATGTTTGATAGAATTCACTTGTGAATCCGTCGGGCCCTGGGGATTTTTTCTTAGGGACTTCTTTGATGGCTTGTTGGATTTCATTTTTGGATATGGGATTATTTAAGAATTCTATTTCTTCTTCTGTTAGTCTAGGCAGTTTGTATTTTTATATATATTCATCCACATCACCTAAATTGGTGTATTTATTGCCATATAATTGGGCAAAGTAATTTTTAATGATTGCCTTAATTTTCTCTTCATCGGAGGTGATGTCCCCCTTTTCATCTTTGATGCCGTTAATTTGCTTTTCTTCTTTCCTTTTTTAAATTAGATTGACCAGTACTTTGTCTATTTTGTTTGTTTTTTCAAAGTACCAGCTTCTTATCTTATTTATTAAATCAATAGTTCTATCACTTTCTATTTTATTAATTTCTCCCTTAATTTTTAGGATTTCTAGTTTGGTTTTCTGCTGGGGGTTTTTAATTTGATTGCTTTCGAGTTTTTTTATTTGCATTTCCAATTGATTGATCTCTGCTCTCCCTAGTTAATATATGCACTCAGGGATATGAATTTACCTCTGATTACTGCTTTGGCTGCATCCCAAAAGGTTTGAAAGGATGTCTCGCCATTGTCATTTTCCTCGATGAAATTATTGTTTCTATGATTTCTTCTCTAACTAAACGATTTTGGAGTATCATATTGTTTAATTTCCAATTAGTTTTTGATTTTGGTTTTCCATGTACCATTACTGATCATTATTTTTATTGCCTTGGGATCTGAAAAGGCTGCATTTATTATTTCTGCTTTTCTGCATTTGTATGCTATGTTTCTGTGACCTAATGTATGGTCAATCTTTGTGAATGTGCCATGTGGTGCTGAGAAGAAGGTGTATTCATTTTTATCCCTATTTATTTTTCTCCATATGTCTATTAATTCTAATTTTTCTAAGATTTCATTCACTTCTTTTACCTCTTTCTTATTTATTTTTTGATTTATCTAAATTTGATAATGGTTGGTTCAAATCTCCCACTAATATGGTTTTACTGTCTATTTCTTCCTTCAATTCTCCTAGTTTCTCCATTAGAAATTTGGGTGCTATATTATTTGGTGCATACATGTTGATTAGTGATATTTCCTCATTATCTAAAGTCCCTTTTAACAAAATATAATTACCTTCCCTATCCCTTTTGATCAGGTCTATTTTTGCTTTGGCTTTATCAGATATCATGATTGCCACGCCTGCCTTCTTTCTGTCAGTTGAGGCCCAGAAGGTCTTACTCCATCCTTTAATTCTGACCTTGTGGGTGTCTACCCACCTCTTGTGTGTTTCTTGAAGACAACATATGGTAGGGTTTTGGATTCTAATCCATTCTGCTATTCGTCTGCGTTTTATGGGTGAGTTCATTCCATTCACGTTCAAAGTTATGACTGTCACTTGTGGACTCCCTGGCATTTTGACATCCTTCCCTAGTTCTAATCTTTCTTCTTCAGCTCTACCTTTTAGTCCAGTGATTTACTTTAAATCAGTCCCCCTTGTCCTTTCCCTTGATATGTTTCCCTTTCTAGTCCCTCCCTTTTTGTTCCCTCCCCTCCCCCCTCTTCTTCCCTCCCTTTTTTGTGTTCCCTCCCCCCTTGGTTTTCCCTTCTCCCTTCCCTTGTTGGGTAAGATAGAATTCAAGATCCCAATGGATCTGGATGTTTTTCCCTCTCAGAGTTGATTTCCCTGAGAGTAAGGTTTAAGTAAAAACTCTCTCCCTCTCCTGCTTATAGGAGTTTTCTTCCCCTCCCCTTCCCATGTGAATCTTTGTGTGAGAAAGATTATTCTATTTGGTCTTTCTTTTCCCCCTATTTACACAATACATTTCCCCCACATGTTAATATACATAGATTGATATAGATGTAGTCCTTATAGAAGAGAGTTTGAGTAAAAGAAAAAGATAACATTTTTCTCCTTTTCCCTTTCCTTCATATTTACCTTTTCAGGTATTCCATGCTCTTTGTTTTTTGATATCGAACTTTCCACAGAGCTGTCTTTTCTTTGCAAAAACTTGGAAATCTTCTATTTTGTTGAATGCCTATACTTTCCCTTGGAAGTATATAGTCAGTTTTGATGGATAGCTGATTCTTGGTTGAAGGCCCAGCTCTCTTGCCTTTCTGAAAATCATGTTCCATGCCTTACGGTCATTCAGAGTGGAACTTGCAAGGTCTTGTGTGACCCTGATTGGCATTCCTTTATATCTAAATTGTCTTTTTCTGGCTTCTTGTAAGATTTTTTTCTTTTGCTTGAAAGCTTTGGAATTTGGCAATTACATTCCTGGGAGTTGTCTTTTGGGGATTTAGTGTAGAGGGTGTTCTGTGAACTCTTTCAGTGTCTGTATTGCCCTCTTGTTCTAGGATCTCTGGGCAATTTTCTTTGATTATATCTGGTATTATGATGTCGAGTTTGCTGTTTATTTCTGGCTTTTCTGGTCAATTATTCTTAAATTGTCTCTCCTCCCTCTATTTTCCAAGTCTATGATCCTGTCAGTGAGATATTTTATGTTCTCTTCTAATTTCTTGGTCTTTTGGCTTTGCTTTATTAATTCTTGCTCATCGAGTTGCCTAATTCTGTCCATTAAAGCCTGTTTTTCCTTTAAACTTTTGAATTTCTTTTGCATTATTTCCCACTTTTTCTCCAAGAAGGCTTCCATCTTTTTGGTCATTTCTGATTCAAATTCTTCATGGGTTTGTGGAGAGTTTCCATTTCCTTTGGAAGGTTTCGGAGCATTTGCTTGTGTTTCCTCTTCTATCTCCTCTGTATTTTGTATTTTTGCTCCATAAAATGTGTCCAAAGTCACCCCCTTCTTCTTGTTTTTCTTGGAGTTTTGAGGCTTTTGTGCTTCTGTAGAGTTTGCCATCTCTATCTGAGTGGGGAGGAATAGCTTTTCTTATCTCTGTCTGGTGTTCAGAGGCTTTAGCCCTAGGCAAATTGTCAGTTCTATTCAGTTGTTGTTCTGTCTTCCCAGGGAAGCCAGGAATTGCTGATGTTTCTGTGTTACTGCCCTCCTCAGTTCCCTCCTGATGCTTCTCTGTTGCCTTACTTCCACGCTCTGAGCCTGGCTTGGCCCTTTCCTTGAGGTGTTGGTTTCAATGCCTTAGCCGGCCAGAAGAGCCTGCACTCTGAGGGGGGAGGGGTCACGGCTTCCCGGAGCTCTGAGGGCTCCTGATAGGATTAACTTCTCTGGGTTGAACTGAGTATGCCCTGAGGCAGGGACTTTCCGTGAGACTCAGATGGAAGGATCCAGCCAGGGGGTTACAGGCTCCCCCGTCTCTCTCTGTTTCCCTGCTGTCTGTGTTGGGTGCCCCGCCCCGCCTGAGTCAGGTTGTTTTCAGGAATCGGCCTTCAGAATAGCCGGCCCTGAGGCTCTGAGGTTCCCTCTGCTGCCTCGGACTCAGCGCTCTGGGTTGGGGGGGATGGGTCCTGGGACCTTCCTTCTGTCTATCCCTTAGATCCGAGTGATCTCGGGTTCTGGCTTTTGGGGGGGGGGGGGGCGTACCTTTTGATCCAGGTCCAGGAGGAGGATTCCTGGGGTCTATGCTGTTGTTTGTTTTGAATTTCGGTGCCCTAGGAGCATATAGTTTGAGTTCGGTAGGGAAGGGTTTCTGGAGATCTGAACTGTAGCTTTCTCTAAGCCGCCATCTTCAAAAGTGTCTGTTTTTATAAGAGAGAAATCCCTGTTAATTTTGGAGAGGGTAGTTTCAGGTATATGGTAGAATCTGAAGCTAAACTACAAGAGGTTAAGTAGAGGCAAAGAATGCTTTACCTAGAGTCTGTTGTTAAAGGGAAGAGGAGAGATCTAGGAAGACAGCTAAAAAGGCTATCAGGATTATATGAAAGTTTTTTAAGGATGGGGAGACCTTAAAGGAGACAACAGGTAAGGAGAACTTGAAGATGAGAGGATCTTTTAAGGAGCAAGTCTGAGGAGATGGGCTCAGGAAACAAGTAGAGGGCTAGATAGGCCTTTACAAGAAGGCCAACATCTTTATCAGACTGGAGCAAAGGAGGAGAGAATGGGGGAAGGTGAGATTGATGAGAGGGATTTTGAAGGGTAGAAAATGGAAAAAGAGAGACCTCATAATGGAGAACCTTAATTTTCTCAGCAAGGAAGGTTAGGCCCTTTGCTAAAAGGGAACAGATTTGAGAAGAGACTCTTGAGACTCAGAAATCTGTAGCTAGAAGGAACGCTGAGCCCAATCCCCTCATTTGGTAGATGAGGAAGCTGAGGTTCAAGGAGGTTAAGTGACTTCTCCAATGTCACACAAAGATAGTAAATGTCAGAGGCAAGATTTGAACCCAGGACTACAACTCTTGAACCATTACTTTTCCTATTGTACCACACCTAAGAGAAGATTTTGAAACAGTGGTAAATGAACTAGAGAGTCAATAAATAACCACGAGAACAGTGTATACAGGAACAGAAATATTGCATGATCAGCTGTGAAAGACTAAACTCTTATCAGTCAAACAAGGTCCCAAGATAATCCCAAGGGACTCCATAAAAAAATGCTATCCACAGTCAGAGAAGGGACTCTTAGAATCTGACTCAAGATCAAAGCATGCCATCCTTAATTTTATTTCCTTCATGAGTTTTTTATTGTATATGTGATGTGTCTTCAGTCAAGCCAGGATAAATATGGAAATATGGACTGCATGAAAGCATTGCTATCACCTAGGGGAGGGGAAAAGTCTGAATCACAAAATGTCAGAAAACAAATGTCAAAAATTGTTTCTACATGTAATTAAATTTAAAAAATTAAAAGTCTAATGGGTCAATCAGAGGAGAATAAAAAGATTACTCAGCAGCAGTGAGTATCCAGTTGAGATAAAAAAAAAAATTGTAGCAGACCCAGATGGCACAGTTAGGTTACTTCATAAAACAGTTGGCTGCTCATGAGTTGGAATGAGGATAGATACCCAAAGTAACTCAGAACTGGCATTTTTCAAGCCATGGGTTGATTAAAGACCAGGGGCTAAGTAGAGAGGACAAATACACAGTCCAACTGGTTAACTACAGGCCTGAGAGTGGACTGTGAAGGGAGGAAGGTAGGAGTCCTGAGAATAGGAATCTGGGAGATCAGGGCATGCATCACTCTTCGTAAGAAGCAGCTCTAGTCTGGGCTTGGTGGTATGGTCATGGAGGGTAGGGGAGTTACCCAGAAGGTAACTCCGGCTTTGTTCTAGAGCCCACCTTGGATCGATAACAGCACAGGGACAAGCAATCCTAGGGATTCACAAGAAGCGCCTGACTGTGCTCAGTGTGTGCGTGGGTCAGACAAATGCTAGGGTTCAGAGAGGGATCCCTCTCAATCGGAGTGGTCAGAAGCCTTCTGCAAAGGGGTAAGACTTGATCAGAACACTCAAGATGTGGATTCTTGGTGTCATGGTGTCATTCCTAGTTTCCTTCAAAGCCTGGTTCAAGAACCACATCTATAGGAAGCCTAGTCTGGTTCCCAATCCTGTGAAATTACTGTCTGTGTTTTGCATTTATTTCAATGTATACATGTTATCTCCTGAGGGCAGAGGCTATTTCATTCATGTATGTCCAAGCTCCTCATAAGTGTTTGGCACATAGTAGGCACTTAATCAATCTAAGTTGAATGAATGACAGGTGAGAGGAGAGAGCAAATTTGTATTTTACATTATGACACTTCTCCCCTTCTCCCAAGCAGGGCAAGCTGTTTTTACAAGCTGTTTTCACATCTGGGTGTGTATCTGAACCTGAATTAGTGGGAGACTTGTAAAATTTTCCCACAGGACAACAGAACTGTCACTTCTGTACTGGAGGCTATCTTTTTTTTTTTTTAAACCTCTACCTTCCATTTTGGAGTCAAGAAGAGTGGTCAGGGCTAGGCAATGGGGGTTAAGTGACCTGCCCAGGGTCACACAGCTGGGAAGTGTCTGAGGCCACATTTGAAACCAGGACCTCCTATCTCTAGGCTGGGTTCTCAATCCAATGAGCTACCCAGCTGCCCCCAGTAGGCTATTTTATCTCTTCATCTGACCAAAGGCTGAAAGATCATTTTTGACTCCCATCACACTCCTGACTCATACTGAGGTTGTAGTCCAATACAAACTCCTCCTCTTTCTCATACAACCATTAATCCATTCCCACTGGAGCAAAGATGAATTTCTATGATATCTCTATAGGGGTGACATCCTGAAGTAGAAACAGCTCTGGGTTTGGAGCCAAGATCGCCTGGGCATGAATCTGGCTTCCAACATTTGACGGCTGTGTCCTGAACAAGTAGTGCCTTCTCTTTTGAAAGCCTGTTTCCACATTTGTAAAATAGCAATGATGACATTGGTACTCTCAAAATGTCAAAGGTTTTTTTTTTTTTTTTAATTCCCCAACTTTCAGGGGGCAGCTAGGTGGCTCCGTGGATTGAGAGTCAGGCCTAGATATGGGCAAGTCCTGGGTTCAAATTTGGCCTCAGCCACTTCCTAGCTGGGTGACCTTGGACAAGTCACTTAACCCCCATTATGTAGCCCTGACTGCTCTTCTACCTTAGAACCAATACACAGTATTGATTCTAAGGTGGAAGGTGAGGGTTTAAAAACAAAACATCCAACTTTAAGCATTTATTAGGGGGAAGAGAAAGGTGGGACTTCTTTACCTGGTCTACCCTTACAGGGGGGCTCTGGCTAAGCTTAGTACAGAGGCTAGGCAGCTTTGGGGAGCCCTGGTTCCTTGCTCTGGAGGGACTCACTGGTCAGAGCAGGCTAGAGCCATTCTCAGGACATCTGGACACGGGGTAGTTCCTGGAGGTGGCCAATGACATATACTCCCTTCCAGTATGGTGGAGTCTAAGAGAAACTGAGCAAGTGCACGTAGTAGCAAGACTATGGGACACACAGTCCAAGACAGGTCTGAATTCTGGTTCTCCTTGTAACATGTACAATCTCTTAAAAAAAAAAATAAATCCTGACCCTCCACCTTAGAATCAATACTGAGTTTTGATTCTAAGGCAGAAGAGTGGTCGGTCAGGGCTAGGCAACGGGGGCTAGGTGAATTACCCAGATCCACCCAAATAGGAAGTCTCTTGAGTCAGATCTGAACCTAGAATCTTCTGTCTCTATCAATCCACTGAGCCATCTAGCTGCCCACCTTGAACAATCTGGATTTAACCTCCCCGGGCCTCAGTTTTCTCAACTGTGAAATAGGAAGAGTGTACTGGACCTGGGAGGGATAGGTGATCCTATTGTTATTTTTACAGTGACCCTAGACAGTGAGGGGAGGTAGAGAGATCTGTTAGGCTTTGGGGAAGCAGAATGAGTCAGGCAAGGTCCTAGCCCAGTGGAAAGGGAGAAGCTCTGACCAGAGGAGGCACCAGAGCACTTTCCAGGTATGGGGTGGAAAGCAGGAGAAGTCCCGAAAAGGTCAGAGAGGGATGACTTTACAGTTTTGCCTATAACCACAAGGCCACGCGACTGCAGGGTGAGGATGAGCCATAGGCTGAATAAAATATAGTTCCTGCCTTTTCTTCCCCTTCTACAACCCATCTTTCACACAACTGCCAAATAATCTCCCTAATGGACAAGTTGGACCATGTCATTCTCTTGCTCAAAAACCTTTTTATTCAGTTGTATCTGGTTGTGACCCCTTTGGGGTTTTCTTTGCAAAGATTCTTGGAGTAGTTTGCCATTTCCTTCTCCAGCTCATTTTACAGATGAGGAAATTGAGGCAAATGACTTGTTTAGGGCCACACAACTAAGGCTAGATTTGAACTCAGGTCATCCTTACTCCAGACTTGGCATTCAATCTATTGTACATCTAACTGCCCCTGCTACCTCAAAGGGTGAGTCCCTATTGCCCTCTTGGGTTAAAATACGAACTCCTTAGCCTAGCATTCCAGACTTTCTACAAGCTAATTCCAAGCTACCTTTCCAGGGGGGCAGGGCCAAGATGGTGACTTAGTAACAACAAAAGCTGGAACAACTCTGAGAATCCTCCCAAACCAACCTTAAACAGTGCCTCTAAAAACGAGAGGAGTCACAACGCCAAACTTCTGTTCCAGTCCCACATCTCATTATTTCCCTTTCAGTTACAAATGGAACACTCCATTGAACGAACATGTGCACCAACTTTTGTCCAGGCCCAGAATGAGCACCTTTCCTCCTCCAGTGAACATTTGGCGCATTCTTCAAGGTTCAGTTCAGGCAGTACTAGCTCCTCTGAAGTCTCCTCTGAGGAGTCCAGCTGAGGGTTATTTGCCTCCTCATGTTTTCAAGAGCACTCCCCCCCCCCCCCCCCATGTCTTCTTTGTTCCTATCACACTATGCTTTGTACATGTGCACGCCTATCCTGTTAAATCCTCCAAATTCCAATTCCTTTTTACCTGTGTGGTTAATTTAATCTTTCTGGGGCTATTTTCTCATATGTAAAATAAAGGAGTAGAACTACTTGGACTGGAAGCTCAAAAGGATACCCATAATGCTTTGTCCCATAGCCCCACCTCAGAATGCTCCTGATATGGAGGTGCCTTTCAGTTCTTCAATTCTCTGCTACAGATAACAAATTCTAGCAGGTCCTAGCAAGCTAGAGAAGCTTCTTATATGTACCCAGTGATGGTTGTTGCCTGAAAACTAGCTTAGCTAATTCTGGAGAAATATCACTGAGTCAGAAAATAATTTGGATTTTTTGGAAGGGAGTTGAGTTTCTCTGGAAGGGAGTTGTAATCTCGATCAGTGGGGTGGGTAGCCATGCTGTTTAAATTTCAAATCCTTCAGGTTATCACAAGTCCAGCAATTTAGCACTTAAGTGGTAGAGCTAGAAGGGACCTTCGAGGTTATTTAGCTCAACTCCTATATTTTGCAGATAAAGAAACCTCAAGGAAGTGGTTATGATTTGCTTTTCAAGTTTCCACAGAGTGAGTAGCCAAGCCAAGATTCAGGCCAGGTCTTGATTCCAAATCCCCTGCTCTTCACAAAACACAGTCTCTCAGATAATAGCGAATCATATTTCCGTGCACTTTCTCACAATCCCGAGAAAGTAGGACAAGTATTAAAAGTATTTAAAATAGATTTTTATTGATATATTCTGTTTTCTACATCACTTAGCTTTCTCCCCTTCACAGAGAACCATCCTTTAGATAACTAAAAAAAAAAATAAAAAGGGGGGCCAACAAATAAATGCATAAAAACGCATGGCATTATATTTAATGTTCCAAACCCAGGAATCCCTCCCTTCACATATGCACAACAAAGAGGAGCAGGAAGAGGCCTTAGCTTACTCAGTAATATTTGGTTTGTGGTTATTTTTATTTACGTTGCAGTCATTGCTGTGGTCATTGTATATATTGCTTTCCTTGGTTCTGGTTACTTTCCTTTGCATCAATCTTTCTAGGCTTTTTATTCATCACACAATTGCTGTCTACTTTGTTTCTAATTTTTCACTACCCCTAAAAGTGTTACTGTAAATATTTTGGTGTATATGAAGTCTTTTGGTTTGTTTGCTTGTTTTTTTTTTTGTTGTTGTTGTTGATAACTGCTTTGAGGTATATGTCTAACAGGCAAATATCCCTGGGTTAAAACATAGTCACTTTTTTTGGGATAATTCCAAATTCCTTAGAAGAGTTGTGCTAATTCACAGCTCCACCAACAACCAATGGAATAATAGTCATGTCTTTCCAGAACCCTTCCGATATTGACAATTCCCATCTATGTTAGGGCAAATATCTATCTTAGAGATGAGGAAAACAAGGCCCAGAGAAGTGAGATGTTAGAACAATTAAAAAGTTAACAAGCTGCCTCAAGAGGCAGGAGCTTTTCCCTTGCTGGAGGTTTTCAAGCAGATTTTGGAGTCTGAGGAAGCTGGTGGCCCAGATTGGCCTCAGACACATACTAGCTGTGTAACCCTAGGCAAGTGGCTCAATCTTTTTGCCTCATCTGTAAAGTGGGAATAATAACATCCACCTCCCAAGGTTTTGAGGATCAACTGAGACATCCGTAAAGCATTTAGCACTGTGCCTGGCACACAGTAGTGGGTATATACATACTATCACTAGGATGATTGTCTGGTATGCTGTAACAATCTTTTGATCATCAATCAACATTAAGCAGGCATTGTACTAAATGCCAGGAATATAAAGGCAGAAAATTAAACAAGTTCCATTCTTGTTTTCAGAAACTCTTATCATCTGTCTTAGAATCAATACTGTGTGTTGGTTCCAAGGCAGAAAAGTAGTAATGGCTAGGCAATGGGGGTTAAATGACTTGCCCAGGGTCACACAGCTGGGAAGTGTCTGAGGCCAGATTTGACCCCAGGACCTCCTGTCTCTAGGCCTGGCTCTCTATCCACTGAGCCATCTGGCTGCCTGCCCCCTAATAATCTCTTTTCTCAAGGAACTTCTGTACTATCAGGAAGGCTATCTATCTATACACACATTCACATTGTGGGGTTTTTCCTTAATGGACTTCCCTGACCAGCAGGGTCCCACAAGGGAAGGGGCTCACCTTTGTGATGGGACCCGAGGAGAGGTAGGAACCGAGAACCAGGGTGGAGAATGAAAGACACGGACAAGTCAGTGGTTGGATAGGGCAGGCAATCCCTATGATACTCCCTTTGATAGGAGAGTATGAGTACAAAGGAACACGAGGTGGAGGAGGAGATTAAGGTAGGAAATGCAGGCCAAGATGGTTACAGTCTCTGGGAAGGAGAAGGTCAAGAGGAGAGAGAGACAGTCATTGAGGAGCCCAGTGGAGCTCCATGAAAGGGAAGAAAAGCCAAGAGGAAGTTCATCGGTTTGCCTCTGACTTTATTCCTGTCCTGCTTGGGCGGTACTCCCAAGGACGCAGTAACCACATCACAAAGTATAGACAATTAAGATTGGGTGGCAAGGTAGAGGGAACACCTTTGGGCGTGTAGATTGCAAACCGATTGAGTCCGAGTATGTTAATGAGTCTGTCCTAGGCAAGGACCGCATGGCCATTTCAAGGTTACATTCACAAACCTCATTGGTATAACCTTATGCTTGGAGACACAGTCGCCATACAGTCATTTATATTTCATAGATGTGAATATGCTTGGAATGCTACACACATGGTATCCATAAATATGTAAAATATAACAAATTAAAGGTAATCAGGGATGGAAGGCACTAGCAGTTGGGCGGATCAGGGAAGGCTCTCTGTGTAATGCATGTAGCTTTAAAAAATCCTAAAAAATGTTTACCTTGGAAGAAGTGAGATGGTGGGTAAGAAGAAATGCATTCTAGCCCCAGAGGAGAGCGAGTGCCCCAGCATATGGATGGTAGATGGAATACCATGAAAAGAGAGGCCAGGTGGAGCACAGAGAAGGAAGGGAATGAAGTGAGGTTGGAGAGGGACGTTTGGCCAGGGTTGTAAAGAAGTCAGACCCACAAAGGGCTAGATGATGAACAACTCTGAAATTCGGTGATTTGCCCAAAGGCACAGTAGGAGCAAGAGAGGCCAGGAATTTGGAATTCTAACTCAGGTTCTCCTCAGATTCTGACCTAAAATCTCCCCTCCCTACAGGAAGCTTTCTCCAACCCAGGGTTTTCCCTCTGACCATTATATTATTTGTAGCATATTAATTTCTCCCGTATATCACTTGTTTTATTTGCTCTTTGTCTCTGCCATTAGACTGAGAGCTCCTTGAAGGCAGAGACTTGTCTTTTCCTTCTTTTTGTATAGCCAGCACTTAGCCCGGTGCCCGGCACAAAGTAAATGCTTCATAAATGCTGGCTGATTGATACAAATCCGTGCTCACCTCCACTAACCAGAATAGCTTGGGGTTCTGGGCGCTTTAAGCTTACAAAGCGCTCTCCAAAGCACAGTGTAGGGGAGAATCAGAAGGAACCAGAGTCAGAGACTTGGGTTCTAATCCTCCCCTCGATTCCTTGGAGGGCCCTAACCATTTTACAGGAGAAGCACCCGAGGCCGGAGAAGTGAAGAGCTTTGTTCAGGGTAACCCAGCCCAAGGTCTTGGGAGAGATCTGAACCTATGTCTTCCTGACTTTTCTCTGCTGCCTCTTACGCTCTTGGAGCCTCAGTCTTTTCTTCAGCAAAGTGGGGATAACCTCGGCACCTACCTCGCCGGATGGCCGGGACGCTCCAGTGCAGGTGGGTGAAGCGCTTTATGGGCTTGAAAGCGCTACAGAAATGCCCACTCTCAGGAAGCGCAGCGGAGGGGATTCGGGGCCTACCCCGCTCCACTAGGACTGCGTACCCTCAGCTCGGAGGCGGCGAGTTGGAAGGTTTGAAGGGTCTCGCACGAGTACTCGCCGCCTCGTTACGCCTGCGCAATAGCGAGGGTAGCGCGAGGCATGGTCACGCGTGCGCAGTAACGGAGCCGTCTGATGAGAGGCGGTGGCTGCGGCTGCGCAGAGCCCGACGCAGGGAGTAAGGGGAACGGGGGAGGCGGGACGGCGGCGGCGGCGGCAGCATCCGTTCGCCCAGAGCCGGACGGACCGAGAGAGGAGAGGGTGGGGTGCGAGAAAGGCGAACGCGTGCGCGGAAGCGGGCGAGGGCGGGGCACCTCGGCGTCCGCGTGCGTAGAAGCGAGCGAGGGCGGGGCGCCGCGGCGTGCGCGTGCGCAGTGGCGGCGGACGGGGCGGGGCGGGAAGCCGGGAGGCTGGGAGGGAGGGCGTGGGGGCGGGGGGCGAGGGGCGGAGGGAGGCGTTTCTGTCAGTTCCGGCTGTTTGTTCGGGAAGTGGATCCGCCGGGGCCCGAAGCTGCCGCGGATCGCCAGTCCCGCCTGCCCGCCCGCCGCCCGTCCGCCGCCCCCGCCCTGCGGCCCTCCCTCCCCTCTCCCTTTTTCCCTCCCTCCTCTTCGGCCCGCCCGCCCGGCCTGGCCCGGCCCGGCCCAGCCCGCCGCCCGCCATGGCCCGGGACTACGACCATCTCTTCAAGCTGCTCATCATTGGCGACAGCGGTGAGCGCGGGGCGGCGGCCGGCCGGGAGGGCGGCGCCCAGGGAGGGGGCGCGCAGGCCCCCGTGACCCTGGCCGGGGGGGGCGGGGCACCCTGCTTAGGGGAACGGAGCGCGGAAGCCTGGGGTCCCTTTTGGTTCTCGGGGCGGTGCTCTAGGAGGTCTGTGATTCCCGTCTGCAGAGGAAGGTGGGGGATGCCAGAGGTGGTTAGGGGGAGGTTCCAAAGGCCCTTGCCCCTGGGCTGGGAACAGGGAGGAGGAAAGGGAACGCTGGGGTAACTCCAGCCCAGAGAGGGAGAGCCCAGGAGTTGGCGGAGGAAGAGGCTGAGGGCGGCGATCTGAATTTGGGGTGCGGGGAGGAGCCACCATTAGGGACGTCCAGTTTTGGGGGCTAGTGTTTAGGTGGGGTTAAGTGTTAGGCCTTGTGGATGGGCAGAGGAGAGGAGGGAAAAAGAGCCCGTACTGGGAGGGAGGTCTTTGCCTCTGAGTTAGGAGAAAAGGAAAGCGAGGGGCCTGGAGAGCTGGAGTTCGACTAGAGTTTCTGTCCGCGAATTATGACCTTGCCCAAGTCACATTTCTTCCGCCCTTCCCTCCTACCCCCCTGCAGAGAAGGAAGCAGGTTTAATCTCTTCCTGCTTTCCTTGATCGAAGGGAGGACGGCTGAAGACCACACACCAAGTTTGAAAGATTACAGACGATTTGAAAGGGCTTAAGAGGGTTTCTAGTCAAATAACAATTGAAGAAACTCAGGCTGAGAATCGTGGTTTACTCGATGTGCAAGTGACAAGGATAGGATTTGAACCCAGGCCCTCTATTCCACAGTTAGCTCACTTTCCAATGCATTTCTGCAGAAATTTAGCTCTGTTAAAATGTTGATATTTTAGCGGTTGCAGGTTCCTCTAATGTCTGCAAAAGAGCCTCAGTGTAACTTAGGTGGTTAAAAAGAATAATATTGGGTGCCCAGAGGTGAAAAGATTTATGGGATGACAGGGATCAGAAAGGCAAAGGCATACATAGTAGGTTTATGGTGAGGAAGGGAGTGTAGCAGGTGTTATAGGATTATGATGAAAGGGAAGGAGGTTTGGGAGCATGGCAGCTTTAGGCTCTGGCCAGGGCTGAGTGGGGAAGAGGCTGTCATGTGATTAGTGGCAGAGGCTAGGTTGAAAGTGGAGCATATTGGGTGTTATAAAAAGCTTATGCTGGAAGGGTGAAGGGATTTAACAAAATTGGTTATAGACAAAGGCAATAAGTTTGTTCTGCATGGTGGCCATGGTATAGAAAGCCAGGGACGTAAGTGAGTGTACTTGGTTGTTGGGTTGAAGATGGGCTAGTGTGGTTTGGGGAGGCCAAATGTGGTGAGGTTTTGTGGGCTCAGTTGGAAGGCTAGCTCTCTCAGAGGTTTAGGGAATTAGAGAGAGGCTGTTGAGGTGGAGGGATACATGAATCAAGACTATACTGCTTATCCTTTCCTCAGTTTCTCTTTTCTCATTTTTTGGAGTAGAATATCTGTGCTGCCTTTCTTTTGAAGATAGATGGCCTTTAGAATTCTTTTCTTCATTCAGTGCACCATCTGCCTTTTCAGGAGTTATGTTTTAGCTCCAGATGGGGCAAAGGGGGGTGGGGTGGGTGGGAAGGAAGAGCTATGACTGAAGGTGATTTTTCTTCCCAGAGAATTAGTGAACTCAGTTATTGTGGTTATGGGCCTTGTTCCTCAGAATGACATCTGGGTTGCCAGTGGGAAGAGTTTGTTGTACTTTGAAATCTTGAAATAAAAGGCTTACTCTTAAGTCTGCAAAATCCAGGAGGTGGTTTTGGCCTTTTTTCCCACAGTACTTCATAACAGAGTGTATGGAATGGAGCAAGGCTCTTGACGTTATGATTTATGTAGTCTGAACATTCTGTTGTCTAAGGTGTGTGGATGGAAATGGAAGTAACGAAGGGCTGGTCTGGCTTTCTGTATAGTCAGTGAGCTGCTGATTGGAGCAAGTTGCATTGTTTGCCTCTGATGTTCCTCAGTGCTGAGTGTGTTTGAGATGTGGATGAATGTCAGGAGTCAAACTTAAATGTATTGTTCTGTTCAAGAGGGCCTAAATGGTCTACAGAGTTAGAACTGGAGACATTATGTGACCAAGGAAGCCTATTCCTTCCACAAGAACGTGGGCTCTTCATGCCTAAATTCGGTTCTTCTCCTTGATGCAGACCTAGTTTAGACTCTGAATTAAGAATGCCACATTTGGGATTTACCAGGGCAGGGTGGCCACTGACCCCTCCCATCCTTCAATTTGCTCAAACCACAGGGAAACATCAAACACCAAGATCTGTAGTCTCAGAAGCCTGCTCTGCTAATGTCATATGTGAGGGCTATGGTCAGTTGATTTCACACCAGCTGGGGCTCTGGGCAAGTTGTTGACCTTTTCTCTGTGGCTAAGGTAAATTGGTACCCTCATTTCCTTCCTTGGGCTGGAAGCTGTTGGATAAATGGTGTTTATATGTACTTCCAAGGAGGCCTTCCTTTGAGGTGGTCAGGCGAAGTTCTCTCCCCCACTAGAGTGCTTTTCTTCCTAATGGGGTCTCCAATGTGGTGTCAGGAGTAACAACTAACTCCAGTGGCCCTAGTTTTTGCTCTGCTTGTGGCCTCTGCTTCAGTCGCATGGACATTCTTTTTTTTTTTAGTATCAAATCTTTTTTTTAAAATTTGATCATTTCCAAACATTATTCATTGGAGACAAAGATCATCCTCCCCCCCCCCCCCCCCCATAGCTGACGCGCTATTCCACTGGGTATCACATGTGTTCTTGATTCGAACCCATTTCCATGTTGTTGGTATTTCGCATGGACATTCTAAGAAAGCTTGAGATCTGGCTGTGGTCCTGGGATTTTCTGAGAGACAGACAGACCTTCCTGGCTTCTGCTGAATGAGCTAGCTTCTCCTGGCTGGGGGGCGAGGAGAGGAAGCTAACAAGACAGCTGGACCTTGGGCAGAGCCTGTTGGGAGGAGCTGGCCCAGGAGCCTGCAGGAAGCCTCACAGAGGACTGGGAGGAGCTGAGATTTCAATGAGGAAGTTAGTGATGGAGCTGCAGGCTTCATGCTTCAGGCCTGAGCACCAGGTACTCTGGGTGTAGCACCTGAATCTGTTCTTTTCTTCTCTGATTGTGCTGGTGAGTATGTTCTGTAAAATGAACCCCTTTGGTATACCAGGTCAGTTAGATATTAGTAGGCAAAGAAATACCTGGAAGGAACCCTTAATGTGTCCTGAGAAATGGCTGAAAGAATGAATGAATGAATGAATGAAAAGGCATTTAACTTATAAGCTCTGTGCTAAGTACTGAGGCTGCAAGTACAAAAGCAAAGAGAATTTCTTCCCTCAGAGGAACATACATCCCAATGGGGGAAACACCACTGCGAGTAGAGCTAGGGCTTAGGAGGGGCACTTTGGTCCTCCCATGGCAAGGGTGCTTGATGAATGCAACCTCTGTCCAAGAACTGGGGCTGAGTTGCTTTGATCTTGGTTTCTGAATTGAGGTGGAGGAGGTGGGAACAAGGCCCTTGGTGAGAAGATTTCTGAGAAGTTGTGGGTGAAATGAAGGAAAGAAGGCTGGTACCTGCCTGAAATAGTGGGTCAGGTGGGCATTTACTGGCCACAGAAGGGTTTTGGGGTTCCAGTTGTTGAGGCTTGGAGAAGTTAATTAATCCCTCAGTTTTATAGCGTTGTGCACAAACATTTGACATGAAGGCCTAGTGGGAATGCCTTAAAGGACCTTTGATTCCCATTCTCTCTCTGGTCAGGGTCTAATTCCAGAGATTCGTTGATAGGATTGGATTTAGGAGAGTCTAAGCCTTAGGGTAGGGCTAGTGACAAAGATGTTGCATGTTGGACCAGGGTGGAGAAACTTGGGTGTTCCTGCACTGTCTGTGGGCATGTGAACATAGCTGGGGGTGTTGTGCTCAGTGTGCGTGTGTGAATATGCCTATGTAAAACTGCTAGTCTGGGTTGTTTGAATATTGGCTTTGTGGGCCAGTAGGCCTCCACTGAGCACTTCCAGCAGAAACAGAAGCAGAAATGGCAGACTTATGTGGCATAGCAGAAGGCATACTGGGCCTGGGAGTTAGGACCCTTATGTGCCAACATGTCTCTGCCATTCATTTGTGCTGTGACAGTGGGGAAACCTCTTAGGGCCTTCCTTTGAAAAATATTTTTAATTTTATTGTTGTTAAAAGGTAACCAAAACAACCTTTACCTTCTGTCTTAGAATCTATACTAAGTATTGGTTCCAAGGCAGGACAATGGTAAGGGCTAGGCAATGGGGGTCATACAGTTAAGAATGGTCTGAAGTCATATTTGAATCCTAGACCTGAGCCACTAAGCTGTCCCTTCATTTTTTTTTTTAAATCAGTAAACTGAGGAGTTTGGACTAGATCAGAAGTTCTGAACTTGGAGTCAAGAGGACTTGAGATCAAATCTAGTCTCAGATACTTACTAGCTGCTTGACCCTGGACAACTCATTTAACCCTCTGACTGCCTTGGTTTCCTTGTCTATAAAACGGGAATAATAAAGCACCTACCTCCCAGGGTTATTAAGATAAAGGGATAACATTTGTTAAGTGCTTAGGTGCTAGCTATTGTTGTCTTTCAGTAAAATTGATTTCCTTTGTAATTATGTGATTTTATTTTATGCATTTAAAAAATAGAATTCTGAGCAGGAAGAAAACACATTTATTAAGTACCAAGCACTATACCTTAGTATTTTACAGATATCTCATTTGATCCTCACAACAGTCCTGGGAAGAAGGTGCTATTATTATCTCCATTTTACAGAGGAGAAAACTGAGGCACATAGGTTAAGTGACTTGTCCAGCACCAGACTGATAGTATCTGAAGCTAGATTTGGATTCAGGGCTTCCTGATTCCAGTGCTCTCTCTACCTGCCTGCCTCTATAGAATCTCTAGGATTTAGCAGACTGACATAGGGATCCTTAACACGAAAAGGCTCTCCAAAGTCTTCCAGCCATGAGTTTGGTTGTTTTTAACCCTTCCCTTACATCTTAGAATCAACTAAGACAGAAGAATGGTAAGGGCTAGGCAATGAAGGTTAAGTGACTTGTCCAGGATCATTTAGCTAGGAAGTATCTGAGGCCAGATTTGAACCCAGGACCTTCCATCTCTGGGCCTGGCTCTCAATCCACTGAACCACCAAGTTGCCTCATTAAGTGGTTTTGAGCTTCTGACAGCCCATGGAGGACTGTGAATTATATCCCCCCCCCCCCCCAAGTCGGTAGTGCCTAGATACCTGCTTGTGACTCTGGGCCAGTCTCTTTAACGTCCTTAAGTCATTAGTTTCCTTATCTGTAAAATGGAAATGATAACAGTTCCTGCCTCATAGGTTTGTAGTGAGACTGAAATGAAATACTCTCCGTAAAGCATTTTGTAAACATGAAAGTAATACATAAGTGCCAATTGCTGTTAGTAGCAGTGGTGTTAGATATTGCCTGATGAACTTGAGCCCCTTCCTTAGAGCCACCTTTGGTTTCTCCAATCCTTTGTGCTGCAGTAAGAGGCTCCATAGTTTGGGGACCTGGATTATATAACCCCCTGAGATGGTTCTTAGAATGAGGAGAAATTTTTCTTTCTCTTCACCTTTAAAAATTTTTTAAAAATAAACCCTTACTTTCTGTCTTAGAATCAATCCTATGTATTGATTCCAAGGCAGAAGAGTGGTATGGGCTGGGCAGTGGGGGTTAAGTGACTTGCCCAGGGTCACACAGCTAGGAAGTGTCTGAAGGCATATTTGAACCCAGGACCTCCCATCTCTAGGCCTCACTTTCAATCACTGAGCCACCCAACTGCCCCCTCTCTTCACCTTCACTAGTGTGTCAGGAATTGGTTGTTTCAGGCACAAGGCAGGGGACTGAATGGGACTGGCTTACCCTAATGTAGGCTTGGGTCCATTTATAAGCATCCTGAATTATTCTGATTCAGAAAAAGAGGCAGCCTGACTTGTAGAGTACTGCTGGTCTTTGGGTTAAGAAGAACTGGGTTTAGGCCAATAAGACCTGACTTATAAAACTTTGTGACCCTGGGCTAGTCCCTGAGCCTAAGGCTCCTTCCAAAAGCTTCTTTTCTCAAGTACATGCTGAGAAGTCTGAGGAAATCTGGGATGCTTGACTATTGACATGGAGTTGACATTTTTCTTGTCTGATATGATTCACACTGTCCACCCCACACAACCAAGGGAGGGAGATGGTGTGGGTTACTATGTCTCTTACAGGAGCTGCTCAAAGAGTCACTTCCAGGACTCTTAATTCCAAGTCAGACCCTTAACACTACCCTCTCTTCCACCCCCCACCCCCAACCCCCTTAAAATGGATTGGGCCTGCTGGTCAGGCTTGTCTTTCCCCTCTCTGCTTCTAGCAGGAAGAAGCTTAGCTTTGGGACCTGTCCTCTTGGTGGCCTAGGAGCCCTTAGCATTTTTTCTTCTTTTTCAGGTGTGGGCAAGAGCAGTTTGCTGTTACGATTTGCAGACAACACTTTTTCAGGTGAGTAATGCGAAGGGGCTGCCTCTTAGTCTGCTAGACTTTTACCCAAGGATGAAATGAGCAAGAAGACAGGGGACAGGAAGGGTGATGGGGGAAGGAGTGGAATTGGGAGGAGCTTGTGATGGTAGCAGGGCCTGAACCATTTCTAGACCAAGGCACCCTCAGAATCGAGCATCATGAACGTTGGCTCAGTTTGTATCAGGAAAGACTTGAAATGGAATTGTCCTTGGAAAGACTGGAAGTTATTCTTCCATTCGAGAGGGGATGGTGGATAATCTCTGAGGTGGAAAATGGTTCCCCTTGTTTTGTGCTGTGCTTCTGGGAGAGGTTGTTGACCTCTCTCTTCTAGCTCCAATAGGTTCTTAGCTTCTGCTGGCATATCTATATGGGCTAGGTGAGCTGGAGCTTGGTGAACTCTGGGAAGAAAGAACCCAGCTCCGTCTCTGAGGCCAGCAGTGTTCCTAGGAGGCCAGGGCCATTTTCAGGTGTTTGAGCCTCAGTAACATGGTCTTTTTTGTACAGGCAGCTATATTACCACAATTGGGGTAGACTTCAAAATCCGGACAGTGGAGATCAATGGGGAAAAGGTCAAACTACAGATCTGGGACACAGCTGGACAAGAACGCTTCCGCACCATCACCTCCACGTGAGTCTGGCTGGCTTGGGCTTCAAATGACTCTCCAGGGTCCAGAGGCCCGGGGGCGGGGGGGGGGCAGTGTCCTCTTCCTCACCTTTTTCACATGCTGGCTTTTATAAGAGCCCTCCATCTGGATGGTGTCAATCTGTCTAAGGCTGGAAGAGGGGCAGGAATGATGGTGAAGGGCATCTTGTTTCAAGGCAGAGTTGTTTGGCTCTCATTGTCCTTGAAGTTTCTCTTGTTTCTGGAGACCCACACCCTGGCCATCTACTGTGAGAGGAGAAGCTGTCTGGGGTGCTGTTGAGGGTGGCTGGGAAATGACTCCTCTCTGGGAGCTCCCCAACTTCTCCTTCAGCCTGTAGCACTTGTCTGAGTGGCCATGTTCTTAGTTGGGAGTCCCTGCAGATGTCTCCTTGTTAGGACTCTGCTCTTTTTCCCAAGGCTCCAAGGCATTTGTATTGTTTCCTCAGCCATTTGTCCAGGGATCTGTGGCTTCTCCAGGGCTGTCCAAAATTGACTTCACTCTCATCTGAGAGCCACCTCAGACAGGAAGTGGTTTGGGGCGGGAGGGCAGAGTGATTGCTTAGAGCTCCCCAGCTGGGCCTATCAGGTGACGCGCTACCACCAAGCTATCCCCAAATAGCATCTTTCCTGTTCTCAGCTGCAGACAAGGGATGAAATCCAGTTTGATTCCCACATAGCGGGATGTCTGGGGGATCTTTAAGGAGGCTCCAAGACAGTCATTCCTTTTCCCTTCTACAGCTTCAATTGAGAATACTGAGGGCCACCTAGCCTCAGGTCCTTTCTCCTGGTCTCCAGTGAGATCATAGCTCCTAGAGTAGCCACCTGGAAACCAGGCTTCCTGTCCTGCCTGTGTGCTCACTCAGAGGCCTGGGGCTCACCGTGGGTGTGTGTGTGTGTGTGTGTGTGTGTGTGTGTGTGTGTGTGTGTGTGTGTGTGTGAATGGTCAGAAGTAGCTATGCATGGATGTTGACTGGGCTGCCTAGTGTAGATTACCTGTTTCTGAGGGGCACAGCCCGAGAGATGAGAGCCTGCTTGTGTCACTGGGATGCCTGTGACACTGACCACCATTTGGAGAAAATGCCCTGAAGTGGCTTCCTCTGATCCCATTGGACACTTGGTTGTGTTTGAGGGTTTCCCTCATTTCTAAGATGGAGCAGCTGCACGTGAGGCTGTTGAGCATGTAGGATCGGAAGCCCTTGGGAGTGATTTGTGTTGGCAAAGAACCTGACCCAGGGTACAGCATGGAAGAGCTAAGGGCTTGGGAGTGGCCCTCTGGGGGATCCAAGGATGTCCAGTGCAATCCAAGGCTCTGGGCTTACAGCTGGCTTCTTCACCATTTTTATGCTGGACCCCTTTGGCAGCAGCCTAGCGCTAGGCCCTTGCTCAGAATCAGGCTTTGTTTTGTTTTTGAAAATTTATAGATTTGAATTTGATGATCCTGTTCCAAATATGAAATTCCTATTTGATGAAAATGCTAAATTTCAGTGAGAGGGCAGGGAAAGTAAAGATTTATGTTTTTGTCCATCTAGTTTCTATTGGCGGGCCTCTTGGGGTCTTCACGGACCTTATGGGCTCTTGGTTAAGGACCCCTGGCCTAGTTGAATGTCCTTCTTGGATAGACTTCGAAGCTGAGGCCTAGAAACCATGGCATAAACCATACTGCTAGTTACTGATGAGTCTCCCTGACTCCTGAATGTTTGCAAAATACCTTAGGGCAAGAATCTCCCTGATCTTCATAACAACCCTGTAAGACTAGCACAAAAGGTGTTGTTTCCTCTGTATTATAGATGAGGAAACTGAGGGTCAGAGATGATTCTGGATGTCATTACTATAGAGATATGGTAGACCCTGGAAAGCAGAGAAGGGAACTAGGGGAAATGAGCTGAGAAAATGTCTTTTGTGGTGTTGGGTTAAACCAAACCAAAATCAGGGGAGCTAGGCCTATAAAAAAGGAAGACTTTGGATGAGGGGTGACACTAGGGACTTCTGCAGACTTTTTTTTTTAACCCATATCTTCTGTCTTGGACTTGATAGTTGGACTATCTTGGACTGATTGGACCTTCTGTCTTGGTCTCTAATTGAC
Organism: Monodelphis domestica; assembly: GCF_027887165.1. NCBI lineage: Eukaryota > Metazoa > Chordata > Mammalia > Didelphimorphia > Didelphidae > Monodelphis > Monodelphis domestica. The sequence goes on from NC_077229.1 coordinate 30,992,305, forward strand.
TTGCCCAGGGTCACACATCTGGGAAGTATCTGAGGCTAGAACTTCCTGTCTCCAGACCTGGTTCTTTATCCACTGACCCACCTCCCTGCCCCCAGACTTCTGCAGGCTTTTGCTAGAGATGGGATTTCAATCTTAGAAAAAACTCTTTATCTGGAATTGTTTCCTGCCTCCTGCCTCCCACCTTGGCCTCCATTAGTGATGCTGGCCTGCTCTGGGAGATGGACTAGAAGGGCCATTCCCTCATTTTCGTCCTCTTGAAGCTACCTTTCCTTGTGTTGCTTAGTTGCTGACTGTTTGTGGAGAGAGCTGAAGATTGTTAGGAGGAAGGGCAGACTGAGGCCAATGGGCAACCTCCCTGCTCACTTTTGGGGAGAAGAGGACTTTGTGGTGACCAACCAATGGCCACACTCAGCAACTTGGCCATTGGATTATCTGTGGCTGCTGTGGCGGAGCCTGTAACTCTGTCTTTGCTTTAGACCTCTGGAGTTGCAAAAGGGCTTGTTATAGGAATTCAGACTGGCTTAGAGAGGTTAGAGACTGCTCACAGCTGGCCAGAAGACATCCGAGGAAATAAAATATTTCCAGAGTTTACTTTGAGCCAGAGACTGTGTGTGTGTATGTGTGGGGGTGGTTTTTGGGAGAGAAAAGTGTGTTCTAGGCTCTAAGAAAAGAGCCAGTTTCTCTGATTCACAGGAATTAATTAGGAAACAAAACCTTTCCTAAGCAAAAGGTCAGTGCTTCAGCCTCTGGTATCTGGCTTTTGGTGATCACGACTTGATGGCACCCAAGGTTGAACTCCCCATTTGGGTTGGCTGAACAGGCCTCAGGGCAGCTAACACCAAGAGGTGATAAGAAGCAGGACTCTGATTGCCTGGCCATCCTGTTCTCCCTGAATGCCTCATGCCTCCCCTAGATAAAAGGCCAAGGTCTTTCTTTTCAGCTACCAAGGTCTTTTCTTTGCTTTCATGTCAGCCCAATTACATCCACTGGGATTAGGTGAGGGGAAGAGCTATCTCTCAGGAAGCTGAGCTTCTAAGATGACAGACAGCATGGTATCTTTATTTAATTTATTAATTAAGAATATTTTTCCATGGTTACATGATTCATGTTCTTGTCCTCCTTTCCTCCCACCCCCCCTCCCGTAGTCAATGAGCAATTCCACTGGATTTGCATGTGTTGTTGAACCAGACCTATTTCCATATTATTGATATTTGCACTAGGGTGATCGTTTACAGTCTACATCCCCAGTCATATCCCCATTGACCCATGTGATCAGGCAGTTGTTTTTCTTCTGTGTTTCTGCTCCCACGGTTCTTCCTCTGGATGTGGATAGCATCTTTCTCATAAGTCCCTCAGAATTGTCCTAAAACATTGAATTGCTGCTAGTAGAGAAGTCTATTACATTCAATTGTGCCACAGTGTATCAGTCTCTGTGTACAATGTTCTCCTGGTTCTGCTCCTTTCATTCCACATCAGTTCATGGAGGTTGTTCCAGTTCACATGGAATTCCTCCAGTTCATCATTCCTTTTAGCACAATAGTATTCCATCCCCAACAGATGTGGTATCTTTTTAAAAAACTCTTACCTTCTGTGATTCCAAGACAGAAGAGTGGTAAGGACTAGGCATTGGGGGTTAAGTGACTGGCCCAGAGTCACATAGCTAGGAAGTGGCTGAGACCAGATTTGAACCCAGGTCCTCCCCACTCCAGGCTGGTTCCCTAGCCACTGAGCTTCCTAGACAGCATGGTATCTTGGAAGAAGCCTTTGATTCTAGGAGTTGGGGAGCATAGATTCTGTCTCTAGCTCAAATCAGTGACTGTAGGTAAGCTGGTTTACTTCTCTCTGCCTCATCTTCCTCACCTCTACATACTGGTTAGACTAGCTGATACCTAAGGTACCTTTCAACTCCACCATTTCATGATTCTCTGAAGGCAGGAACACAAGAGTCATAGACAGGACATGTCCCTGGAAAAGGGTTGAGTGTTCGGGTGATGAAAGGTGGGAATGACTTCCTTTTCAAACCTAGGGACTTGGAGCCTAGAGTGACAGAAGACTCTTGGCATTCTTTAGCTGAAAATTTGAAAACTTCATTTTTTCTCTTAATGTTTCCTTTCCTGGCACCAGGATAGTTAAATCTGTCACATTGGCTGAGCCTTTCTATCTCTCTTCCTCTGTTCCCAGCCCCCTGAAAGCATAACTTGCTCTCTTCCAAGCTATGGGTTTGAATTTTGCCCCAGAAAGGGAGGCTCAGGTGGAAGGGGGACAGTGAATAGGGCAGGAAATGAACTCTTTACAGATACACTTCCGTTGGGGGCTAAAGCTAGGTTATGAGTGAATTGATCTTCACACCAGGCCCTCTACTCTTGGAGTGTCTAGTGAAAGATGACAATGAACCTAGATGAAGCTATTCAGAGTAGTGGAGCTGTTGACTTGGACCTCTTTCCCATGATTTGAGCCCAAATCTGTAGCAGTGCCTTGTGGAATGAGGTGATAGACAAGGCCTGAAATAGCTCATTCCGTGAGATAATATTTGTCAAAGGCTTAGTTAAGCACAGTGCCTAGCACATAGTAGGCATTTCATAATTGCTTGTTCCATTTCTCCCCTTCCCCAGAAAAGCAACTTTTGGGTATCCCATCTCCTCTCTCTCCCTCCCCAGGAATAGGCAGTCTGATTTCAAGGAGAAATAGTATCTGGTTTGCTAGGGTCTTTGCTGCCACCACCAAGTACAAGGTTTGGGGAGTAACCCCTTGTCAGCAGGAGGGAGGAGAGCTCTGCTGCCTTCCAAGCCTGGCTGGCTGCTGTCCCTGATAAGCCCTAGGTGCCTTATGCTGCGGGGGAGAACTGAAGGATGGGGGAGATGTTTTCACTGCAGCCCCAGTGCCTAGAGCTCTCATGTGCCTCTTTGATAAGCCTTGGGTCTGGGTAGATTGCCAGCGTGCGTGGGTAACAGCCTGATAAGTGGGCAGCAAAGCAGACCCTCTTGAGGCTGCTAGGGGTCTTATGCTTCATTCCTTTTTTTCTTTTAATTCAACATTTTTTTAATTTAAAAAAATCTTATTTTCTTTTCCCTCCTGGGAAAGGGAAAAAACCCATTGTGAAATTTAATAGTCATAATCAAGCAAAATAAATTGCTGCATTTGCTATGTCCAAAACACCTGTCTCATCCTCTATCTCAGATCTCTTCCCTCTGTCAGGTGGGAGGATGCTTCATTTCATGGCCCCTGAGCCCCAGCTGGTTAGCATGTACAGTTCCCAAGTCTTTCAGAGTTATTAGTTTTTCTGGTGGTGTTATATAACTTTTTAATTCTGGTTCTTCTTAGTTTAGCCTGTATCAGTTCATACAGATCTTCCCAGGTTTCTCAGAAATTATTCCTTTTGTTATTTCTTACAGCATAGGACTGTCCCTTGATTTGTTCAGCCATATCCCAAATGACCCTGTTCCTTTACTTGGGATTCACTGAGGGCTTAGAATTGGCTTATAGGGTTATTAAGAAGGAACAAGTCCCTAGATTTCTCTGATAGACAGGAAGCCTTCTGAGCAGGGGTGATGGTGGCATCTCCACAGGAAGGAACCATTCCAGCAGAGCTCTGAGAAGCATTGCTTGCTCTGAGTTGTACGAAAACTACAGGGGAAGCAGGGATCATCTGTAGATCTTCAGCTAGGAATCAATATCCCTGGGTTCTCTCTCTCATCCTACAGGGATGCTGTCTGGCATAATAGATTGAATGCTGGACTTGGAATGAGGAAGACCTGGGTTCAAATCATGCTCACCTTTCTTCTCATTTGTAAAATGGGGATAATAATACCTGTAAGCCCCTCTCTCCTAGGGTTGTTGTGACGCTAAAGAAGAGAAAGGATTAAAATACTCTAAGTGGCACATTTTGAGACCTTCAAGCTCCATGGAAGCAGCTTTTGGCTGGGGATATTGAGGCATTTTGTTAAAGGAGGTTTGCTACCTCCTTTCAGCCAGCTGGTGTCTGAGGTCCCAGGGACTGGACTGCCAGTGTGTTTGATATGCCTGTAGTTCCTTTTTCCATTCCCTTCCCAGACTAGGGCCAGGGGGCATCAGGAAAAGAAGGTTCCTATCTGTTTATTGGAAGAGGGATGTAGGTGCTACCAGGCTCTTTACTTCTGTTGTCTCAAGTCATAGCTGATGTGAGATTTTTTTTTGGAAGGGGTTTGGCACAGAGAAACAGGCCTTGGAGGAGAACTGGGCTTGATGGTTCTTGGTGGGTTGGTACCACTCTTACTCAGACTTTGCTTCAGGGCTTTTCTCTCTTTTTCCCATCAGGCAGGCAGAGTGCTCAGGTAGGAGCTTGGTTCTAGATGTGCTCAGATAGGCACTAATGCAGACTCCCTTCTTTCCAGGTACTACCGAGGGACTCATGGGGTTATTGTGGTATATGATGTCACCAGTGCAGAGTCCTTTGTCAACGTCAAGCGGTGGCTCCATGAAATCAACCAGAATTGTGATGATGTGTGCCGGATACTAGGTGAGACTGAGCTGGGAGGTGGGCAGAAGGGGGCAGGTTCTTTCCCAGGTCGCACTTCTCACCCTGATTTGCCCTACAGTGGGAAACAAGAACGATGACCCGGAACGGAAGGTGGTGGAGACGGAAGACGCCTACAAGTTTGCTGGGCAGATGGGGATCCAACTGTTTGAGACCAGTGCCAAAGAGAATGTCAATGTGGAAGAGGTAAAGTTCTGGTCTCTTTTAAAGGGAGAATTATGGGAGAACAGTCAGCCTGAGGTCTGGCGTTTCTTCTCTGGGAGGGGGTCTCTTTAGGGCACCAATCTCAGAAACCTTCCCCGGGCACCTTTTTGTAGCTTTTTGCTTTGCAGTGCTCCCCAGATCTTGGGGGTGCCATGGTGTGCTTCAGCTGGATTTTCATCTATCCCACCTCCCCTTTACCCCAACCCAGCCTGCTATAATTGGGGATGATGTTTGAGGAGATTGACCAACTCATTGAAATAAACCCTGCTGACTGGCAGAAAAAGCCACTCTGACCACTTTTAGGGAGGAGAGGGGAGCCGCATGTGTCTTTAGTGTTTCTTAGGGCTTCCTAGTTGTCCCTGTGCCATTTTGGAGCATCTCACTTCCCTTGGGGCTTGGTACAGGTTTGAGGGCTTTGGGGGAATGTTTCATGGGAAGAATTGTGTGTCAGTATTAGCCAAAAGTGTTAGCCCCTTGTGGTCCTAAGTCTCCCACAGAAATGGAATTGGCCTTCAACACTTTTTCCTCTTGAGTTTAGATGGGCAGCTAGTCTGCTTTGGGAGTTTCCAAGTCCAGGACTGCTCATCCTTTGCCCTCTCTTGACCTTTTCTTTCCAAGAATAACAAGGAACCTAGGAGTCCTTGCATCCCCTGCTGGCCCTGGGGCATTTCTCCTCCTCTTCTGGTTGTCAGATGTCCCTCTCCAAAGGGAGAAATGAGGAATAGGGCCTAGGGGGTAGATGGGGGGGGGTAGTGGGAGAGGATCTGTGGATATTGACCCTCTGGACGTGGGTGGGAGCTTTCAGGGCTAACCCTCTCTGGCATAGTCAAGCCCTTTCTGACTCTTCGCCTTTCAGAGTGGGAGCCATTGACCACTCTCATGTTTCCCTACCCTTGATCCTTAGATACTCTTTCTCATGGGTCTCTTTGGCTTTCACCTGTCCATTACAGATGTTCAACTGCATCACAGAGCTGGTTCTTCGAGCAAAGAAAGAAAATTTGGCAAAACAGCAGCAACAGCAACAGAACGATGTGGTCAAGCTCACAAAAAACAGTAAACGGAAGAAGCGATGCTGCTGATGGCCCACCGCCTGCCCGCCCATTGTGCTGTTGCTGCTGCTGCAGAGACTGCGCTGGGGCCGCCACCACCAGGGACCTGGGGGGACATTCTCAGTTTCGTGCCGTTATTTAAAGATATTTTTCTCCACGTTTTCTATTGGGAGGTGCCATGGGCACTCTTTCCTCCCCTTTGAGTGCCAAGAAGCTGTCGGATGAACCGCCCTCTCCTCAGTGCTCCCTCTTTCTCCCGGGGCCCAGGCGCTCACAGCATGGGCGCGGACGCTGCCAGCCGAGCGGACTGATTAACCCAGAGTTTGTACATAATGTATATTGCTTTAACCAGCTGCGCCAGCCTCGTCTCGCTCTGGCTTTTGCCTCCTTAATGCCAACCCACCAGGACTCTCCTTTGTTCCTCCTTTCTCTCCTATCTTCTTGGACGCAAGCAGCTCCCCAGATGTCAGGATCAGGCTCTAGGCTTCTTTCTTGTCCCCTTGGATTGGCTGGACAGGGGTGGGGAGCCCTTGTTCCCTTGTTCAGGCCCCCCAGATCATGCCACTCGAGGTTTTTTGGATTCTGTCCCTTTTCGATGCCCCCTCCCCAGGCTATGAGTTGGATCTGGGATGAGCCTTTGCCTGTTGGACCAAGGCTTGCCTTTCTCTCCTTCTCCTCCCCCACCTCCTGTCCCTTCCTGGCAGCTGGGGAGCCTCTGGTTCTTTCCCAGTTGGGCCCTTGGTTCTTTCTGAGAAACCAAGTTCTGTCCTTTGGCCAATGGATATTCTTTTTTGCCTCCTGGCCTCCGTGGTCCTCTGAATTGCAGGCCCGGGAGAGCCTAGGCTCTTAAGTTTGTACCAAAATGTTTCAGTTCCAGCAGAAAGCCAAGGTGATTGTACATGTTGGTCGGGATTGGGCGGGAGGGGGGTGAAGGGCAAGTTACAGGTTTTTTAATAAGGAAAATGAAGCCAAATCAAATCATTTGAAACAAATCCCTTTTCCCTGTCCCTTGGAGCCTCAGGGGAGCAACAGTAGTGGGGTGCCCTATCCTTCTGGGGGTCCTTTGGTTGGAAGGACTAGAAATCCTGAGGCCTGGGTTCCTCATGCATTAGAAGGTGCTAGAACAGCCGTCATGACTGGTTGTTGCCAGGGCAGGGATGGAGCATTTAGATCCTGGCCCACGGCTTCCACAAGGGTTGCCGGAGGAGGGTGTGCATGTGGGGCTGCTGGCCCCCTTCAGTGGGGAGGGCTGGTGTCGATGAGATCACCGACAGCCTGGTTCCTTGGTCTAAGGGAGAGTGGAGCCCGGCAGCAGCAGCAGTAGCAGCAGCAGCAGCGATGATGGTTTCTTGGGGATGGCAGAAAGGGGACCTGGGGCGGAGGTGGGGGCCCAAAGCAGTCCCACAAGCTGCTGAGCAGAACTAGTACAGTCCCGTGGGTTCCTCAGGACCCTGGCCAAGATCTCTGTGCTCGAATCCCACACCTCCTTAACACCCCCTCAAAACGATCACGGAACCCCCGGAGGAATTTACGTTCTTGCTGCAACTTACTTTAATAGATTTTTTTTTTCCCTAAATGATTTCCAGGCAAAGTCTCGATTGGACAATCACATCACGGATCAGTCACTGCAGATTTTCCATGTAAACACTGTTGGGCGGGTTTTTAATCAATAAAAACTGGGGATGTCGTCTAACCCGTCTCCTCGTTCCAGAACTGCCAAAAGCTTTTGCTTCTCTGTGGGCCTGTGCTCGGGGGCACTGAGGGAGGAACCGGGTTGTGGTTTGGGGTGGGGATGGGAAGTGGCTGAGGAGGGAAAGTACTGTGGAAATGGGAAGACTTGAACTGTGGAAGCGGAGGGTGGCGGGAGCACGCCAGCACCACCAGGCAGCCGTCCCACCTCCCTGCCTGGTCCCGCAGAGCTGGGGTTTGCTGCTGCTTAGGGCTGGGCTGTAGACAGGGCTGGCGGTGCCCCAAGGGATGCCCAGGAGCCCTGCTCCAAGGGCTCCACTGTCCTTTAGGTGGGAATCTGTGGTGGTGCTTTGAAACAGGCGGAGAGGGGCCCTGCCTGGGGAGGGGGCAGCGGAGGGGCCAGCCCAGGTGGGGGGGGCAGGGAGGGAAGGGGAGGGGCCCAGCCCTAGGAGATGCAATGTGAAATTTCCTGTCGAACAATGGAACGTCTCAGTGGTCTGCTAGGATTATTTCTGTATCGAAGGTTTCTAATTATGCTTTTTAAAAAAACGACTAAAAATAAAGGTTATGAGCTGCCAAATCCTTCCAGGGTCTGTTTCCTCCACTCCAGCTGTGCTCCGGGCTGGGCCTGGCTCCTTCCCATCCCATTGTGCACATACCCAGAACATCTCTGGTTCTCTGCCGGGGGAACAAGACTGGTCTTGAAGGCTCGGCTGGGGCAGGTGCAGGGATGCCTCCCTCCCTGGGGCCTGCAGGCCGGGGCTGGACATCACTTCCCCTCTGGCGGGGGCATTCAGCCTTCATTCTCACGAGAGCCCGAGCCTTTGGGTGCATGGGCCCGCGGAGGGCCCCCGAACACCAGAACCCGGGCCGGCATCCCCGCTGGCGCGCTCACCCTGCCTAGCACAGGTCTGGCTCCCACTCACAATTTCACCAAAAAAGCCTCAGTCGCCACCTGCCAGAGAACCTGGGAAGGCACGGCCTGGCCTCGCACCTGTTCCCTTCTGGAAATCGCTTCGGGTTTTTTGCCGCCCGTGACTGACTTGTAAAAAGCACGAGCATTGGCCTTGGAGGACCCGGGCCCATGCTTACAACATACTCCACCTGGAGTAAACCCCGAGCCTCAGTTTCCTCATCTGTAACCAGGGGGTTGGCCTAGCTGCCTTCTGCAGTCTCTTCTCGCTCTGGTCGGGGGATCCTGGGAGGACTCGATTCCTCCGTCTTCAGTCCTGTGACTCGGTGGCTTTGGGCGGCACATCGGTCTCGGGGGTTCTGAGCCCCAAGTCCAGAAGAACCAAGGCCGACCCAGCTCTGTAGAAATTCATTTTATTCTGATTTGGACTATTTACAAAAGCTGTGGATCATTTTTTCTAAAAATATGCCTTTATAGATTTATATATAGAATATGTGTATTATAAAATCCATACATGTATTTACACGATGCTACATACAAAAGTTCCAGCCCTGCGGTATGTACATATCTATAGATACGTCCACTAGTCCCTGCTGTGCATCCCCCCACGGAGGCTCCAGGGAGAGCGAGCCCGTGGCAGCTGGCAGAGCCGGCCCGGGGAGCCTCTGCCCAGCAGAGAGGGCTGGCTGAGTGGCCGCAGGAGCAGCAGGCGGCCGGGCCGCTAAGGACGGTCCCCCTCGCCCTCGGACGCCCTCCCTCCACCCCGCAGCGCGCCGGGCACAGTGGCGGTCTCTGGCTCAAGGCCTCCCACTTGCCCGGGGAAGGGGAGGCCCGGGGTGGCTTTGTGGCCCTCGCCTGGCCCCTCTCCCTTGGCGGCGAGGGCTTTTCCGTGGCCCGGCTTACGAGGAGAGGGGCGGGTGGCTGATGGGAAGGAATGAGGGGTCCCCCAGGCCTGGAACCACCAGCACCCCCAGTCTGGGCCGAGTTCTGGTGGAACTTTGAACCAAAATGCGAGCAAGTGTGTGCAGGCCTGGGCTTGAGGAAGAACAGGGCCTCCTCCTCTGGGGGGGGGGGGGCGCAGGGAGCCCTCGTGGGGTCCGAGCCACGGCCTCGAAGCCTCGACCATTGGGACGGAGGGGCTGGGGGGGCAGGCCTTGGGTCCTGGGTGAGATGGGGAGCTGGGAAGGGGCTTCTGGGGCATGCAGTAAAGGTCCCTCCCCTCCGCCCCCCACCAAGGTTCGTGTTGTGTTGGAGGGGATCTGCAGGCAGGCGGGAGACGGCAGCTCTGAGATCTGCTCTGCAGAAAGTGGGGACCCGGCCCTAACCGTACCGGACAGCTCACTCCCTGCCCGAGGGTCACAGGAGCCTGGGCTACGCTAGCTGGGGGGGCCTTGCCTTCTCTAGGGTGGGGGGCCCTGGCATCCCTGGCTCTGTGGGCAGCTCACTTCCCCACCAAGGGGGAAAAGCGTCTGGCTCTCCGTGGGGTGGGCCGGTGGCGAGGCCCCTCTTCCCCCCGCCCGCCCGGCGGCTCGCCCCCTCCCCACACCATCTCCCCGTTTAAATCTTCCTGAAGAATGAAAAGAGCCCTTTGCCTTCAGCCCCGCCGGGCTCGTCCCCCCGGCCCGGCCCGTGGCCGCCGGAGAAGGCCGAAGCAGGCCGGCTCCGTTCCTTCAGGTGTTGGTCCATCAGCTGCTGGTCGATGACCCTGTGCATGTCATCCTGCAGGAGGGGGAAGAGAAGGCCGTTAGGAGCCTCCGCAGAGGGGGACGAGGCCGAGGAGGCCTGCGAGGAGGTCCTGCCCCGCTTAACCTACGGACCCCGAGATTGGGCAGCTACAAAAAAATCGGGGATGGGGAAGGGGATGATTTTTGGCCCAGCCCTGGGGGAAAGGGACACCCCGGGCCGGGGGAGCTTTGCTCCTCTTCCCCCCTTCCCCAGGCCTCCACGGGCTAAAGGACTGGAGTTCTAATCAGGAAGACCTCCATTCAAATCCTGCCTCCGTCACTGGCCTCAGTTTCTTTACTTGTAAAAAGCACCCAACTTCCACGGTTGCAAAGACCACAGAGGATATAACAGGACATACTTTTAGGGAAGAAGTCGGGGGGCCTTTCTCTTCACTGGGGGCCTGTTATTTTTTAAACATCATTCAGGCCTTTCACAGAAGTCTCTACACCCAGGACGGCCAGGCCTGGCCTTTTCCTGCGGCTCTCCCTTCTGCCAAGGCTCAGGGCCTCCTGGCCTCCCCACTGACCCTCGGTTTCTCCTGACGGCCGCCGAGCCGAGCCGAGCCGGAGCCGGACGCGCTTCAGCACGCCAGCCTCTTCTGCCTCCTTCCCTCTTTCCACTGCGCCCTAAGCCTGTGCCAAGGCAGCTGCTGCCAACCCCCACACAGTTACAAAGCGCAGCATTCCCGGGCACACGATTGCCAGGGGCTTGGGCGGCCGGCTGCAGAGGGAGCTTGTCTGCCAAGGGGGGGAGCCGCTACGCTGACCTCCATCCTCCCCCCGCCGGATGGCAGGCTTCATGGCAGAAAGATCTCTGCCTCTGGCAAAGCCTCCTCTAACCCAGGCTAAGTCTGTTCTGAGCTGGGATCCACGGGGTCCTTGAATAGCCTTTGGGGGGCGCGGAATGTCTGTGGACTTAGAGGAGAAAAATCGCCTCTTTATTGCGATAGAATCATTTTCTTTGGAACCGTCTAGAATTTGATGCCTTTAAAAATATTATTCAGTCCCCGTATAACCCAGATCAAGCCTTTACCCTCTCCGGGAATGGGGAGGGGACAGAGCGAGGGAGGGAAGGGGCGCCATTTGGATCAGAAAGTTTCAGAAAACTTAAGTGGAAAATTCTTATTCCATCTAATTGGTAAAATAAAATATCTTTACCAAAAAAAAGTAAAAATGTTACTTGGCAGAGTCCATCAGCCTGCCAGAGGGATCCACGACCCCCCCAAAGCCAGCCAAACAAACCCCAGACTAGAATATGGAATCAAAGGGCCCCCCGAGATCTCTAGAAAAGAGTCGTCCATTTCTCTCTGGCCTGATGGTGTCCAGTTTGACCTTAGTGCTCCCTAGGAAGGAGACCCATTAAGCCCTTTGCCAGCCTGTGAGCGCCATCTTGATTATGATTGTTCCAATGTCCCAGTGTTGGCCTGAATTCAATTTTTACGGCCCCCAACTTATTTTTATCTTCCATCTCAGAATCAATACTGCATATTAGTTTTAAGGCAGAAGAGCTGTAAGGGCTGGGCAATGGAACTGGAGAAGGGAAGGGCAAACCAGTCCAGTATCTCCGCCGAGAAAATCCCAAACGGGGTCACAGAGACTGAAAAATGACTGAACAACAAATAGAGCCTCAACCTTTCTTCTGGTTCTAGACTCGAATCACCGGCTGCCGATCAGCTATCCAGAAGCGGATGTCTCATAGGCATGTGCCAAGGGTGTCTAGAAGGTAAGAGTCATCGTCTTTCCTAGACTCACCCACTTCCCAATTCCCCACTTCTCATGAAGAAGCCACACAAGGACACTTTCAAGGTCTCCCTGAAGAACTCTGGTATCGATTGTGAGACACGGGAGATGCTGGCACAGGGCCGTCTAGCATGGCGAGCCCCCATCCAAGATGGCGCTCGAGGAGCTCCAAGAGCAAAGAAGAATGGCAGGAGCTCAAAAGAAAAGCAAAACGTGCAAATGCAGAGACAGCTCCATCCCGAATGTCCATACGGGCTATTTGTCTGAGCAGCCACAGTTGGACCCACTGTATGTTGACCCAACATGCTGATGCCATTTGTTCCTCTTCCAGTACGAAGGACCACAATCATTCCTAGCGAGGGCAGCCCCTTGTTCCCACTTGCCAGGCTCACAACCCAAGAATCATCCTCAACTCATTCCCAATATTCATTAAGTGTCCATTATAGGGACAGTGGTGGCTCAGTGGTCTTGGGTTCAAATTTGACCTTAGACACTTCCTAGCTGTGTGACCCTGGGCAAGTCACTTAACTTCCATTGCCTAGCTTTTACTACTCTCCTGCCTTAGAAGTGATACTTAGTGTCGATTTTAAGACAGAAGATAAATATTTTTTAAAAAAGTGTATATTATATGCCAGGCACTATGCTAAATGCTAGGCATACAAAAAGAGACAAAAGACAACCCCTACCCTTAAGGAGCTTACAATATAATGGGGGAGGGGGATTGAGAGCCAGACTTAGATATGGAAGATCCCAGGTTCAAATCTGGACTCAGACACTGCCTAGCTCTGTGACCTTGGTCAAGTCATTTTACTTTCATTGCCTAGCTCTTACCACTCTTTTGCCTTGGAACCAATGCATCTTATTGATTCTATGGGGGAAGGTGAGGGTTAAAAACCCCCACAAGAACAACCTGAGGAGAAGATAGGCAAACATATATGTTCAAAGGAAATTCTATACAAGATAAACAGGAAATAATTAAAAGAGGGAAGTCATTGGAATTAAGAGGGTTGGGAAGGCTTTCTTTAGATGGTGGGATTTAGCCTGGGCTTAAAGGAAACCAGGAAAGCCAGTAGGCAGAGATGAGACTGGGGTGGGGAGAGAGGGGGGGGAGAGGAGGAGGAGAAGAGAGAGGGGGGAGAGAGAGAAAGAAAGAAGGGGAGGGAGGGGGAGAGAGACAGAGTGGGAGGAGGTAGAGAAAGAGATGTAGAGAGAGAGAAGAGAGAGGAGGGAGAGAGAGAGGGAGAGAGAGACATGGAGGTGGGGGAGAGACAGATGGAGGGGGGAGAAAGAGGGAGGGAGGGGGAGAGAGACAGTGGGAGGAGGGAGAGAGATGGAGGTGGGGGAGAGAGAGACAGACAGGGGGGAGAGAGAGGGAAGGAGAGAGAGAGAAAGAGAGAGAGAAGAAGGAGGAGGGAGAGTGAGAGGGAGAGAGAAAGAAAGAGAGAGAGAGACAGAGTCAGAGAGAGGGAGAGAGAGAGAGAAAGAGAGAGAGACAGAGTCAGAGAGAGAGGGAGAGAGAGAGAGAGTGAGAGACAGAGAGAGAGAGAGACAGAGAGAGAGAGAGAGACAGAGAGACAGAGAGAGAGAGAGAGACAGAGAGACAGAGAGAGAGAGAGAGAAAGAGAGAGAGAGAGAGACAGAGAGAGAGAGAGACAGAGTCAGAGAGAGAGGGAGAGAGAGAGAGAGTGAGAGACAGAGAGAGAGAGAGACAGAGAGAGAGACAGAGAGACAGAGAGAGAGAGAGAGAGAGACAGAGAGACAGAGAGAGAGAGAGAAAGAGAGAGAGACAGAGAGACAGAGAGACAGAGAGACAGAGAGACAGAGAGAGAGAGAGAGACAGAGAGACAGAGAGAGAGAGAGAGAGAGAGACAGAGAGAGTGAGAGACAGAGAGAGAGAGAGACAGAGAGAGAGACAGAGAGACAGAGAGAGAGAGAGAGAGACAGAGAGACAGAGAGACAGAGAGAGAGAGAGAGACAGAGACAGAGAGACAGAGAGAGAGAGAGAAAGAGAGAGAGAGAGAGAGACAGAGAGACAGAGAGACAGAGAGAGAGAGAGAGAGAGAGAGAGAGAGAGAGAGAGAGAGAGCGAGGGAGAGCAGGCATTCCAGGCATGAGGGACAGCTAGAAAAAATGCGCAGAGCCATGGATGGCTATTGCCAAGTTCTATCATTTCTGCTTTTGTGACGTCTCTCAGATACATCCTCTCATCTCCTTTGACATTGCCTTCATCCTGATTGCAGGTCCCTGCCATCTCGTACCCAGACTACTGTGTGAGCGTGCTGGTGGCTCTCTCTGATTCAAGTCTCTCCACTCCAATCCATCTTTCACTCAGTGGCCAAAGTGACATTCCTAACGGGCAGGACCACGTCCTCTCCCCACTTTGTCAAAAATTCCAGGGACTCTTTATTACATTTGGGACCAAAAAGAAAATCCTAGTTGGCTGTTTAAAAAAACCCAAATCAAACTGTTACCACCACCACCCCCTCGTGTTGGAGTCCGAACAAGGTATTGGTTCCAAGGCAGAAGACTGGCAAGGGCCAGGCAATGGGGGTCAAGTGACTTGTCCACAGTCTCCTAGCTAGGAAGCATCCGAGATCAAATTTGAACCCAGGACCGGACATCTCTAGGCCTGGCTCTCTTTCCACGGAGCCACCCAGCTGCCCTCTGATTGGCTTTTAAAGCCCTTTATCTCCTGGTACCTTCCTGCCTTTGCAGTCTTTCTTACATCTTCCTCCCTGACGTGCACACTATGATCCAGTGACTGCTCTATCGGTGGTTTCTTGTATGTGATAATTGTTCTCAAGTCTTTGCCTTTTCATTCCTCCCCCCATGACAGAAACGCTCTCCCTCCTTACCTTGGCCTCAGAATTTCCTTGCGCCATTCCCAACTTCTGCAAGAAGCCTCCAGGAGTCTTTTCTAGCCCCCCCTCACTGCTAGCGCCTTCCCTCAGAATTGTTGTGGTTCAGTCATTTTGCAGACCCGTCTGATTCTTCATGACCCTATTTAGGGTTTTCTCAGCAAAGATATTGAGACTTCTGCCATTTCTCTTTCTAGCTCATTTGACAGATGAGGAAACTGAGGCATACTGGGTTAAATGACTTGCCCAAGGTCACATAGCTAATTAGTGTCTGAGGCCAGATTTGAACTCAGGAAGATGAAAATTCTTGACTCTAGAACCAGCACTCTGTGAACTATGGCACCACCAGCTGCCCTCCTTGAGTTAGCTCCCATTTATACACCCACCATGTTTATAGTTTTTGCATGTTGTCTCCTCATTAGAATGTGAGTTCCCTGAAGGCTAGAAATGACTATCTTTTGCCTTTCTTTATATTTCTAGCATTTAGCACAGAGTCTAGCACCCAGGAGGCATTTAATAAATACTTGTAGATCAATTTATTGAAAACTTCAGATAAGGAAGAAATCATGATTGCCTCTTCATCAGCCTATTCCATGTTTGCCTGATTCTAATTATTATTTTTTTAACCTTTTCTGTCTTAGAATTGATACTGTGTATTGGTTCCAAGGCAGAAGAGCACTAAGGGCCAAGCAATGGGGATGAAGTGACTTGTCCAGGGTCACACAGCTAGGATGTATCTGAGACCAGATTTGAACCCAGGTCCTCCTGTCTCTAGGCTTGACCCTCAAGCCACTGAGCCACCCAGCTGCCCCCTCAAAAATTGTTTTTCAGTGGAACTGAAAAAAAGAGAAAAGTTAAAAAGTTGAGGCCCTTCCCAAGAGCTTTGATTTTTATGTTCAATCTATAGATATTTGATAGCTTTTAATATTGACATTTAATATCTATTGATATTGACATTTGATATCTATTGATATTTTATATCTATTGATGTTCATATCTGTTAATATTTGATATCCATTGACATTGATATGTGATATCTATTGTCACTGACATCTATTAATATTTGATATCCATTGACATTGATATTTGATATCTATTGTTGATATCTATTAATATTTGAGATCTATTGACTGATATATGATATCTATTGTCATTGATATCTATTAATATTTGAGATCTATTGACATTGATATCTATTGACATTGATACTTGATATCTATTGATGTTCATATCTATTAATATTTGATATCTATTGACTGATATTTGATATCTATTGTCATTGATATCTATTGATATTTGATATCTATTGACTGATATTTGATATCTATTAATATTTGAGATCTATTGACATTGATATTTGAGAGCTATTAACATTGGCATTTGATATCTATTGATATTTGATATCTATTGATGTTGATATTTGATTTCTATTAATATTTGATATCTATTGACTGATATATGATATCTATTGTCATTGATATCTATTAATATTTGATATCTATTGACATTGATATTTGATATCTATTGATGTTCATATCTATTAATATTTGATATCTATTGACTGATATTTGATATCTATTAATATTTGAGATCTATTGACATTGATATTTGATATCTATTGACATTGATATTTGATATCTATTGATGTTGATATTTGGTAGCTATTGACATTGATATTTGATATCTACTGACAGTGATATTTAATTGCTATTAATATTGACACTTGATATCCACTGAGATATGATACCATATTTGAAATTTAAATGTCTTCATATTATTATGAAGATACAGGCTATCCTTCCACACCACGAGGGTTCGGGGTGCAGCGCCCTTGCAATCTGGGAGACCTGTGTAAACATTTGTGGCCCTCCTTTGGTCCCAGCGAAGGTCTGAATTTTTTCTTTTCCTTTTATGGCGTGTTTCCACGATCTTCTCTGCATTTAGGAGTTACTAAACTTTGAAAGCGATCTCTACATTTCTAGCCTTTGCTGGTTTTCTTGTTTTTTTTTGCCAACTTGAACTTTTTACTTATTTTAACCTTAGCCAAGAAATTGGGTATATTTAGGGTATTAAAGGAGACAGTGTGTTGGCATTTTTTTCTGCATATATTCCACGCATTTCTGAGTTCCTAAACATTTTCCGTCATCTGCTGGCCTATACCTGCTCTCTGTGGTTGCTGCAAAACTCACCCCCAAATCCCATTTAATTTTGTATGTCAACCCACGATCAATCAAAACGGGGAAAGTCTTGATGTGGAAGGGATACCTGTAGTTCTAATCTCATGATAGCTAGATAGGACAGTGGAGAGAGTGCTGGACCTGGAGTCAGGAAGACCTGAATTCAAATCCAGTTTTAGATACTTACTAGCTGTGTGACCCTGGGCAATTCATTCTATTGCTATCTGCCTCAGTTTTATCATCCGCAAAAAAAGGGATAACAAGAGCACCTACATCCCAGGGTTGTTGTGGATCAAATGAGATAATAATTATAAAAAGCTTGGCATAATATCTGACACATAGTAGGAGCTCTATAAATGTTAGCTATTATTATTATTGCTTGTGGACCCCAGAAAGGGTCTTGGGGATGCCTGGGGGTCCCTAGACTCCAAGTTGAGAATCGTTGCTCTTTGGAATGATCCTTTTACCATCCTGGTCACTCTCCTCTGGATGTGCTCCAGCCTGTCAATATCCTCCTTAGTCTCTGGCTCCCAGCCCTGAACAGAGTACCCCAAATGGGATCTCTTTAGGGCAGAGGACAGTGGGCCTATTGCCATCCTTGTTCTGGACACTAGGCTTTTCTTATGGCGAGCCAGCTTTAGCTTTTTTTATTTTGGCTGTTATGGGACACTGGTGACTCACATCCGTCCCTATGCCTGCTGGACACACAAGAGGCACACACTCAATGCTCACTGAGTGAATGAAACAGGAAATAGACTTTCTCGATGGTGTCAGCATAGGGAAGAGGGAAGCCAGAGCCAAGTGTTGTCCTGGCTGCATTTCCCTCTTGGATAATCCTAAGAATCCATGCCATTCTCAATGGGTCTGTTTCATAGAAAGTTAACCCTTCCATGGCTTTAATGCATGAGCTTCCATCTCATTTCTCCATTTGTCCTTTTTTTTTTTAAAATTTTTAAACTCTGCTTCTGTCTTAGTATCAGTTCTAAGGCAGAAGAGCAGCAAGGGCTAGGCAATCAGGTTAAGTGACTTGCCCAGGATCACACAGCTATGATGTGTCTGCATTTGAATCCAGGTCTTCCCCACTCCAAGACTGGTGCTCTATCCAGTGTGCAACCTAGCTGCCTGTGTTCTGATTAAATAAATTAATAGGTAGATGATGGAATAAATTCTAGTCAAGGAGCTATGTTCTAGTTCTAAGAACGAGAACAAACCTGGGTTCTAGTTCAGGTTCTGCTACTGTGTTATGTGACCTTGGGGCAAATTCTGTCTCTGAGTCTCAGTGTTCTTAACTGAGGAGGTTGATCTGTATGATCTCTCCAGCTCTTTCAGGTCTAATTGTCTATGATTCCCTGATTCTATGGCACCAAAACCCTCATTATAATAAGGTCAATCATTGTTCTACTGTGTTCCCCTGCCCTGGTCTGGAGACCAGTTAGACAGGCTTAAATTAAGTTCAGGGTGACATAGTAGATGGTGGGCAGGACTTGGAATTAGCCTTCGATTCAAGTCTCAAGTCAGATACTCTCTTGCCATGGAGAAGCTTCTCTGAATCTCACTTTCTTCTTCTGTCAAAGGAGAGGGTGGAACTTGGTGAATTCTAGGTTCCCTCTAGCTTGAGAGTGACGGTCCTATGATTGTCAGCTATTTCCCCTGCTTGGAGGCCTCCAATAAGGGGGAACTCACAACCCCCTGAGATAGGCTATTCTATCTCTGGATGGCCATCATGACCACCTGACCTCTGCTTGGAGGCCTCCAATAAGGGGGAGATAGAATAGCCTATCTCAGAGGGCAGTGGGTCCCCCCTTATTGGAGGTCTCCAAGCAGAGGTCAGATGGCCATGGTGACCATCCAGAGATAGAATAGCCTATCTCAGGGGGTTGTGAGTTCCCCCTTATTGGAGGTCTCCAAGAAGAGACAAGATGAACATGATGGCCATCCAGAGATAGAATAGCTTACTCAGTGGGTAGTGGGTCCCCCCTTATTGGAGGCCTCCAAGCAGAGGTCAGATGGCCATGGTGACCATCCAGAGATAGAATAGCCTATCTCAGGGGGTTGTGAGTTCCCCCTTATTGGAGGTCTCCAAGAAGAGACAAGATGAACATGATGGCCATCCAGAGATAGAATAGCCTATCTCAGAGGGCAGTGGGTTCCCCCTTATTGGAGGCCTCCAAGCAGAGGTCAGATGGCCATGGTGACCATCCAGAGATAGAATAGCCTATCTCAGGGGGTTGTGAGTTCGCCCTTATTGGAGGCCTCCAAGCAGAGGTCAGATGGCCATGGTGACCATCCAGAGATAGAATAGCCTATCTCAGGGGGTTGTGAGTTCCCCCTTATTGGAGGTCTCCAAGAAGAGACAAGATGAACATGATGGCCATCCAGAGATAGAATAGCCTACTCAGTAGGTAGTGGGTCCCCCCTTATTGGAGGCCTCCAAGCAGAGGTCAGGTGGTCATGGTGACCATCCAGAGATAGAATAGCCTATCTCAGGGGGTTGTGAATTCCCCCTTATTGGAGGTCTCCAAGAAGAGACAAGATGAACATGATGGCCATCCAGAGATAGAATAGCCTACTCAGTGGGTAGTGGGTCCCCCCTTATTGGAGGCCTCCAAGCAGAGGTCAATTGGCCATGGTGACCATCCAGAGATAGAATAGCCTATCTCAGGGGGTTGTGAGTTCCCCCTTATTGGAGGCCTCCAAGCAGAGGCCAGATGACCGCTTAGAGTAAGGGTTCTTATCTTGGTACCTGCGGATTCCTACAGATCCTGTGGATAAACTTCAGGGAATCTGTGATCTTCTCTAGGAAAAAACCCAACAATACATCTTTACTCTACTGGCCCCTAAGTCACATTTATTTCTATCAGTTATTTAAGAAGTCTATTGGCTTGCTTTATTGGACTGTCAAAGGTACCCATGGCACAGAAATGGTTAAGAACCCCTGACTTAGAGGATTATTTCACAAGATCAGTTTTAGAGTTAGAAGGGACCTCAGAGGCCAACTAGCCCCAACCCCTTAACTTTACAGATGTGGAAATTGAGGCCCAAGGAAGATAAGTGAGTTGTTCAAGGTCACATAGCGAATAAGTGACAGAGATTGAATTCAAATCCAAATCCTTTGGCTCCAAATCCAATGTGCTAAGTACCTTGTACACAGTAGGCGCTCAGGAAATATTTGTGGCTTGACAAACACTGGAAAGACTGATGGATTTGGAGTCAGAGGACCCAAATTTGACTTTAGGCTCTGCTATTTACCACCTGTGGGACCAAGTCATACCCCCTCTCTGTGACTCAGTTTCTTCCTCTGAAGAATGTAAGCTCTGCCAAAGCAGGGGATGTTTTGTTTTTGCCTCTGTTTCCCCAGAGTCCAGTACACAGAATGTGCTTAATAAATGCTCACTGTTGGGGAAGGTAGGTGGCTCAGTGGATTGAAAGCCAGACCTAGATACATCCTGGGTTCAAATTTAGCCTCAGATACTTTCTAAATGTGTGACCCTGGGCAAGTCCCCTCATTGCCTAGCCCTTACTGCTCTTCTGCCTTGGAACTAATACAAAGTATTATTTCTAAGACAATGGTAAGAGTTTAAAAAAAAGTATGTTGACTGACTGTTGCTACTATGGTGGCAGCAGCAGTAGATTAAACATAGACACAGATAAATAAAATATAACTTAATTTGAGGAGGCTGAGAGTATTAACAACAGGAGCTTGGGGTGTGTATGTGTGTGGCAATCAGAGAAGACTTCTTAAAGGAGGCATCTAAACAGGGTTTAGGTAGGTTAGATCAAGTACTTTGCAAACTTGAAATCACTATAGAAACCCTAGCTATTGGGGCAGCTGGGTAGCTCAGTGCATAGAGAGCCAGGCCTGGAGATGGGAAGTCCTGGGTTCAAATCTGACCCCAGACACTTCCTAGCTGTGTGACCCTGGGCAAGTCACTTACCCCCTTTGCCTAGCCCTTACCACTCTTCTGCTTTAGTATTGCTACTAAGACAGAAAGGGTTAAAAAAAAAAAAAGAGAAATATTAGCTATTGTGTTCTGACAGCTGATCTTCATTCGAATTCTTTCTCATACTCTAGGAAGTAAAACTTGACAAGGTGACTTACGCCCCAACTCCACGAACCACGAAGATTTGGAGAACTGACAGAACACACACGTCGTGCGGCTACCATCATCAAGGTCTGAGACAATCCATTCACACGAATCTCCAAGAAGGGAAACTAACATTGAAACGGAGCCAAGAATAATGGTGTGGACCTACCCATTGGGCAAACATTCCAGATTCACTGTCAACAGTATTAATTGATTTTCAACGTCACCACTCTTTGAGGGCAGAGACTTCGTTTTGTTTTGTTTTGGGTCTTTGTCGCACTTGTGCCTAGGACAATATCGGGCTCGCAGTTGGTGCTTAATTTGTTCAATGAATGAACAGACAGGATTATAACTAGCAATTTTTATGAACAGGGCAAGTGGCTTGAAAAGTGTTCTCAAATGCAGTTGGGGAGGCATGGACCAGCTGGCACACTTCAGAGCTCTCCTCGCATTTGATAACTAGAAAACACACCATCTGGTTGCTTCCTATGTTCACTCATTATTCTTGATAAGTAGGTGCTGAGTTCATACTTTTAAGTACTGAAGGACTGCAAGTGCTATTAATGCCCTCTAAATTTTCCCACCCTGTGCTCACACTCCAATTGCCCCACCTTTGTTACAGTTCTGTTGACAGTGACGATGAAAATGATGAGGATGTTGAGGGTTGGGGATCGTATCTTACAAAGAGATGAGTTCATGATATGGTACATAGAATGGATGGACAAGGTGGAGAGTCAGAAGGGGCTGCAGGGCGAAGCCCTTCCCCAGATACGAGACCAACACAGCAAGACTATGAGGTGATGAGTGAGCAGGTTGCTGGGTAGAGATGGAGAGCATGGTCTCACCTCAAAGGCAGGAGGGGTGTACTACTAAAGCTGTCGATACGGGAACTGAGAAAGGCCACTAGATCAGAAACCAAAGGAGCCAGATAGTAAAAAGCCCTGAGGAAGCAAACTGTAAGGAGGAGAGAAAAAAGAGAAAGGAAAACAGCAGAATTGAGACAGGAGGAAGAAGGGCTGCGACAGCCACTTTGAACAGAGATGGGATCACTGGAGGATGCACTTTATACTCTTATATACTGCCAACCTTGCCAGCATTGCTGTCGGTATGATGGCAAGGTATGGCTTTGGAGTGAGGAAGATGTGAATAAGAATTCTTACTGGCTGTGTGACCCTGGGTAAGTCACATAACCTCTCTGCATCTTTCCTCATTTGTAAAATGATAATTCTAGCACCTATCTCAAGGTTATTGTCTAGCTCAAATGAAATAGTGTCTATAAAACCCTTTGTAAACTTTAAAGCACAATAAAATGCTAATTAACAGTTTAAAAAATTATTATTCTCCTAGTCTTGCCACTACTTTAGCCAAAGCAAAAGGGCTCTGGGTCCCAACACAAAGGGGTTGGATATGGAATCTCAAGT